>NC_054867.1:44234064-44542222 GCF_018320785.1 Cheilinus undulatus
TTAAACTCAGTACCTCCATCCATGCAGCAGCAGATTGGTGTTTAGAACAGGCAGTAGGCGGTTGAACTGCTCTTTCAGTGGGCTGTAAGTGTTTTTGGCAGCAGACATACCAGCAAACCAAAGTTTATGAGCCTTTTCTGAGAATAAGACCCTGAGGTGTCATTTAGAAGATGGATTTCTAGATCTTTCTGAAATTGTCTTTGTCAAGGTGAAGATGATCTCACTTGCTTCCTGCCTAATGTGCAGTATGGGCTAGATACAGACAAAGGTTACAAAGATAGACCCATAAGAAGTTTGATATCAGTGTATTGATGATTCTTGACAGTAGTGGAAATTCCTGTGTTTTAAGAGCCTTGGACATGTACTGGTTACTGTCTGTTAATGGTATTTTATCATTTTCTTTACAGCTTGCAAACAGACAGAAATACTCTACCGAAGAAAGGCCTAGAGTAAGTCAAAACAATTATTCTCCCAGCATCTATTTGAAAATCACTACCACAAGTCCTCACTGTCTGAAGTTAAATTGACTTCTTTTTTTTGTTTTTCAGACGTTATGGTTCAAGCCTGTCAGATAGTGATGGTAGCAAACCAGGAAGGCGCCACTCCCACACCATCATGAGCATGACAGAGAGTGATAGCCCCCCTCAGCTACCCTCTCCAACCCGCCACCTCCTCCCTTCCTCTGGCAAAGCTCCTCTCACCAACGTGGGTGAGTCTGCTTTCTCCATTTGGCTGCCAAGTTTTTAAAGCACTCAGTCTGTGGGCTTTGAAACTAATGAGACTTGAGTCCTTTGATAAGCTGTGTGTCTTATCGTTGATTATGATTGAGGACAGCAATATTAAGTTCACTGAGAGTAGAGTCTGGGTTAGTTTTTACACTTCAAAAATGTTGTAACAAGTTGTCATTGTAGATCCACTCATGTCTGAATGACAAAGTTACATCTAATTATAACACTATCAGATCTGACAATGTGAATATAACTGTCCTGTATCTACACTCATTTAGACTTCAGTTAAAGTGTGAAATATGCTGCAGATGGAGGCAGTAGGGGGTCAAGTCGGGCTATATTTATCTCCTTTGAATGTTGTGGAACCGTAGTGTTGCCTTTCACTTAGTCATCAGAAAAAGGCTGCCAGTCCTAGGTGTACTGTGAGTGTTGGGGGTGAGGTTGAGAGAGGATTTCACTACTGCAGTGCGTTCTGCAGTTTTATCACTGCTAATCACTGTCTTTCCAAACATCTCTCTTTTATGACAGTTGCCCCAATTTCTAGTGGCACCCCAAGGATATCACGCTCCAACAGCATTGGTCCCCCTAGTGAGTCAGCCCATGATCTCTATGGATCCTCCCCCCTGGGAAGCAGTATGTCCCTGGCTGACCGTCCAAAAAGCATGATGCGCTGCGGGTCTTTCCGTGAACAAGGGGACGATGGTGAGCCTGAAGGGGTAGTCGCCTAAGATGGCCTCAGATTAAAAAGAGCTGCTGGTTAAAAATGCAGGAAATCTGTTTTGCATTTTTCACAAGACCTTTTGTTTTCACGAAAAGCAAAGAAGATTGAGGTCTTGATGTCCTGATTTAAGATAAATAGAGGGGGCTACATAAGGACTTGAAGTCATGAGTTGAGATCCAAATGTGATAGCCAATAATTCAGCCCCTTTAATCTCAGATAAATGGAATTGGAACACATCACTACCTAAATATTAAGTTTATTGTGATGATATGAAAAGGCTTAGTAACATATTGTTCTGAAATGAGAAGTACAAAATTAAGTTGAACTATAGACTGGGAATTTTGTAACCTTTCAAAGTATCAAGCAGATCCTTCTTGCAAAGCCACAGTCTGAAATGGTTTTGCAGGGTCTGAGACATACAGACCAACTGGCATCATTTGAGGAGAACAAGGTGGTAGTTACGGGTGGTGTTTAGTTGTGCTGCAAGCTGGTAAACAAAGGTAACCAGTGTAGCAATTAGCTTGCATGTTACTACAGCAGCAGTTTTATCAGAACTGTACAACATTTTTTTATAACGAGAAGAACAGAGAATGACACTGCAAGCTTTCTTGGTGGAAAAGTTTTTCTACTTTTCCTGACCAGCTTTGGTGTGAGTTTGTTTAAGGGATGCACAGACTGAGCAAAACTACAAGAACCAAATTTGGGTACTCTCCGATAGAGAATACAAGTAGAAGTACTTAATAATAGCATAATTTTTAAAAAATAATTTTTAAAGTTTGTTTTATTTTCATCTGATGTTCTTCATCTCTCTATTTGGCATTTTTTAGTGCTTAGTTTTCATTCTCCTTTACTTTTGTCATCCTTATCTGTGTTAAAATATTACCACACTGCAGACATGTCTCCCGCTTTGATTACATACTCAGATAATAAGAGGCTTACATCATGCTTAAAAATGATTCTGAGCACAGGATCTGCAATGTTCTCTGAGTACAAGTATTTAGGCTTGGTATCATCAATGATGCCCGATACTGGTATCTGTGCATCCCTGGCTCCACTAATAGTTCAAATCCATGAGGCAGTTCACTCTCCATAGCTGCACATGCCCAATATATCATATGTTTCATTGTTCTGATTGACCTGTAAGGAATGAGACAGAAATAATGTTCATCCAATCACCCTCCCCTCTCAAAAAGACTACAGGCGGTTACCCAGACAGATGTGAGACATATACCAAGCAGTAGATATGTGAAACAGTCTGTCTAGTGTGTCAGGTTAGGTATTTTGTTTTTGTTATATATATTTGTTGAAATTCTTCCTGATAGCAATTAGTGAAATGAATGCTTGTAATAGAAAAACCTAAACTTGTTGCTGTCATGGACATTTAAGTCCTCTTAAACCTAAATTGAATTATTCAAGGTTTATGTAAGCCATCCACATATCTACCTGTCTACCCTGATCCTACTTCAGCCAAACACTTGTTACTCTTGTGCTATGTCTTCAAAAGCCAAAAGAGATCCTTTAAAATCACATTGAACTCATGCACATCATTTTATTGTGATCCTCATAATCAGCGATTGCATTTCATTTTGCAATAAATTACTATTTATTAACATGTCTCAGATATCTAGTACTGTAGTAAACATAATTTATTTAATGATTTTGATATTCAAAGCCTGAGTTATGTCTTCCTTTGTCTTTTTCAGTGCATGGCTCTGTGCTGTCTTTGGCGTCCAATGCTTCATCCAACTATTCTGCAGTGAGTAGACATACTATCACTGTATAAGACTGAACAGTATGATGTTCTTTTCGGATTGTTACTTTCTTTGTTACACTTTCCCATGTATTCTTAAAGAAAAGTAATCATTTTATATGACTTTGAAGCACATAATTTTTACAGCACAGTTAGTTTATTTAAACTGCTTTGATCATAAAGGTTTATGGGCTTAAAGTTTTCCTAGTCAGCGAAAAAATCCTCTAGTGGCCTGGTTTTGCATCCTGTGACTGGGGATATGTTGTTTTCATGACTATCCCTTGAGTTCTACATCATCCCCCTTTATCATTTGTTTTTTACCATGCCTTCTTCAGAGTGAGGAGAGGATACAAGGAGAGGTAAGACCAGCGTGACGCACATCCACAACTCACATTGTGCCTTTTGTCTGCATCACCCATCAGTCATTTCCTGTTAAAAACACGTCTTCATCAGATTGTGTTCAGCTCCCCCAGAGCTCAGGAGCTCATAACTTGGTCCATTTTTTTAATCTTTAATTCTTTGTCCTTTTATCACCACCTTCTTACATTTAATAAAGAAACTGTCACAGCTCATAAAGCATGAAAAAATGGTAAAATCCACTCTCATCCTTTGGTTTAATATTTCTTGTAAATGGAGTGTGCTTATCTGCTGTCATTGAATAATAACCTTCATATTTTTATATCATGTATTGGTGGTGAAAGTAAAAAATCCTATCATATTATAATGTTCTATTGTTATAATCAAACTTGTTTACATTACACCACTTGTTGCTGTTTGTTTTTTCATTCTATGCTGTCTGTAGGGCTGCAGCTTACTTTTAAATTTCTTTTCCTTCTCTTCTTTCTTTTCACAGCAAATCCGCAAGTTGAGAAGAGAGCTGGAATCCTCCCAGGAAAAGGTTGCTGACTTGACCATGCAGCTCTCTGCCAATGTACGTATACATTTGTAAGCTAATTTGTTAATGTGCTGGATGCTCTCCAGGTCTTGTATTACACTGCAATCAGGCCAAAATGTAATACAACTACTCTTAGTCATTGAGTGAAATACAGATACTTCGACAAGTTAAAAACCTGCTTTGCATTTTTGTGAGGGTGAGATGTGGAAAAAAGGTGTAGCATTGGTGCAGTGGGATAAATCTAGCATATGTTATGTTTACAGAAAGTAACAACAACCAGTCAGTCTGTATGAAATTAACAAAAATACCTAATCAGCTATGTTTTAAGCATTTAGTCCTTTTACTTGACAGCTAAAATGGATATCCAACAGTAAATGAGGAGTGTTTGCCAAGCAAAAGCTCCATAACCTGCAGGCTACCTGGATGGCTGCCATCATTTAGATTTAAGAAAACATGTCATACTCTCACATGTCACACTGACACTCCACATTGTCACTGTAATCCTTCTGCAATGCCCTTTCTACAGATAAGTTTGTGCCTAACCGTCTAAACTTGCTTTGACTGTTTGTTTGAACCAGGTGAAACATTCCCCCCACCCTCCTATTGTTTCACACTGCAGCTTTAGAATGCTTGAGTCTGTCTGAAGCAGCTTGAACACCACCTAACCACTGTGCTTAACTAAATTTTAGGCAGTCACTCAGACCAACAGTTGCCTTTTATGCTTATTTAACCTGCTGCATCTGCTTAACTATCTACTAACCTGGGTGATGGAACATATTGAGAGACTGTAAAAAAAAAAAATCTTTTATTATGTGTTTTTATGTCATTTTGTACATGCTTTTATTATGAAAAGTTTGCTCCTACCCCTAATGCTCCTGTCCATTTCTCTCACCTTACTGGCTTATTTGCTGCTGGGCTCACTGCTGCCCCCTGCCTGTCTCCCACCGCCCTGCACCTCTGGATGCTGGGTGTAGCAGCTAGGCCAGGTTTGTTGGACAAATGCTTCCGTAGTCTCTTTCACCTGTGTTTGACTCTGAGTGGACTTCAAGCTGAGACGTTGTTTGTCATTTAACATCTTTTCTGGGCAGCAAAGCAAAGCTGACTCCACTAACAAACTTTGAATCATGTATGCAAAGCCCGAAACTATTTTCTGTTAACATTAATCTTTAATAAAATCATACAATCATGAGACTTTAAACTGTATCAAAAAGTTGATGTATTAACTTTATTTTTTAGGGCCAAAAGTGAATTCTCCCTGTTCACTGTCTCATAAACCAATAGCTAAAATAATGTATGCAAATAATAATAACAAATAACAATGATAACTAAAGATAATCTGTATAAAACCAATTAATGATAGCTCTCTAAATACTTAAACAATTGACAAGTTTGTAAAAAAAACTATAATTTCTTTCAATCAAGTAGTAATTTCTCACCTAATTAGCTAATTAACCAATTAATCATCTCACCTTCTTTTGCCCATTTTTTGACAAGTATTCAGGGATTTTAGGCCTTTAAAGACACTTGATATGTGAATATAAATGTTATTAATAAATGTTATTATTGCTACTTTAAATACAAGTTGGTACAACACACCTTTAAGCCACCACAGCAGAGTTTTGTTGTATTTTTTACAAATCATTTCCACTTTTACAACACAATGACAGGCATGCTCTTCATAGGCCAGTTTCACCATTTAAAGCAGAGGTCAATTGATATAGATTTTTCAGAGCTGAAGCCGATTATTAGTCTGTTCATGAGAGAGAACACTTGGAATTGATACACATTAAAGAAAAATGAGCCATTACTAAGTTTTAGTGATTCAAATGTAAGTTACTCCATGTGATTGCACATAAAAATTCAATGCAAAAAGAAAACAAACATAGTTGTTTTACTGGTAACTACCACAGACTGAGACTGAGAAACGCTTGTCTCCAAAGCTGTAAAGGTAAGTACATTTGGTACAGGTGCCATTTTTAGTAAAGGAGGAAGAGGAATAGCTAAATATTTGGCACACTGGAAGGGGGTGAGAAGAAGAGGTAAAAAACAAGCAGTAGTGAGAGAAAATATCTTCTAAGCTAAGCTATAGTTAAATATAAAATATTAAGCACAACATCCGCTATAGAGCAAGAGTGTATGATGATAACTTCCATACTTCAAGATATAAAGCAATCATTAACATTTGAGCTCTAGTATCACTAGAAATGGCACAGAGTAGTTGTAGCTGCAGGAAACCAGAAGGGGTGCAAAACACTCACTGAAAGTAGCCTGATTTGAAAACTCAACTTCCAGTAAAACTAAAGTAGCTGTAGTATCAGCATTTGGCTAAAAATAAAACGTTGATACAGGTTATTAGCCAAATGCCAAATATCAAGCAAGATATCAGGCCTAATCGACTAGGCCGATAATCAGGTGAAACCCTTATTAATAGCAATAGAGAGATGATATTCTCTGTGTTATTTAACTAATGTTACTTTCAAGAGTGCCCTGTCATTTGGTTGGATAAATATAACAAAAGGGAGCACCCATAGAGAAGAGAGTGCTGTTCAATCCAAATAATCAGAAAACCATGTCAAAAGCCAGGGGACTTTGTTACCCTCCTTTCAAAATCAACCAGTCATGTCAGCAGCCATGAATGTAATGTTTGTGTACTGTGACAGAAATGCTCCTAAGCAGTGAATCATCAGCAGAAATAGTGTGAACCACAAAAGTCTAAAGGTCAAACATAATAGTTGATGAAGTTTGTTCCTCAGTGCTGCACAGCTGCCCTCCATCACCACCATTACCCCAACATCCTCTTTCATCCCTGACATCATCCACAGCTGTCCACTCCTCCAGCCCTCCCTCTCTCCCTCCTCTCCCTGCAGATGGAGAAAGCCATTAGTCTGATTTGCCGTGATTGTGTGAGGCTGCTGACCGATTCAGTGCAGCCGGTGACTCATACCTGTCTGCTGTCTCAAACCTTAATCTTTTCTGTCTCTGTCTGTCTTCCACCTCTGTTTTCCTCTGAAGGCTAATCTGGTAGCAGCATTCGAACAGAGTTTGGCGCTGATGACAGCCCGCCTACAGACACTGTCAGTCTCCTCGGAGCAAAAGGTATCAGGGTTTTATACTGATATTAATTAATGCTGTACCACCTATGAAATGTTGCCGTTTTCATTCATTCAAACAAAGGATTGTGAACATAAAGGTCCATAACACTGGGACATACTGTTGATGATAAACTAAAAGTCTGATCATTCGTAACTGCCTTGTTTTTGACCTTGTCAGTGAAAGAGATCATCAGTTATACTTGGAATGAGATGTGGGTCAAATGGCAGACTAACCTTGTCATCAGCAACTCAACACAACCTGTCAGTCTGTTTGAAAGCAGAGGGACATTCACAAGACTTCTTAAAGGAAAATCTTGCTTCAGTTACCAGCCTCTAAGCTAACATGAACATGATTGTGTACTCACTTTGCAGGACTCTGAGCTCAATGAGCTAAAGGACACAATTGAGATCCTGAAAGCCAAAAATACAGAAGCCCAAGAAATCATCCATGGGGCCCTCAATAGTCAGGAGATGACTCCTAAAGATGCAGGTATGGAAAACACAGCATGGCAGGATTGTCAGCCCAGATAAACTCCACAAATATGAGGTAACATTAATTTCATAAAAAGTTTCTTCTAAATACTCAGTGTTTTTCTCTTTCCCCTGGCATGTAGAACCACAAATCAATCGCCAGAACTCGTCAGAAAGCATCTCCAGCCTCGCCAGCACCACCAGTCACTCCAGTATGGGAAGTCTTAAAGAGCAGGAAGCCAAGAAGAAGAAGAAGAAAGGCTGGGTAAGAAACTCTGGTGGATGTGTAACAGTACTGAGGAATTCATTTTACTATTGTTTTTATAATTGTCTTTTTATTGAAACATGGTACAGCACATATCCAGGTTCCGCAAAACTTCACCTTATCATTGCTGTTTTTTTTTTTTTTACCACAAACAACATTATAAAAAAAAAACAAAGACATAAATCAATTGCTTTAAACTAGATGTCATAACAACCCAGGACTCTAAGTCACATGTCCTTAAAATACTGGTTTCATTATTTTCCTCTTTAACTAGTTTGTTTAAAGAGTGATTACAGTTTGATGCTTTTGTCCAGTCTTTGAAAAGGACATTTTTCATTTTACATTTTACAGTGAAAAAACAAGAAACAAGACAACACAAACACATAGTAACAGTAATCTTAACATTGTAGCAGTGAACCAAGGGATCTACAAGAGGCACATTTTTTCCTTTGTCTTAACTTAATTAAAATCAGGTCTAGTTGGGTATATAAACTCAATCCAGCTTTTCCACACTGCTTTAAACTTGTCCAACTCCAGTCTAAGAGAAAATGTTAACTTTTTTCTATAGTATAGATATCATGTATAAGCATCAGTCTTTAGCAAGTTCCATGTAGTGACCTTTTTGCTTGAAATGAGCATAATCCTCCATATATATTTGTTTGCAGTACTCTTTAGCTCATTGTTTATTTTTTCCAAATAAAGTACCTCAAATAAAACTGGGATTTTTATCGTTAATACCTGTCCATGCATTTCTGTTGTTTAACCCATGGTTTTTTTTTTGTTTTTTTTTTTTATAAGAACAACAGATGACTGGAATTAATGACATCAGGTTGAGGACACACTGTCATGTGTGTTGCTCCCCCTAGAGATTATAAAAAATATTTTACTATATCTTAAGCACCTTAGCAAAATATTACATTGACTTTACAGATTAAAAATGAAAAAAATGGAAGATAAAAAAGCATTTTTTGGTATCTCATCATATGATTTAAATTGCCACGATTTGTAAATGATAAGATAACTCACCATTGTCTTATTAATCTACCTTAAAGAGAACTAGAAGTTATAAAGTGCAATAAAATGTTGGACTGCCTCCTCTGTTATTCGCTCAGCCTGTGCACAGAAGTTTCATCCAAAGATAGAGGCAGACATTTGCTGATCAAAGTATTATCATAAAAAATAGGAGAAATATGGCATTTGTGTATGCCAGCTGTAGACTTGAATCAGTGTTTCTTTGGTTGTATTTATCTAAAAAAAAAACACTCCATCAGTCACTGTCCTACTTTTTTCTCCTGCTTGTGAACGTGCGCTATTTTCCTCCTGTGTTGTTCAATGTTTGTTATTAAGTATGGCTCTGGTCTCTGGTCTCTCCCTCATGCTGCCCTGCTTTTTATTTTAGGTCTTTGAGGTGAGTGATGTTGCTACAGTAAATATCCCCCCACCCCGCTGCTCTTCTCCAGTCTGCATGCACTTTATGAGTCATACTTGTGAAACGCTGGGAAACTTTCTGTGTCAGACTTCTACAACTGTGCCACAGAACCATCACATACTGTGTTTTGATTATTTTAAACTGTAGAATTTGTTTGCAGAATCCATTTGTTATACTCTAGTGTAAATATGCTGTGTTTTGTTATGCTGATGATGTATAACTGGTTAATGAAGATGTGTTTTTGAAACTTAACAGGGGAATGGATTTCACAGTCTGGGTTTCGTAGATCCTTGTAATTCATTCAAATTAAACAACTCTGAATTACACCCCTCAGTTTAAGTTGAAGCAGCCTAAAAGGGCTTTTAAAAATAGCTTCAAATTAAGCCAACTGTAATGTTTGACATGTCATTTGTTTAACAAAATATTTCTCCTTTATACAGTTACGCAGCTCCTTCAACAAGGCTTTCAGTAAGAAGGGGTCCAAACAATCAGGGGCTTATGCTGACATCGAAGAGATCTCTACCCCAGAATCCTCTGCACCTTCCTCACCTAAAGTCCACCATGATGGCACTAACCTCCCCTCCTCATTGAAATCTTCAACCTCTGCAACATCTGCAGGGTAAACTTTTCTTGTAGTTATCTCTTAAAGTTACGGGACAGTTAATCACAAAAACTACATCGTGGTAATGGTAAAACTGTAAGTGACTATGGAGCACATACAGTGCTTAACAAATTTATTAGACCACCACCCAAAGTAAGGTTTATGCCACAGCTGCCCTAAATTAACAGCATTGGTAATTACCAAAATCATTTTTTATGTTTCTGCAATGGTTAATACACCAATATGTAGAAGCTCTTTAACCCAAATGATATTTTTAATGCTAAAATATAATTATTATTGTTATCCATGAATATTCAAATTTACCGATTTACAAAAAAACTGGAAAAATAGTAAAGCACATTATTATTTCTTGTTTAATATGTCAAATTATAGTTATTTACTTGCATTCCTGAACAGAAAAATTAGTTTTAGTGGTTGAATGTTATGCTTGATTAATTTCTGACTTCTCAGAGAAGCCCAGTGAGCCGGCTCAAATTTGGGTATAAAAAGGTGAATTCAGCTTGAAATTCATTCCTGTTCAAAATGGTAAAACGTGGAGAGCTCACTGAAAATGAAAGACTTCATGATGCTGGATGGCCTTTGAGACAAATATGACAGGTGGTCCAATAAATTTGTTAAGCACTGTATATACAGAAAAACATGCTGTCTGTACGCACTTTATTCCTGTTTATTGTGTTTCCAGAAATTCAAGTCCTATTTTGAAATACATTGGTACGCCAGTCCTGCCTACCTCCACACCTCTTTAATATTGTCTTATTTGACGTGAATGTCTGCAGACTCTGTGAGGGAGGTGAGGTGGCGGATGATAAGGTCGTGACAGAGCTGCGTACCGAGCTGTGGGAGAAGGAGCGTAAACTGACAGACATTCGCCTGGAGGCTCTGAGCTCTGCCCATCAGCTAGAGCAGCTGCAGGATGCCATGACCAGCATGCAGGTGGGTGGGATACTGCGATCTGTTCTTATTACATAGCTCACATGTTCAGCTTGTAATATAACTTCTTAAAGACTTTTAGCAAATCAAGTAAAAGTTTGTATTATTTATATTTTATTAGAATTCAGAAACATCTTTACCTTTGTCTACAGTATTTAATGCACAATGTTTTTTTTTCCTTAATCTACTTTGGCTTTTTGAAGTTATATTCATATATCTTTATATAATGTTGCCTTTAAGGCTCATTTATGTTCCCTTTACACAGAAAATACATTCATATGTTTTTAACTATAGAAATGTCACTACCCATATACTCGCACGTACGTTATGTTGAGGAGGACATCGAAACATATCGTCGTTCTCTCACAAATCCCCAAATGCTGTTCAACTAGAATTCATTTCTGGACCAATCTCCAATCAGCTGTTCTACTGAGAGCAAACTAACATCAAATATATGTATGTATGGTCTTCCTTTAAAGAGCTCTGCTGTTTTTCAAATCATTCTTCTACATTGTGTTTTGCAGGTCTGGCTACATTACTCAACACTGCCCCCCTCGATGTCTGATAGCGTTGCAATATTTAGTCCATGTCTGCAAGCCCTCAGTAAACTTGCAAAAGTACAGACCAAATGAATGCAGAGTACACAAGGAAAGCTTTGTCCATATCAGCATGATTGTCTAGTGTAGATTATAAATAAGCCTTTAATTTGACCTTGACATTTCATCAAAGGGAGATAAAAACACACAACTGCAATGTGAATTAGACATGTCAGGTTATATTTTCCTATGTGTTTCCAAAATTCTCTTGTGATGATAATGTGCTCTTCAGAATTCACCACTGCAGTATTAAATTGGCAGTTGAACTATAATTTTTTGAATCTGTGTTACTGTGTCTGCAGAGGACAGTGGAGAACCTGAAGGCCGAGAACGACCAGCTAAAGACAGGTACTCTGTCTCCCTGTCCCTCTCCTGGACCCTCCAGCTCTGTCTCTCAGTCATCAGGTCTCACTGCCCTGGGCGGCTCTTCACCTCGACAGTCAGTAGCCATGCACATGCCCAAAAGCTACAGCAGAGGGCTGAGTGAGGGGATCAGCTCAGGTAAGGTTCAGTCTCGGACATGCTGACTGTAAAGAGTGAAAATGGATGAGATGTAAACAAGTCTGCATATATAACACTTAAGGTGAAAGGTATTTGCACATGCACAGGATGATAAATATAAGAGACATACCTAGAGCAGCTTTCAAGTTAGAATTTTGTTGAATAACAATTCTATTTGGGTGCATGTTTTTGTATTACATACATTTAAAGATTATAGTTTGAACAGTTTATGTTTGAATTTAACAGATAAGTCTCCTACCAAAAAATACTTTCATTTTTTTAACAGCTTTTTGTTGTTTCTCTTGAAAAAGCATAAAGGAAGCCTTGTTATAATGTCAGTGTTATATTGCTAACAATGATTAATCATTTCTTTTGTCAAGTCATCCAAAAAATAAAAAAGTTTCTAATTTTCAGCTTTTTCCATTTAAAAAAATGTTTTATATGCTATTGGTGAAACATTGATGCAGCATTTTTTAATCTTTGACCATGGCACTTTAGATGCTCTGTGCTTAGCAAATAAAGAAACAAAATCACAAAAATGATCATGACATTTTTTTTAATTTTACCTCTTCATCTTTTTTTTATTTCTTCCTTGGTAGACATCCACTCAGCAGATTCTCAAAGTCTTTCTGCACAGAGGGATGATCACCGTGTCAGAGTGGTGGTTTGTGTTGCGGATTTACGTGTTTTCAAAGATGTAAGTGTAACCTTTCCTCTCTTCTGTTCTTTGGACTTAAACATGTTATTTAATCTTTGTCTTACCCATTTGCGCCTGTTTTTTGTCTCAACAGGAGGTGAAGCAGCAGGATTTCTTCGTTGGCACAGTCAGGGTTAATGGCAGGATGGATTGGGCCATGCTGGACTCAGCTGTCAGTCAGGCCTTCAAGGTGAGTCACCTCCTTTAAACAACTTCTTTCAATGTCACCTGGCCGAGAACTGAATGTACAGTTTGCATCAAGCATGTTTCCATTTGTGATTTGGCTAAATTTAGCATCTTCATTCTTCAAAGAGTTCAACATGTAGACACTGGAGGAAACTAAGACACAGAAGTAGGGTAAAATCATTACAGGAGTTTCTGAATTAACCTTTAAAAGTTGGCTGGTTGCACCACTGGGAATTTGCTGATTTGATTTAGATTCTGGAGGCACTCAATATACCCATAGGACTCATTCACAAGAGCTCTTACCTCCCCATATACATGTGTTTACTGCCACCTTAGCTTAGTCTGAAACTTCACGAGGTGCACTGCTTGTCTGCACACTCTAAATCCTTTCTAGCCTAGTTTAGTGGCTGGTCTTATGCTGTAACAACTGTTTTTTTCCTGCAGGTGTATGTGGCAAAGGTGGACCCCACTTCCAGTCTGGGCCTGTCTACAGACTCCATCTACAGCTACAGTATGGGCCACATTAAGAGGGTGCTGGGAGGAGAAGCTCCAGAGACACAGCCATCTCGATGCATGTCACGAGGCCCCGGTGGCATCACTGTGGCTCTGAAAGGTCTGTGGAGGAAGTTTCATTCATCATATAAAATCATCAAAGGTTTAATTTGCAAGTTAGGGTTGGGTGATAAATGAGCAGTGAATCAGATTTTGATTGTTGAAATTCAAGATATTCTCCTGAACTTCTCTGAATCTACTGTCAGAAACTAGAGTTTTAAGTTAGTTTTGGTGACTTATTTGCAGATTTTTCCTTTTTGATTCACTGCTAATGAAAAAGTGTTCTTCTGACAGTTTTGTTTGCTGTCCATCCCATATAACCACACATTGCACTTTAAAATATTTGATTGAAGCTCCTTCCATGACCACATATTGATAATATTTGTTTGTCTTCAGATCTTTTGCACCAGCTTGTTGTTTATTCAAAGAGTTTGAGAGTCTGATCCAAGTCCTGACTAAGTGTAAATCCTTACCTCTGTCTGTATACCATAGCAACACATCAGGGCCCGTCTATTACTACTGGTTCCTGTGTTGCTTTTTTTCCCCTTACAACTTTAAACACGTCAAACGTTTATTCAGTTACACTGACCTGGAGGCTGTCCTCATCACTAAAACGTTAACTCAAATGGCCCCATGACACCAGATGAACCCATTAGTTTCATAACATCTTTTTCCTGCAGTTCTGGGTTTATTTATCGGTATTTGCACACAAAAGGGTTGGCATATATGTGAAGCCAATTAGGGATGTTTAACATCAGTATATGTATATGTGTTTGTTTATGAAGCACTATTGAGAAAACGATCTGCTTTCTTTTTCTCTCTAGTTGCACTGAAATCTAGTACTCACAGTATCAGATCATTGCATATTCCAACATTAACAGTGTATCTTTGTTTACATTAAATTATGAAGAAAGTTTAAAATCCTAAGATGTATAGAAATAGCTTCAAAAAATAGGTTTCATACCTTTTCCCTATTAACTTTAAAGTTTCACTCAATCACATAATCTATATTTATCATGTCCATCTATTCTTAAACTGTATGTTTATTTTTGTGTGCAGATTTCCCTTTTAAAGCAGATCTTTATCCCTATGGAACTTTCTTTTTTTTAACTAACTAGATAAAGAAACAGAAAGCAGAGCTATGATCCAGTTGGCGAGTCAAGGTTCTGGTTCAACAGTCGACTATTCTCCAGTGCTGCATGCAGGAATGTGAGGCGTGAAGTGCTAGGAGAGCTGGGAAAGCGGCGGCAGCCCAGACAGGCCTGTGGGTAACCTGATCTCTGGGCTGCCAGGCCCAGCTGGTGGAGCAGCCTCAGACACATGGGCCCCATAGATGCTAAGATGCAACATTAGACTTCTTCTGGCTGGAGGGGGGTTGTACAGACTCTGAAACACTTGATGCAAAGTTATTTTGAGACCAAAACGCTTGAGCTGCATGTTGATCATTAAGGACAAGCGAGGTGATAGAAATCTGTTGCTCAACCTCCGCTTTCCAGGCTCTTCCTGGTTGTAATGCATTTTCTTTTTATTGGAGATATTAACAGAATTATTGGGATGTGCTGAAATGTCAAGTAAGAAACCACAGTTTAACACCAGTACTAATCTGTGCAGAGTAATCAGCAATTAATCATCAGCTCTATTGTTTATTACAGCTGAGTCCATTCTCACCTTTCATCACTTTGTTCAGGTCTGAAGGAGAAATGTGTGGACAACCTGGTATTTGAAACCCTCATTCCTAAACCCATGATGCAGCACTACATCAGTCTGCTCCTCAAGCATCGCCGCCTCGTCCTGTCTGGACCGAGCGGCACTGGTAAGAGCTACCTGGCTTCCAGGTTGGCTGAGTACCTGGTGGACCGAAGCGCCCGAGAGGTCACAGATGGCATTGTGGTCACTTTCAACATGCACCGCCAGTCTTGCAAGGTGACAGAAACAAAAGTCCTGTAAAAAGCAGAAAAACAACACAGATAGGTGTAAGATGTGACATGTTTTTATCTTCCCTTTTCTCAAATTTTGCCTCTTTCCTTACTCAGGATCTGCAGCTATATCTTTCCAACCTGGCCAATCAGATTGATCGGGAAAGCAGCTTGTCAGAGATACCATTGGTGGTTATTCTGGATGATATTCATGATCCTGTTTCCATCAGTGAACTTGTTAATGGTGCCCTCACCTGCAAGTACCACAAATGGTGAGCTCCATAATCATGATGATCATACTAAGACCATCTGCAGGAGCATTTATGTCATCATTTTTATGTTATTAAACTGTATTGTTTCTGCCCTTAGTCCTTACATTATTGGAACAAGCAATCAGCCAGTGAAGATGATCGCAAACCATGGCCTCCATCTCAGCTTCAGGTTTGTTAAAGGAACAACTAAAGGGAGTATTTTCTTCCTCTGGACTGACTTTTGGGTTGAATTAAACACTCACTGTGGGATACACAGGTTGGTAAAGACTTAAAAGCCTCAAAGTGGTTCATAGGTCCTTTGCAGATGACGTTAGGCAGCAACAGAGAACTTCCTTTTGGGGGAAGGTTGATTTTTCTATAGTGAATTGCTTCTAAAAAAGCTATGTTTTGAGCTGTTGATGACTATGCCAAGTATTAAAAGTACCAAAATAAAAACATGATAAAAAAAAATATATATTTTCTTAAGCTACACTGTGACCAGAAAGTAGTGAAATATTCAGGCAAGAGTAAAAATGTAAAACAAAAAACTCACAGTGAAACGGCAGCAACCAGGAATTATAAAGCCTCCGTCTAAAGCCTGGCAAATGCTGTCACACATCACTTGTGTCTGGTCTGGCTTAGTTAAATTCAGTTTTTCGTGTTTTGGCTCATTAAGCCCTGATCTTACCTGTGTTTTTAGCTGATGTCCATCCAGTCATTCTTATTGTGTCTGGAAATCTATCACTTTTACAATATCCAGATTATTTGGCTCAGCTCAGTGGAGCTCTTTTGTTGGCTCCCAATCTGCTCTTCATTTGGTACCAGTTTTGCTTTTTTAAATATCAATAAAATAACAGCAAAGAATGGGGGGAAAGAAAACGGCACTAAAAGCACAGACTCATTTATGAATGGCACATTGTGACGACATTTTTTGGCTGATGGTAACTGCAGCGCACAGATCCATTTTGAGCTTTAAAGTATTAACTTTCCTTCATCCCATTTTTTTCTTTATGGCTGTCCCCCATCTCCTGACCCCAGCAGGCAATCATGCATCATCAGAAACACATGACTGCAAAGAACCTGTAGAAATGGATAAAGTAATCAGTTTGTACATTACTGATGAAATATGATTTCATGAACTCTGATTTAATTTGCGTTTCATATTGTTCACTCAGTAAACAAAAAAGACACCAAGGTGATTTTATGCCTCTGTGACCTTGCTGTATGACCCTTTAAGTTTACATTAGGCTGGAATAATTAAACATCCTGAAGTTTCTGGTATGTGCTCACATGCAGAAGTAGGTATAGCGCCTTACAGGCTACAGTGTGGTGCAAAGTCACTGCAACCTCCCAATATGTGCAGCTGAACTCCCCTTTGGCCTCCAAATCTAATCACTTCACCTTCATTTCGTAGTGGTGGTTTGTGCCTCTTAGAATCCTTGTATTATTGTGTGCACAATATTTGAGGTCACAGTCACCTTGACCTCCTAGTATCCCCTAACTCATATTTGTTCATTCCTGAAGCAAATGGACATTCGTGCAAAGTTTGGAGAAAATCTCTCCAAGTCTTCTTGAGATATAGTGCTCCTATCAAGGAATGACCATGAGGCCCAATCAGTGTTTCCGCTAGACTTTTTTGTCCCCGGTCAAAAAGACCAGCAGTCCTCAAGAATTCTGGCCATTTAGAACAACTACCTGACATTTGCTTTAGCAATATTTTTCTGCATTAACAGCAGCAAAACGCAAAAAATCTAATATACTGTGATACATCAATACATACAAGTCTGCGCTAAATGGGACTGAGGACACATTTTATTTCCTGACCTGACCTAAAACGGAGACAGTAGAAACCAAGCCAACAGTAAACCTGAGTTATTATTAAAAGTGGATGTTTATGCAAATTTTGAAGAAAATTACTCAAAGTGCTCTTCAGATATGGCCCGAACATCAGCCCTAAAAACCTTTCTAAGTCACAAAATTAACCCCACCTTTTAATACCTATGGTAAATAAAACAAACATCATACATGTTGTGCACCTGGGACAATTCAAACGTTCTGTGCTTGTGCGGACTTAAGCAAGTGGACCACCAAACAAGGGCCCTAGCTCAGGCTGCCAAGAAATATATCGATTTTGTAACAATTAGTGTTACAACATTTTAAAAAACAAAGGATATCAGGATATGGTTTTAGACATTTGGTAAAATATTGATATTGTTATTGATGATTGAATGATTAAGAGTGATATACAGTGGCTCTGTGTAAAGGAAAACCATTCAGATTGGGTTTAAAGTCAAAAATATTGGCCTTGCTGTCTGCAAAATTTAGAAGTTCATCATTGGTTCCCAACTTCTGGTCCAAGCAATTTTTTTCTGCACTGAGGTTGTCAAAATTAGCTATGCATTTAAAATCATAATGAGGTACAAAATATATAGTTGATTAAAAGGTCCAATTGTAAGAATGAGTGAAGGCCTGTTTTGGTGGGAATTTATCAATTAAAAAACTTAAAATGTTCAGCAGTTTTTGACAAGAAGGTATCAGTATTTTGGGTAATGCCCCCCAGCTCTTAGATTGCTTTTATGCCTAACCTGTGCAGTACATTTGATCTCGTCCATAATTCAAACCAGGTCTCAGGTGAAAAGCATGTAAAAAAAAAAAAAAGTTTGGGAACCAGTGGTCTGACTGAAACTGAAAAGGCAAGAACTTGATATTAGTTCTGTTGAAAAACAAGATGATTACATGTTACATTTTGATAATAAACTAGCCCACCTAGTCACAATCAGTGTTATCTGACCTCTTCTCTTTGCCATAGAATGGTGACGTTCTCAAACAACGTGGAGCCGGCCAACGGTTTCCTGGTGCGCTACTTGCACAGGAAAATGATGGAGTCAGAGAATGAAAGGAACTTGACCAATGAGGACCTGATCAGGGTACTGGATTGGGTGCCCAAACTGTGGTATCACCTGCACACCTTCCTGGAGAAGCATAGCACATCAGACTTCCTCATTGGTAAGAAATAAACTTATCAGGACACTGCATGACCTCAGGGCTCAGGAAAGCTGCACTTTTGTTGTGAAGGGAATACTGAACAGCTTTTCTGTTTGTCTCTTTTTAATGTTTTCTTTTCTCATACGTCTCTCCCCAGGGCCCTGCTTTTTCCTCTCCTGTCCAGTCACAGTGGACGAGTTTCGATCGTGGTTTATTGACCTCTGGAACCACTCCATTATACCTTACCTGCAGGAGGGAGCCAAGGACGGCATCAAGGTGAGAAACCAGAGCAAACAAACCTAGAAAACATTTTTCCACACTTGTATTAGTTTCTTCCTTAGCAGCTCCCATTACACAGGAAATGTTGTGCTCTAATTTTAATGTAACTGGTATGCTGTGACGCTTTAGGTCCATGGCCAGAAGGCGGTATGGGAGGACCCAGTGGAGTGGGTGAGGGGCACCCTGCCTTGGCCGTCTGCCCAGCAGGACCAGGCCAAGCTTTTCCACCTTCCTCCCCCTAGCATCAGTTCCAGCAGCCCCGGTCAGCCCAGCGAAGAGAGGCCTCACAAGGAAACTCCACCCAGCTCAATGGAATCTGATCCACTGGTGAGAGGGAGAACTTAATGGTGTTTTCTTTTGAACTTTGTCAGAATTATCAGCTTTATTTGATGCTTAAAAGTAGAATGAATCTGCTTATGTGATGGATTTCTTAACTCTCTCTTCTTTGTTTTAGATGGCAATGCTTTTGAAACTTCAAGAGGCTGCCAATTACATTGAATCCCCCGACAAAGAAGACCCTAGTCTGCCTAAACTTTGAACACAAAACTCACTTAGCACTTAGCAAATAGTACTTTTGTCCACTGTAATGACGCAGTGCTCATTCAGGAACAAATGAACCCTCAGAAATAGCTGTAGTGGGGTTTAAACTGTCATTCCCTCATTAGTTTAACTTACAGAACTTCATTACACTATTTAAATAAGACTGTTTACAAGTATTGAATGAGAGATATATTCTACGAAATCACTCTATATTTAACTGGATGACATCCACTTCACACCACGTTAACTCTCCGTTCTACATCGGTGCTAACAGATCACTAACAGTCCTAGCACTTAACAATTCAGGTAATTTCCTCAACAGCACAAGCACTCCTTCCTCTTTTGCACTCAAGTGCATTATGGGATGTGGAGTGCTTGTTAAAGCTACTACTCACACTTATCAGTGTCTGATTTTGGAAAAGAGTATGACAGCATTACAGAAGCTACTGTTTATTGCAAAAGTCTTTAATACATATCTACTGTAAAGCCCTCAACGGCCAAATCGTTCACATATGCAACCCTAAACTTAACAACCCTAGCAGGTAGAAACAAGTAAATGCCTTAACAATGGACTACAGCCTCACTTCAACTTAAGTAGACTAGAACTGGTGCTTTCAGCATTTATCATCATCCACTTTAACAGTCATGAATCAGTTATTTCTGCATCTTTCTGCAAATTTTACTTTTATTTACTATATTAAACAACATGCATTTTGCACATTCAAATCATTTTTATGGCTTAAAAGAATTAAACTTGCTGTCATACTCTTTTACATTAAACAAAAACACGTAATACTTGGGTTCATCATGTTCGCACTGCACAGTACCGTACTTTCCAAGCACTTGATTTAGTATTTTTGAGCTGCTTTATGAATGAAGAGCAGTGTTACCAGTGTTGCCATATCTATCAGGTATTAGAAACACAGGGATAATCGAGCATAACAAACACCCATAAAGATTTAACAGATTAAGTAAATGCTTTTTAATTACAACCATACTTTTTTCTATGTAGAAAAGAGCACATCCCCTCCATATTCAGAGCAGTTATTGTATATAAAATGTACATACAATCAGGCACCATCATGATTATTTTATCTTTATTAGCTGGTGCAAATATCTCAAATACTGAACCAAATACTGTTCTTTAATCATGCATATTGACTGTCAATTTAGGGGTTTAAGTTCAGCTTTGAATGTATAGAAAACACTTAAAATAGGGCCATTAAACAGTATGAATCATCTCAAGGGTGCTTTAAAAGAAGCCTTATCACAAAGCAAACACTTTAAACAATGGCTGAGTGGAGTGATTTTAAAGCTATCTTTGCCCATTTTCCTTTTCATCACTTCAATCTCTTTATGTCACTCATGCTTCATCATTTAGGTACTGATGGTGCTCTTAAACAACATCTGAAATCATTTTAGTGTCGAGTGAACATCACGTAGACTTTCAGGGTAGCGTAGTAAAGATGTGAAATGTGAAATTAGATCTGGAGGATAAATTCTGATCATTTAATGACAGTGTTGTTGAAGAAGTGTTAAAAAAAAACATTTCGTAGAGACAGTGAAGTCAGTGTGAGACATTGTATGGTGTTAACTCATGTCGATGTCGTGCGGTATTCATATTTGGGATCATCTAGGTACATGTCACAATAATTCGTACTACAGGAAAAAGTTAAAACTGAAGTTGAAACCATTTTTACGGTCCTTTGTTTATGTTTTCATAAAGAATCCCTAAAGGAGTAAATGGATAAGCACATGTTGGTGCAAGTGGTGTTAAAGTTTCTCACCTCTTCATTCCAAGCTGTGTCATAGTCCTGGTGCTCAGACTAAACTTCACATGTACATAAATCCTGTAAATGAATGTCAGACCACTCTAATGACAGCTTAATAGGAAAGTGTAACATTTAAAACTGGGTCTGAGCTGCTTATTGCTTTGTTATTGCACTTTTTGCATCCGATTGCATCAAAACTAAAGGCTAACTTGCAGCTCTGATTGGTCTCAGAAAAGATACAATGAATCGAAGACGTCAAAGAGCAAAATGATGCAAATGGCCAACGACTCTCATACCAGTCACAAGCCGTTTAAGCTAATGTAAATATTCCTGGTATTAGGCAGTATTAGCAGCTACACCCTGGTCTGATTCTCCAAGTTAACAAAAGCCATCATCTCCAGCTTCTCATCTCATCCTCTGGTTGTTGTGCCTGTTGCTCTGTAGTAGCTGTGATTTGTGTTTGCTTACTAGTGTATCGGGACTATGCAGCAACTTCTACTGGTGTTGGCAATCGGCAAATTCTCAACTTCACAAAATGAGACAGTTATTTTCACCTGGTCTGTTTTTATACCTCTTAATTTGGACCAAATTGCAGAACAGAAGTACAAAATGTTTGTTTATATGTGGTAATGAAGAGCCTTAAAGAAAGGAGGATTTGTTTGGCGTGTTGCATACAGGGTTAATAGATTTAGTAAAATGAATTAAGATTTTTGAAAGCTGTTTTATGTGTTAAGTCCTTTTAAATGGAAACAAAGGTTTAATAACTTGTGTGTCTTAATGGTCAAAAGACAAAAGAAAGGATTAAAAATCAAGTCAAGCCCCTAAATAGATGGCACTTCATTGTAAGCATAGGTAAATTAAAGTAAAACACAAACCAGATCAGGTTGCTGAATAGTCATATTTTTGCAAAGCTTGTTGTGGACTAAACAAAGAATTTAAAAAAAAGATGTTATGCGGTATCTAATGTCACTGACGTGCAAATGTTAAGGGTTTATAAGTGTTGTAAATGCATGTAAACTTGCTGTGTGATGAGAAAAAACAATGTATTGGTTAGGAAAATCATTCAACATGATGTTTTCCCTTTTAATACTCAACTGTTTGATATTTCTTTTTCTTTTTTCTAAGGAATCCTTTGTAAAACTTCATTTCTCTATTTTGTACAGGACATCATTGTAAAGACTGTAAATAGGTCAGCATTCTGGATGCGGCAACAATCATTAAAGAGGGGGTAGAAAAATCATCCTAGAGAGAAAAGGTATATAACTTTGGGAGATGGGTCCAGTTCTTGGATAAGGCATGTGTCTGAAGGCTTTCATCCACCTATCACTGGTTGTTGGAATCAATAAAATACATGTTATATTTATATCTGTGTCAGTGTGGCTTGTTTAATGCATTTGCTTCAAGTATTAATGAAGAACCTGTGGAAGCAAGAAGAGAAATCTAACCACGGAAGGGTATTGGTTTCCAGTACCATAAAAGTTGGAACAACATAGGCATTTTTTGCACCAGACAAAGGTTGACAATCACTATGGGCCTTGTGCATCAAGGGGGCTTAAAGCATATGCAAAAGTGTGAGAGATGGATAAATCACAAATGACTCATTATTGAATTTATTAATCAAGATAAGTATTATCTTAATCTCAGAGTGCATCAAAATAGAATCTGATAGTAAAAACAGAAAGAAGGTTGCTGTAATCTGTTTTCATCAGCTTAAATTGATATTCAACTCCTTGATATCTTTTGGTGATTTACAGAGGGTTTAACAAATATTTATCCTGGCTGGACTTTTACAATCCCTTGTCCCTTTTCTCTTCATCATCTTTAATTAGAGCTAACGTCTTCAGCTAGCCTGATACATTTTGACAATATTATGGCTTTGTGGAATTGACTTACAGTTATCGTATGAATTTTAAAATTTCATCACTAATTTTCAAAGCTTTTATGATCAGGCACTTAGATGTATTGTTGATGAACTGACCCCAGATGAGCCAAGGTACTCACTCAGACCAGCTGATCAGGGATTATTAGTCATTTATTACCTTTTGAAACAAAGGATTTTGCAATCTAGGCCCCTAATGTCAGGAATGAACTTCTTGCTGAAATCCAGTTTCCAACCTCAATCTTTTATCTTTATAATGTATTGTTATGTATATATAAAATGTACATTTGTAACCACAGTTGCCCTTAGGATTTCTATGTAGTTAACAGTGATTAATCTTTTTTTTCGCATTTTAAAATTCACCTTATTACACCTTAAGTGAGAGGGGTTTGGCTTCAGTTACTGTTAAATTATTGCTACTCCGTTATGTGTTACTGTGAGATGCCATGTCTGACAGCTAAAATTTTAGAAATAAAATCAGATGAAACTTTCTGTTAGGTTAGGTTAAGATAACAGGATACCAAAAGTTAAAAATGAAAAACCAAAATGTTTAACAAAGCAGAGTAAAACATCTGCTTCCAGGGGGAAAAAACTCATCCTCCATGAAAACATTCTAATGTAACAAAGTTAGTTTACGAAGCTCTGTTAGCAGCTTAATCTATGCAGGTAACGGAGCTATGCAGCTAATGTGGCTAAAGATAACAAATCTCATAGAAATCTATACCAACAAAGTTACAAAGCTAACATTAGTAATGTGAGCTACATGGCTTTGTGGCTTAAGCTCACGACTCAAATCAAATTATCTATGCAAACAATGCTTCGAATCCAATGTTAGCAATGAGAGCTATGTAGCTAATGTGTCTAAAGATCACGGAGCTCAGATATCTATACTAATTATACTATGAAGCTAATAGCAACGTGAGCTATCTAGCTACTTTGGCTTAAGATAATGACTCTCATGAATATCAATGCTTCAAATGTTAGCAGTTAGAGCTATGTTATCTACATAGCTTATGTAGCTCATGTTGCAAAGGCTAAATTAGCTACATTGGTTTACACTGTAAGGTTGACTATATAGTGAGCCACCATTTGAAGATCTACTCCTAAAATGGGTATGAACATAATTTACTTCAGGGTTAGACCACAGACTTTTTTCTGTTTTATTTATAAAGCGTTGCTTAGTCTGTAATGTTAATTAAAATAAATGATTATAAATGTTTTCCTCATTGGCTTTCACAGATTTGAGTTAAATGATGAGGGCCCTCATTTGCTATTTGCCCGAGTCCTCCTTATTGCCAAAGCTGCCCCTGTATACCACATGGAGTTATGGAGAGCAGTGGTTTAAGTGAAACATCATGGCAGCATTATGTTTTGTAATTTAATCGGTAGGTAGCTATTTAGGCCGAAGTTTGTGTTACTGAATCTTTGATGATGTTCAGTGCGTTGTTGAGTGAGATAAACAGACACGGTGGTCTGGCTCTTACATGGTTGCCCAGTAGCTGTTACTTGGATTTCATTAGTGGGCGGGCCTTGAACCTCCTGAGCCCTATATAAGCCTGTCACCCCCGCAAAACCAACGGCATTGGATATAGTTTTTACGGACTTAACCGAGTTGGGAATTAGCTGAAACCTCCAAGATGCCGTCCAAGCCTGCCCCCATCAAGAAGGCGGCTAAAAAAGAACCAGCCAAGAAGGAGGAGAAGGCTCCAGAGCCCGAACCTGCTCCTGAACCCGCTCCCGAGCCCGCACCAGAGGCTGCCCCCGCTGAGGCCGAGGCTGCACCTGCTGAGGCGGCGCCTGCCGAAGCCCCCGCTGAGGAGCCCAAACCCCCCACCCCTCCACCCGCAGATGGTAATGCACCACACGCAATGGCGTGACAGCCATGATAAAACGTCATTTATATCGTATAAAGTCCACTTGTGTATTATTTCAAAGTGGATGAGCCTTGAAATTAGTTATTTAACCTTTTAATTAGAGCTGAAGTAGCCGGTTGATGTTACGGTAAGCACATGGTAACCTTTACGCACGAGCGCTTGTGTGCGCTCGGTGTGAAGGTGCTTTGGATACGGTACAGTAGCCCTCGATATATCACGGAAACTGCACGTTTACAGCATAAATCGCCTGCTTGGACTCTGTAATTCTCTGACTGCTGTAATGCTAAAGTTACTGCGAGTCAAACTTAGACGCTTTCTGCGCATTCCTTCTGCGCATTGCCTTCTTATAGCAGTACTTGTAGCGCTAACTGACATAGTGGGTGTTAATATGCGCTTTTATACTTCAGTGAGCTTCATCCCATCTCAATAAGTCATTGATAATCCTCCAAATTAAAACAAAAAATCTGCTTACAGCTGGAGTATAACGCACATTAACAACACGTCTTTTCTCCAAATATTTCTTTACTTTCTCTAATATTTAACATGATTCCTACTGTTCTTTTTCTTGTTTCTGCATTGTTCTAACATCTAATATCTACATCAGCTGCTCCTGCTGAAGCTGCTCCTGTTGAAGCTGCAGATCAGCCAGCCGCTGATGGTAGGACACCCCTCCCTCAGAGGAGTCCCCAAGTCTCCAAATAACTCACCTGTTTCTGCTCTTCTTCCTTATTTTTTAAAGATTTAACCTCTTTCATAACATCTTGGAAATATTCTTTGATATTTTTAAGATGTTATATGTCTTTACTCATCTCTTTAACCTCTAATATCAGCTGCAGCACCTGCTCCAGAGGAAACCCCAGCTGCTGCTGCTGAGGCCCCCGCTGATGGTAAAACAGACTATCGGTGGATTAACAGAGGATCTTATATAAGCACTATATAAACCTGACCTCTCTACAGTTAAAGCTAACCACACTAATATCTCCTAACCCCTTATATCAGCTGCAACGCCTGCTACAGATGAAGCACCAGCTGCTGTTGAGGCCCCCGCTGATGGTAAAAATACAGTGTGGACTAACAGATATCTTCTATATTCTATATCTTTAAACATCTAGCACCTATAGTATGTTAAATTGCACCTAAACCTCATCTAACATCTCCTAACTTGTAATCAGCTGCTGCTCCGGCTGCAGAAGAAACACCAGCTGCCGTAGAGGCTCCTGCTGATGGTAAAAATAAATTGTGGCATAGCAGACATCTTATAAGTCTTATATCTTGAACGTTCCTCCTCCTATAGTAGGGCTAATTATACTAACATCTTATTCTAATATCTCCTAACATTTAATATCAGCTGCTCCCGCTGCAGAAGAAGCACCAGCTGCTCCTGCTGAGGCCCCTGCTGACGGTAAAAATAGCATAGAGAAACACCAGAGATCTTATTTAAGCATTATTAATACATTTTTAACCTTCAACAGGAAGGCTAACTCAACCTACTAATGTTTAATCATCTTCTAACATGTATTATGTGATGCTAATATCTGCTAACATTCAATATCAGCCGCTCCTGCTGCAGAAGAAGCCCCTGCTCCTGCTGCTGAGGCCCCCGCTGATGGTAAAAATAACATGACAGGAAAACCAGTCTTCTTATTTAAGCTTTATTATTATACCTCTAACCTTCACAGTAAGGCTAACATCTTGTATAAGCTTTTTATGACATCTTTAACCCTCAACCGTAAGGCTAACTCAAGCTACTAATATGTAATTATCCTTCAACCTTAATTATCTGATGCTAATATCTTCTAACATTTAATATCAGCCGCCGCTCCAGCTGCAGAAGAAACGCCGGCTGCTCCTGCTGAGGCCCCTGCCGAGGCCCCTGCAGAGGCGCCCGCTGATGGTAAAAGAAAAAGACATGAGCTATGATAGATATTGCTAGAGTATTTACACATTTATTGCTGTAAAGGTAAAGCTAACGCTTTTTACTGACACCTTTGCAAACAGCCTCATCACAAGCGTGACTGATAACTCTTTAAACATGTCCAGTCTGCTTCATGCACTAATGGTTAATATCTAACATCCAACAATAGCTGCTGCCGCTCCTGCCGCAGAAGACGCTGCTCCTGCTGCTGAGGGCGAAGCACCTCCTGCTGATGGTAAACCAACCTGCAAACCAGAACATGTTCCTGCTCGCTCCTCTCTCTTTCATTTACTAAATATTTATTCAATTTGATACAAATTGGATAAAAATCACTCATGTACGGTTAAAAGTACAATCCCCCTGTAAAGGGAGGCAGAGAGATGTGAGGTACATCATTCTCATTACCTGCTGCAAAAAATAATAATGCCATAAATGCCTTTAACACCAGCTGAAGCTGCTGAAGCCGCACCAGAAGAGCCTAAAGCGCCCACGCCTCCACCTCCTCCACCCAAAGGTAACCACATATCCAAAATGGAAATCAGAGGAATTCTGCATTAAAATTGAATTCTTTTTTTATTGCTTCTTATACTTTTTATCCAAGTTTTTGTAATTTTTTCATACGGTTAATAATCAAGAACAAGATAATTCATTGGTTTATTTTGTAAGCACTGATTTCAGATACTCTTTCATAGTTTGACTATTGTTTTTTGTCGCATGCACACATCTTTTAATTTTTAGATTTTTTCCAGTCTTTTTTCTTTCTTTGAATATTTTTGTACTTTGATAAATGCACTATAACTCCATGCTTAATGAGAAAAAAACAAGCACTTCATTAAAGGGATTTAAAATTTAAAGTCACTCAGTACTGGCAAAAATAATCCAGATCTAGGCACTCAAGATGGTTTAATTTAGGTCTTTAATTTGCTAAAAATATTAAAATACGCCAACACATATTGGCGTGGATACTTACCGGATGCTTATTTGGATTTTTAAGCACAAAAGACTAGATTTTTGATATTTTTGGAATGAAATGAGCAAAAAAAGTTGCATAAACAGAGATTCCTTTTGCAGTACTTCGTAATTTTAGTGCAATCTTTGTGTCCCTTAGGTTTTATGGACATGCAACCAAGCCAGCATCCTCTAGCAGATTTGAGTTGTAAATAGTACAAAATACGGTAAAACCATATGTATATTAATAGCAACTAAAAATTGGTTTCAGTCTTAATATGCACAAGTAAGTGACAAATCTGACTGTAGACATAACAATTAGTTTAATTTTGTATCAGATATTCAGATTATGTGCTTAAACTGTGAGATTAGGCACAACATGAGTCTGAATCTTAACAACTACTTATTAAAAAATGGTTTTATTAACAGACAAAGCTAGCTTTAAAAATGAAAGGGTGTTGCGAAACTGCACCGTCTTTCTCTGACTGATAAATCGTCTTATCAACTCCTACTTTATGCATCTCTGCCTCTTTTGAATGCTTGTAAAATCAAATATATTCCTTGCTCTTGCAGAGCCCACCAGCGCCCCATTGGATCTGTTCATTGAGGATAAGAACGACACTTCTGTGACCATCATCTGGAGCCAGCCTGAGGTCATCGGAATCACCGGCCTGGATGGATACGTCATTGAAGTGGCAAAGGACGGAAGTAAGTCTTCTTTAGTCTTCAACCAGGTGCTCTGACTGCTGGCATGTGCAGGAAAGAGGTCAGATTATTAATAAACCTGGACAAAATGTTATCTGACCTGTGAATTATTTTAAAGCTTTTATTGCAGCAGATGATTTGAGGTTTTTACATTAAATGTGATTATACTCTCCCTGACCTGCGTGTCTATAAAGTTTAAATGCTTTTTAAAGACACACAGTAACATGTGAATTTGCTGTTTTAATGTGGGTCAGCTGTATGGGTTGCAGCTGTTCCTGAAGTGTCACTAGCGGCGTTATATCATGAGCTTCCTTACTTGTCCCTACAAGGAAAGAGGCACTTCAGGAGCTGCTGTGGTCCTGCTGGAGGTCCTGCTTTTAGACTTACAGGCCTAAGCTAATATCAGCCGCAGCTCCGTGTTGGCTTGATTTAGCAAAGGAGGGTGTGCTAATTACTCACAGAGGGGCGATTCAGTGTCTGGTACAACAAATTAGTGTCAAACATAATCACTTCATTCCTATCACTTATTTATCCACATATTAATCCTGTATGAATAAGATCTGCTCCTCTTTAACTCAGCCCAGTAATATGAAGATGTCTGTGATTCATGATAATTTATGATATTTATGTATAATTATTTAATCAGCTGATGACTGGAAGGCAGTCAATGAGGATGTGCAGAAGTCATGCCGTTACATCATCAAGAACCAGACCACTGGTGACCGCCTGAAGATCCGTGTGGTGGCTGTGAACGCTGGAGGCCGCAGCCCCCCTGTGGCCCTCCCTGAGGCCGTCCTGGTGAAGGAGGTGGCAGGTAAGACATGTTCAGAAACTGAGCACTTAGAACAAACAATACATACAATCTAGTTTGTCATTTTTACTTCTTAGCATAAAAAAGAGACTCAAAAACTGAAGACTCCACCCAACACGAGGAAATTGAAGTCTAATGGCAGCAAAATTTGAAATAACATGCATCACAGACAGGTAACCTTAACTACTTTTGGCAAGAGTTTGCACACACTAAGCACAAGAACCTGCAGAAAACTGTGAAAAATTCCTTTATGTGTGTAACAGAGTGTGCCAAAAAATATGAAAGGGAGACATTAAATGCAGAAACATTAGATTATTTTAGATGCATAATATGAGTACAAAATGACAATAAAAGGCTCTACTGTGTGCTATAAAAAGCAGTGGTTCTTTGGGAACCCTCGTTATTTGTATCTACAATAAGCTGAGAGCCCCAATTAAGATCCACACCGATAAAATATAATACAAAGCAGTCAAAATTAACATTAATTTGACTTATTTTCATGGATAAAATCACAACATAATTGGCAAAAACACATCAATTTATACCAAAAGACTGAGGAATAATCTAGTATTGCTGTCAAAATGTTTGATTAACTTCAATTAAACAATCCCAGGGGTGAAAAATAATTTATAATTTTATGAATAAAATCCATATTGTACAGATTAACACCATCCTAGATTGACTAGTAAGTGGTATCTATCCTTGGTCTTCACTTCTCCTGTTTAAAAAGCTAGTAGAAAGTTTTGATGCCGTTCAGAAATATGTCCTTTTGAGTGTTTTTGTTATCATTATTACTATTATTAAATCTAACAGTAATGCAGTCTTTCTCAAATCAGCGACATATTCATACATTACAAAGTCTTTAGTCCATTCAATTAGTTATTTAATCAGCTGACAGTACATCTGTTTATCATCATACTTTTTTTTGATATGAGCAGATCTAATCATGTCCTGGTGCCCCCTTTGGGGTGCCAGGACCACAGGTTGGGAAACAGTGGTAAAAAGCCTTGGGTCTCTACTGGTGGGTCAGGACCAAAAAGGGGGTTTCAAGTCATTTTCATTAAGTTGTATGTGCCTGGAAAAAACATTGCAAAAGTCTATGATGTGCTTTTATTCTGAAGGATAAGAGTCAGGCACAGCATCACAACAAAGGTTTTACTATCTGCAAATCTTATTGTAAAGATTAAATGCATCACATTATTGTAAAATTTTGCCTAATTGTGCCATCAAAAAAGATAAACCTTTGTTGATCCTCCACTGGGGGAAATTTGTTTTTTACAACAGTAAGATGTGCAAACAACACTTAAATACATTCTAACAAAAATGAGCAATAGTAATAACAACAATAAGAGTATTATTTAAGTATTCAAATGCTCACCTTCGCTTGTGCAAGGACCAGGCTAGATTATAGGTAAAAACACACACAGTGTGCATGGTGCTGGTGTGAAAGGGGGAGTACATTTCCAGGTGATATTACACAGCTGAAAAATAATAACATGAATAATTCATGACTCCTGGCTGTGGTGGTACTATAGGTATTTTGGAGGAAAATGGCAGAAATAATACTCATTTGAAAAGGCTTAAAAGCTCCAACAAAGTGCTTTTTTTCATCAAAATTAAATGTAGATTTAAATTTGCAAAGGATTTTATGGATTAGACAGAGAAACCAGCCATAGACTTAGTAGGATTATGTTATTAAACTTGCCACATGATTAGCTAAATCCTTATTTAACTAATACAGGGTTTTGCCTGGTTTGTTAGGTGTTTTATCAGGTGGAAAGTTGGACTTGTAAAGAGTCAAACCAAAGCAGCTCAGAAATATTTTTCCTGTGTCGTGTTAACGGTGTAGAACTGAGGCCTTCTCCCTCCTCGCCGCTCTGGTTTGAAGCACAAACCTCCTCTGTGATAACGGCCAGCTAGTTAGTCAGACAGCTTAACAAAGCCGCTCAAATCACCGTGTTAATCATAGACTGTATACCTCAAGTGATTCACTGTAAAATGATGATTGCACCCCGAGGGCTTTAAAAGGAGGAGGGGTGTCACTTTGGCGTACTCACAAATCATCGTTATGCGTAATGGAGACCTGAGCGGGGGGGGGGGGGGGGCTGGAGGACACTCAATACAAGCTGTACTGGCAATATTTCAATAGTCACGTCCATGTCTGCTGCCATATTCGCCATAGCAGGCGGGCTGAATCAACTTATGAAAGGTTTCCGACAAAATGACCACAAAGCTTTTGGAAAAATGGCCGGCATGTCAGCGCTATTAACGCAGATTTTTTTTCCCATGGAGAGGTCGGCTTCACATTGTGATCCCTGCTGGGGGGGTGTCAAGGTACTTTTCCACAAGATCGATGGCGACAAGTGATCTGGGGGAGAGGCGGAGGAGGCATTTGGGGGTGGGTGTTACATTCCTGTGTGTCTCAGACGTACAGAGGGGAGTTGGTGGGTGGGTACTGGTGGGTGGGGGGTGGCAGATATAGATCTAAGGTCTAAGGTGACGTCCAAATCTCATGACACTTGTAGAGATTCACTGTTTATCTCCAAAGATGCCACAGACTTTACAGGAGGAAATTTACTAAGTGTTATCCTCTCAGATGAAGTAAGAAGACACTAAGAAAACAATAACACACAACTAACACAGGTTAACAAAGGGGTTTTAACAAATTAAGCAAAATATGCAGAAATATATGATATGCATGAAAAACTTAACCCCGCAAAAAAGAAAAAAAAAAATCAAGAAAATACGATGGTAAGGTCAATATTTAATTAAAACAAGAGGGAGAAGATGGAAAAACACCACAAAGAGAAGATAAAAGGCTGGCTAAATATACCTAAACAGTTAAATAAGGATAGAATTATTTGAATATAGATACGTTTTGCTTAAAAACTCAAAGCTATAGAGTAAAAGCAGTAAAAACAATGTAAAGTAATTCATGCTCCACTTTCCCACCCAGCTGCTTTCATTTTCCATCTCTTTCTTAATTTATCTTTGATACATTGGGATGTGCGTGGGGGTAAACTGAAGCTGGGGGTCGTGCGTCATGGCAGGAGGTGATATACTACAGTACGCAGGCTTTATTTAGCGTCCTGACAAATGTTGCTCTGTAGGACTCAGCAGGTGTTCCTTCTCACCAAACTGTTTTTACTAATGAGTCCTGGTGAGAAACTTCTGAGGCTTAAGTGTCTCTAAAACCCCAAGGTGACTAACTCTCATCTGTGATCCCCTTTTTATGATAATTTATGGGACATTTTAGGGGGTTTACTGTCAGGTACAGGGAGGATTAGAGGGTGGCTATGCCACTGATCCAGGATCTCTTAGTAGAATGATTCACATGATTGTTAAATGAGCATGGACACCAACAGTGGACTTTAATATTCTCAAATCACTTTATATTTACCAGATTTTTATTAGTTTTATTGGCGTCTATGTCTTAATTACCCATTTTTTTATTTTTATTTATTTGTTTCTTTATTATTTCTTGCTTATTTTTTGGTTTTTGCAATTTAATCTTGTTTTGGTAGTAAAGCAAACTGTTTTTAAAAGTGCCATATAAATAAAGTTATTATTATTATAAATATTTTTGATATTACTACTATGATTAGTAGTAATAGATTCTGGAATATTGACTGTTTTGTCAGTTAATGTGTCTGAATAACTCCACGTAAGACACATAAATTAAATAGTTATTCATAGATTTATTTATTCAGTAGTAGAGGAGGCAGTGGTTGTATATTGATCTAAATAACTCACCTTTAAATTAGCAATTTTGCTTTTCCATTCCATTCATTCTTAGCATATGCAATCGCACCATTTCTGCCTCAAAAATCAGTTCGACATGGATATAAAATACAGTATATATTGATTGCCAAATCAAAACAGCAGCAGAGACACCAAGGACTGAAAGTTTAACAGACAAACTAGTAAACCAAGGCATTGATTCTCCTCATCTTTACCATGTGTGATTATCATAGTGCAGAGACAAACATGTCTGTCAAATCAGCTGGTAATTGATACAGTAGTTTCAAAAGTCCCCGTATAAACCTTTACTAAAAATGGAAAGAACATTGTTGTTTCAGTTTTAAAGTGACTGGGTAAATGGTGACTTTCAGCTAATAGCCATCCATTGCCAGTAATATAATTTTTAATAAGTCTAGTTTTTCATTAATTACCTCTCTGATGAGTATATTTGACATGCAATATGAAAAACCAAACACCCCTGTTTTCAGCAGCTGCTGTATTACAGTCGACTGAAGTCACCGGTCAACACGGTCACTGAATAAACCGTTACACCAGGAGTGTTATGTGTGTACAGAGGAAGATGTTGTAGAAACAAACAGATGGTACAGTCTGAGCTGGTCTGATGTAGCTATTGATTATTGATGCTAATATTACGTTCTTATCTCAGAAATAAAATTGTAGTAACCTCCTCGAGTGTCCATGTTTATAGTTTACATCCCACACATCAGGTAGTTGTAGGGTGACCAGATATGTCGTTTTGTATTGGATAGTCCCGCGTTTTCTTAATTTTCATGCTGTCTGGTATTGTGTCGCTTCTGTCTGATGACTCAGATTTTATTGAATGGTGTGAGACATCCTTTTTAAAGACTAAGAGAAATGACTTCAGATTTTAGGAAGAATCCCACATTTCTCCTTTAATGATTCATGGACAGACTGTGGGAAATAGAGCCAGTACAAATACCTGGCTACTGTCGTGGACAAAAAAAAAACAATCAAACTGGGACACAGTCACCACCAACAACAAACAACATGAAGAAACATGGAGGAAAGGGAAGAAAATACAGCATGGCCAGTTAAATCAGAAACAAAGCCTGGTGGGACCTGAAAAACTTCTCTGACTTAAATGGGTTTAGTTCAGCTTGACCTGCTCATTGATTTCCCTCAGATTTGTTGGTCAAAGAAATAATGACCATTTGTCTCGCACCAGGAGTCTCTGTAGGGATCCTTTGTTTTCCAGACTGCATCTTTCAGTCACTAATCTCCTGTCGATTAACCGATGTACGATTGTTGACGTGTGTTTCCTTTAACTGTTTTTCTCCTCAGATCGTCCCAAGGTCCGCCTGCCCCGTTTCCTCAGGCAGAGATATGTTGCCAATGTTGGAGATAAGATCAACCTGACCATCCCCTTCACCGTGAGCCTAAAAAAACTGTCTTTTTATTGAAAAATAAAACTACACATCTCCTTCAGAACTCACTATATGATTTGTTTTCTTCAGGGCAAACCCAAACCTGTGGTCTCCTGGACAAAGAACGGTGGGGCCCTGGACACAAAGAGGGTGAACATCCGCAGCACCGACAGAGACAGCATCCTGTTCATCCGCGCAGCTGAAAGGGAAGACTCCGGTGTTTACGAGATTTGTGTGAAGGTAGACGACTTTGAGGACAAGGCTCAGCTCACCCTGCAGATTGTTGGTGAGTAAAATGTTCAGCGTTATTTCAAATAGGAATATGACTGATGAGGAATAAGAGTATTTTGAGCTGTTAAACTTTGCATGATCAGTTGGGGTAAGAATCTTGAAATTTGAGGACAAATTATTTAAATTCTACATTTTATGTTAGAAATATGCATAGTGACTGCCCTGTACAGGTTGAAACCTAGCTACTGAAAAGGAATTCTTCTATTGGCTGATCCGGTGGCATGTGATGTATGTGGTTCAAGTATTTGTCCCCAGAGGGATAATTTGACCGTTATCCTCACTAAAAGCAGCTGACAGCAGAAATCCACAGGTAACAGTGGGTTCTACCAATTGCTGATATAGCTGTGACACTCAAGGATTGTGGGTAGCGTAGTTCTTTTCCTAGAGATGGTGAATAAACCATGTTTTTATTAAAACAAGGTTGCTAAAATACAAGCTTGTATCTGCTTCAGGATGCTATACTATTGTTTTACTCTCAGGTTGACTCTGATAATATCTTGGATGGTTATAAAAATATGTCTAATATTTAAATCTGTTTATCCAGCACACAGTGTATGATGTTGCAGTGGATGGGGACGATCTGAAGGAGTGAGTGGGTGTGTCTTATGCTGCATTCTGTTTACTTCAGAAGTCGGATGTTGGCGCTGGGAATATGGCTCAACACTGTGGTTCCAGAAGTAAAAATCCCATTCATTTTCTACATAGGAGATTTGATTCTGAGCCATATTATCAGACATATCCAAGTCAGACTCACCGCAAGCGACTGAGTGTAAAATTATGATCTATGCTCCTGTAGTAGACAAAAGTTTGCAAGATATCAATCTTGTTTTAAGGAAAACATAGTTTATTCATGATCCCAGCCAAAAATACTACAGTTCCCACAATCCTTGAGTGTCACAGCAACGCCTCTCTGGTTACCATGGAAATGTCCACTAAGACTGCAAACTGTTGACCTTTGATGAAGATAATATATGCCGCCGTAGTATGATGTAATTAATGCTCAAACTATGACATGTTAAGTGTAGAAAAAGATAATTCTAGGGTTTGAAGGCTTGAAAAGCTTTCTATTGACAAATAAAATGAATCGCAATGGATTGTGGGATACGTAGTTCCTCCCCCCTTGTAAAGAAGCATGTATGCAGTCTTGTACCTTTGCCTTTTTCTCAGTTTTCTAACGTTTTTGCACTAAGGGAGCTGGTTAGCTTGGTCCATGCATTAAAAGCATTGGATAATAGAGATTTTACGGAATTCTATGAGGGATGTGAATGGGGAATTTCACTTCTGTAACCAGCACTGCTGAAAAAGTGGGCGGTCACTGTTGAGCTCTGTGACATCACACCCGGGTTTGTTATGCTCCAGTTACTTCAATTTGTAACTTATAAAACTGAAGTTTCTTCAAGTTTCTGAGTCAGAATTGAAACTGAAGGGCTCATTAAGATGACTTATCTGACTGGCATCTCAGGATTTCCAAGTTTCGAGATCCACTGAAGCAAACCATTATCCCTGCTCCTTTTTTTTTTTTCAGTTTGCAGGAGAGATGCACCTCAGCCAAACCTGGGTTTTAGTTACTCTTCAATGTGTTTGTCAGTTTTTTTCACAACTACTACAAATGCCATTATTTGTCTTGTGTGCGTGGTTATTTATCTTTTGAATTTGAATGTTACATACTGTATTTAGTATTTTCTAGTCCTGGATTTTTTTCTGACCTTCTGACAGTGACAAGTATCCCATACTTTTTAAAGATTATTTGCAGAAGAGATAGCCCCTGCCCCACCATCTAAGCTAAACTGTCAGCCAAGTATCTCACACTTAAGAAAGACTAAATCAACATTAAAAGTAGTAGAATTAAAAAATCTGCACTAACCAAGCAGCACTGAAAACTAAACTAAGATGAAATGGAAATCAAAATATCAATACTTAACACAAAGGAAAGGTTTTGTATTGTAAATGTACTCCCAAAAACGGGTTCTCTGTGTTTAAATTGGTATCGTTATTTTTTTTGTTTGTTTGTTTTTAATCATTATTATCATTATTATTATTATTATTTAATTGTGTTTTTATCAGGGTTCTCCATAAGTGCCAGCTGACAGCCAGACATCTGAGTAGTACTGACGGCTTCTGAAGTCCTGCTGTCCACATAATAACATAGTTTCACCAACTAGCTGTGACTTGCTTTCCTTGTAAATTTTAAATTTATTTAAGCACTATTTCAACTTAAAATAAATTAAATTTAGATTTTGATATCTCTTTGGTACCTAAACATAGAACAAGTCTCCTTATTGTGATGGAATCACTCATTGAAAGTCTGCTCATTTACTTTTTAAAGCAGTAAACACAATTCTCTGGAAAATAAAAAATCAGAAAAATGGCATCAAATTTAGCAAAAATATGATACGATACTTCATGCAAGAAGTAGCTGATTTTTTTAATACCTGTGTTTTCCGTGACATTACTGATTCAAACCACTAACTGTTGCTTAAAAATCACCACACTGAATGTAATTAATTGTTGAATGCTCAATTTTTCTTGGGGAAAGATCCTCAGACCCCTACTTAAGACATGTCTCACCTTGTTTAATGAACCAACCTTCTAATTCCCCTTTCCTGGTGATATTTTACCCACAGTGACACTCCATTAGTCAGTGGAAGGTCAAGTTTGTTTAAACATATGTTGCCATTTTTTTATCCTAATTGTGTACGGTGTAACTCCCGAGCCTCCCAGCTGTACGAATTTAATTGTGTACATGTGACAAGTGTTTACTATTTCTTTCTTTTTAAGGCATTGCGTTCCGTCACCAAAGCTCCCCAAGTGATCTTCAGAGTTTGTGGGTAGGGAGGGGTTGCATAGCAGGGATTCCCTCCCATGATTCCCCACACCTGTTTGTACTGTGGGTCATACAGTGGGTTTAAAACAAATAAAAGTGAATCCTTATTACAATCCCTAAAGTATTCTAACTTTGGTGACGAACAGAGTTTTGATGGATTATTGTGACTGGAGGTGTGATAATTAAACAGTAATAGTTGTTAAATAATCATCCCCTGGTTGTTCACAGAGCTGCCCGGACCTCCTGCCAGTGTGAAGGTAGCAGACGTCTGGGGCTTCAACGTGGCTCTGGAGTGGACCGCACCAAACGACAATGGAAACACCGAAATCACAGGATACACAATCCAGAAGGCTGACAAGAAGACTGGAGTAAGTTTTCACAATCAAATAATGTCAGAGTAACAAAAATCAAAAATCATGTATGATGGTTTCAGCTGCATTGTGGGTGGTGAGAACTAGCATGGAAGAGGGCGACTCTGGGACACTGGAGATCACCATTCAGACCTTTGAAGTTGTAGTGGGACTAAGTGAATGAACACTAACTAAGGGGGTTCAACCCTGGTGAAGTGCTGACTTTTTTCTGTGGGGGCCAATAATAAGGGGTTAACTAGGTGCAGGGATTTCTTCACTGGGCACCTATCCTTTCTTAGCACAAGCAGATGTGATGTTTTCTGGGCGTTTACCTTGATTCTAACTATACCATTCCAACCTAAAGTTCATATTTCATACTTCATGGCAAAAGAAAAGACACCAAGGATGGATATTAGTGAATAAGAATATATGTTAATCCTACTTGTCTTCTTTAATTATTTTCCATCCTATTTTTTGCACTGTTTAAATTGTCGATCCATATATCAATCCATTCATTTTCATCCATTTCCCTGGGCTGGGTTGTGGTAGCTGCAGGCTACATAAATCAACCCAGATATCCCTCTCATCAGTGACTTATTCCAGCTCTACCTCTGGGATTCGTAACTGATTTCAGGACAGACGGGGAATGTAATCCCCTCAGACAGTTCTTGGTCTACACTGAGGTGGATTGAAAGCTTTGCCTTTTGTCTTAGCATCAACTGTAGTACTGCTGAAGCTGCACTATTCAGGCTGTGGACAAGACCCAGAAATATTTGAACTCCTTCACTGGGGGAAAAGACTCCCCACCTGGACAGAGCAACCCAGCATTTTCCAGCAGACTCATCAAGACTTGCAGGTGTTCAGAGGTGTCTCTGTTCATAAAGGGGCAACTGTGGTTTAGTCGGCAGAGTTGGTCATTTTGCAAACAGAAGGTCTTGGGTTGGAGCTCCAGCTCCTGTAGTCACATGTTGATGTGTCGCTAGGCAAGACACATAGAGACACACAGATGAGATAAATGGGTGTAAGTTAACACTCATGGACACTTTAAATAGCAGCTTTCACCATTGAGTGTGTGAATGATAATGCGACCTGTGGTGTAAGAAGCACTTTGAGTGGTCTGATGACTAGAAAGTCCATTTACCAAAATACTTCATCCAACTCACACTGTTGTAGACTTCCTATAGATAATACTTTGTAATTTTACTTGTTCAGCATCCTAAAGTTAAACTTTTTTGACCTTGTGTGTGCATTTTTGTGTCCACAGGATTGGTTCACTGTGCTGGAGCATTACCACAGACTGAACGCCACCATCTCTGACCTCATCATGGGCAACACCTACAAGTTCAGGGTGTTCTCTGAGAACAAGTGTGGAATAAGCGAGAGCTGCACTATTGCAAAGGAGGAGGCCAAGATCCTGAAGACAGGTTACTTTCTTGTTCTCTTTTTTTTTATCATTTTTGGGGATGTGGGGGAAGTGGATGTGGGGGAAGTGGATGTGGGATGATATGCACCAAACAGCATCAGGATTGGGACTTAAACCTGCAGCCAGGGTGATGAGGACTGCAGCCTCTGTGCATGGCTCGCTTTCTCTACCAGCTCAGCCAGTACCACTTAAATTTCAGTCTTTTTGTTCTGGGTAGTAGATTATGTTTTAAGGTCTGAAATTGAAGAACAGAGTTTTAAAATTGTATTAATCACATGCTAGTTTATTGTTTTAGGTGTAGTTAAGCCACCATAGCAGGGCAGCATCTGGATTCTACGCATCAAGCGTCTTCCTGCTCCTACAGTGATGGAAACTAAGGACACTGCTGTGTCTTTGAATGTCTCATTTCACTTTAAAATCTTGAAGACAGCTCAGATGGACAATCCAAAGTCATCTGCGAGTTGTGATGTCAAACATTTACATTTTCACCATTTCCTTTAGATACTTTGATTCACTTTTCTTTCCATACTAAGTTCTTTCATTGTGTTTAAGATTGAGTCATTACTTCTACCAGAAGTTCTGCATTTTCTCTCAAAATGGAAGCAGGTTTTTATCCAAACAGGATGTTAAATGCTCTGTGTGGAAAAGCAAACTTGCATTGAAATGTAGAAAGCCAGCAGATGGAAGATGCGATTCTTCATGACATTTTGCAGATGACTTTGTCAGAAAATCCCAAATGTTTGCTGCTGGTTTAGTTTAATTGGTAGAGCAGGCGCCCCATAGCCCATGCTGCAAATGTCAAAAGTTAGACTCCAGTCCTGATGCTGTTTGGTGCATGTCATCCCTTAAAATCTCTGACAATATTTCCTGTCACTCTATAAAATAAGGGCTCAAAAGCCCAAAAATTATCCCAAACAAAACAAAAACAGTATCCCAAATATCATTTCGGTAAACTAGAGGCCTTAAACAGCCTTCATTGTTCTACAGTTTGTATGTATAATGGGTTTCATGGTGAAGCATGTTTTTCCACCATCCTGCAGGTATTGACTACAAACCTCCTGATTACAAGGAACACGACTTCACTGAGGCGCCCAAGTTCACCACCTCTCTGAGCGACAGATCCACCACCGTCGGCTACAGCACCAAGCTGCTGTGCTCCGTCAGAGGCTTCCCAAAGGTAATAAAACAGCTTTAGATAGTCAGCAGAGCAAAGTAATGCTCCTTTCTTTTTTTTACAAACTAACAGCACCAAGAAAACGTTTTAATAATTCTAGAAGGCCTTAATTTATAACATTTATTTATGAAGTTAAAGCACTTTTAAACACCTCTACTGCTCAGCTTTGAATTCAGTGTTTGCCACATTAAACCATAATCCCTTTGATACCACTGGTCAGAATGACTTGTCAGCAGCTTGGCTCTGAACAGAGCATGTGTGAGATCTTGTCCTGGCCTTGTTAGCCTGCTGTCTGAACTTCTCACCTCCTGTTTGAGCTCATAATCCCACTGTGTCACAACAGAGCACAGGAGCTTAGATGGTCTTGATGAGAGAGATGGAGGTGGTATTCTTTGCGTTTGAAGCGGGGCAGGAGGAGACGAGGCCAGAAGGGTGACAGGTCAGCGGGGAAGCTGGTTCACATGTGTAACATTCCCAGTGAGGCCCCAGGAGGTCCACGACGTGTCAGTGCCATTAAAAGTCCCAAAGTGGCCGTGTGCTGTTTGTCCACTTCAATCAAAAGGCTTCTTTCTGCCAAGACGCACAAACAGAAATAGAAACACCTCCACAACTTGTTTATTTGTCAGATTACGTTTAAAAGATCAGTTGTTTTAATACCACTTGCCCACTCTCTCAACAGCCCAAGGTTCAGTGGATGAAGAACCAGATGATTATTGGAGAGGACCCCAAGTTCAGGCAGATCTGCGTCCAGGGTATCTGCTCTCTGGAGATCCGTAAGCCTGGTAACTTTGACGGAGGTGTGTACTCCTGCAAAGCCATTAACGATCACGGAGAGGCAACTGTCAGCTGCAAGCTGGAGGTCAAACGTAAGTCAGGATTTCTTCTTTAAAACAGCTTTTAGCAGTTTATTTTATTGATTTTTAACTTTCTGAAAGCTAACAATGTGTCTCTTACATCAACAGAGGCTGTAATTCCAGATGCAGACAAGAAATAGGTCAACATTCACATTCTCACAGGTCAGTAACTCAGTATTCCTCTTTTTCTTAAATAAACTAAAGACAAACTGATAAGTTGAACTGTCTACTAACCCTACAAACCTCTAAAAACATTCAAATCAACAAAGTCCAAATATGTTATTATTTGGAGCTCATTTTTCCAGCAATCAGACAGGATATATTGGATTAGTTGAGTCTAAATGAGTCCCAAGATGACTTCTGCCTCCATACATGGAGGGTACTAAACTTGGAAAAGGTGGCCTCTGCCACTAAAACAGTCCAAGAGGTAGCACCCATAAATTAAATCTGCGATGGCTCCTGCTGGGCTCGCGTAGGTGACTAAATCACATTTCCTTGACTCAGCAGCCGCAGGAGAAGAGGCCTCTGTGAGCACACACAGAAACTGAATTTTACAAGCGAGCTCCTCCTGCAAAGATAACCCACATTTAAGAGCTTTAATCTATTTGATTTTGTGCTTTTATGACACATTTAGACACTGCATAAAAGCTCATTTTAACAGAAGTACTTATCAGGAAAAACTGTGCTAAATGCTCTTTTTATGCAACACTTTTTTGTGATTCCTGCCTTATCTTCAACTGATTTCCTTCTTTAACACCTGTTGTTGTTTTGTTCATCTGTTGCAATCCCAAATTAGGAGCAGAAGGAATGAGGCCTTAGCAGCATAAGGTACGTGACCCTTTTAGTGTTTCTAAATCTGTCCTACACAAAGACAAAAAAAGACTTTACAGTTTGAATCATGTTTTTTATCCAACAGGCCACTTTTTGCATATTTTACTGTCTGATTTGTTGGTTATTATTCTACCTATATTAAACATTTTTGTGTAATTTTTAGAACTTATGTGACCACAGCTGCTGTCACATTACAACTTCCTGCTCGGGATTGAATCCTCTGTCTTTGTCTCTGCAGGAAGATGCTGGATTCCTGGAAGAACATGTATATATGGCTGGTGTCGACACTACCAAAGCGTTGTTGCCTGTGACCTCTTGCTGAGTGTTACCCTGTGTTATGATGAACAATTGTTGTCGCTTTTTGCCTTTATCATTCACCACACATGATGATTATTAAGTCCATATCCATGTCCAAACAATCAGCTTTTTCCCAAACGATTCTGTCCGTTACTAAATTATCGAATGTTCCAGATATTGCTCCTCACCAGTGTATCATCTCCTCAGTTTGACTAGAAATTCATGACATGTATTTACTGTTCCTCATAGGAGAACTCCAAGTAACATCAAGTGTTTATATCAATAAATTATTTAATTTCTGGTTTTGCTTTTTCAATGCTGTGTGTTCTTTATATTATAATGTCAAGAGAGGGAGTGTAAAAGTTTCTATTTGGTGCTAAAATTTGGGGGGAAATGGTTTGGGATTTCCAGAAATAAGTCAGTATTATCATTACTATTTTTACCTTTTAATATTTATTCTATTTAAGCAGGAAAACCTCACTAAGATCAAGAGTCTCATTTACAAGAGTGTCATAGCCAAGACAGGCAGCAGCTCAAAATCATCAGTCAAAACATCCTCAACTCGAAGCGTCATCTTCCAGTGTCTTCAACCTGGTTTTCAAAAGATTTAGAGACCAACTACCCAAGACCAAGAGTCTCATGTAGCAGGCTGCAAGACCAGCAATCCTGAATGCAATTCCTTTGCCTCATTCCAAGACAGACTTTGAGAACAGAGAGCAAAAGTAAGTCTTGTGACTAAGTCACAAAGTGAAGACTGTAACCCAACACTTTTCACATGAATAAAATCAAAAAAGTATAAGGGAAGCAGATTGATTATAGCCTTACAAATAAGGATATGCCAATGATGGCATTGAGAAGATGCATGCATTTTTAAATACATCACAGCGATCAATGAAAGTAACAGCAACAAGTCTTTCTTTGCAGTTAAAGCAATAAAAGTTTCATTTGTGAAATAAAAAACCCATCCACAACTTTTAACTTCTTTACAAGACACCCAGGTATTTATAAGAAGATACAGACTCAATCACATCATTCTGAGACATAATAGAAGAAATGTGAGTTTGAAAACATCATGAGTTTGGTTTTATCATTATATTTGTGATGTATTTATTAAGTCAATTATTTCTTCTTTGTAACTAAGATCTCTAGAAGTGCTCAAAAATATTTTGTTGTTGAGAAAACTAAAACAGATTGAAAAACTGCCTAAAATTGGGAATATCAACCCTTGCTTTAACTTGGTATATGGACACAGTGCTCATGCACTTTTAATTTGAACAAGAAAATTTAAAATATTTGAGTGTTTCTAACTCTTTGGTATGAACATTACTGCCAAGAGGAATGCCTTTTTCACCTTACTTGGCAATTATTCTTGATGTGTTGCTGTAGTCTGTCTGGCTGCAGACCAGTGGGAATCTGGACACAGCAGCTCTAATCATTTGGCTCATACTGACCCAAGAGCAAATCCCAGTATGATTGGACTTCCATCCTACTAATACCAGTCTATAATACAGATCTTGTCACTATCTGGACTTATGAGTTACTGGCATAGTGATACAGGGCGGCATGCCAGACATATCCAGGTTACAGAGACACATGGGTTCACAGAGAGGCTGACAAAATTAGCCTCAGTGCTCCATCTCGCTCCGGTTATTTTAGGAGCAAGAAGATCAACTGGTGAAATGAGGATTTCTTTTACTTTGAGAAACTGAAAGTGTGGAAAGACGGGCACAGATCAAATAATTCAAAGGTTTATTTCTTAATGATCCTCACAATAAAAACACCTTTTCCACCACCATGACCCCTTATACATCATATTAATGCAACCAATGCTGATCAGAGATACATAAAGAATAATGTTTACCCAATATTACACATCCTCAGTATCTGGCAGTTCAACAAGTAAGAGTGGTTTAAAGTTTGTGGTAAAAGAGATCTGAAGAGCCACAGATAAGTGTGGCTCTTTGAGTGTGGTGTCCTCTAGTGTTGCATTAGATAAACTACACCTGCAGACCTTTTAAAGTCAAAGGCTTTAAACTGTCAGTATGAGCACATTTAGATGTTTCTATCTCCATATTAATAACAATGAAGAGCCAGAATTCAGTGATCAACAAATACAAACTCAATCAGCAAAACCTAACGTCTCTTATGGCTGGTATCTCTGTGATTTTGAGCTTTTACACTGCCTGTGTCTTAGTGGTTCAGCTTTAACCTGTGGGCTATGGGAGCCATAATGGGTCTCAGCACTACTTCTCTCACTCCCTGGATGCTGACACGTTGCAATAGGGTCAGGGAGCGAGAGACTTCCTGTCTAAATTAGATCCTGCTCTGAGAAAATTTCAAACCCCTGATGAAAACTAACTTACTGATTCATAACTGGGAGAAGTGTATCTATTAAATTTAGCAAAGCAATACACATCACACGTTTAAATTTATTTTCTCCATAAAGAAAACCCTTAGTACATCTATTTGAAGAGAGCATTGTGCAGGAGAGTAATGTGTTCATCTTCACCGTGTTAAACAAACTGCCTCAAGAGGATCATGTACTAAATTGCTGACTGTAAATTTGTATTTGCAAGGTAGACGTGCATGTGCAGGAGTTTTAAATTTGATCATTCAAATGGCTTTGCAAGCCTGTAGACGGGGGGTTCCAAAAGATGCTCCCACTCACAGCAGAAGGTCCACAGTTATACTATTTTTTGCTTTTAAAAACACTCCTTTAAATAACAACAGCCCATAATTAAAAACGAATGCAACAAAATACAGTCCACAAACCCTCGTTTGGTTAAATGTGTCACCTGTGGGATTCTCCTTCTATTAATGAATATGTTAACTCATGCATGACATGAGAGATGATAAATATATAATTTGTCTTCTCTCCTCCACAGTCAGTTGTTTCAGTGCAACTGCAGCAACCCTCCCCCACTCCAGCCACCTCCATTACCATCACCACCACCAGTGGCTAGACCAGGGCTGTCCAATTTGGGGCCCGCAGACCAACTGTGGCCCACGAGCTATTATTTTTGGCCCGCTGCCCATGTTCAAATTTTTTTTCCAATTATTATTAATTTCCCACAGCCAGCAGTCTAAATATTTCTTTCAATATTTATTTATTGTTGCCTTTCCTCTGCTGACCACAAATTAACATTGTGTTACATTGGGGGTAGGGTGGCGCTGTTGAGTAATTTCATGCTGTGAAACACAATAAAGAATAGTGTTAACCATTTTCAAAATTACTTTGTATGAGTAATTATTTTGCACAATTATGCTATAGGAATATTTAATTTCATGCACTGCAAAATGAATGTTTAGCTTTGGCCCGCGACCCTCCACCCCGATTCATTTTTGGCCCTTCACTGAAAAGAATTTGGGCACCCCAGGTCTAGACTCACATATTGTTTTGTCAGGTTTTATTTATTCTCTTGTGGTGAAATATCAGCAAGTAGGGCTGTCAAGATTAAACACAGTAATCACGGTCAATTAAGGTCAACAATTAGTTCATTATGTTTAAAAAAAAAAAAGAAAAAAAAAAAGAAAAATTTCTCAAGCATGTCTGCTAGGTGGTTAAGCCACTACAGCATTTCCCTGCAAAGGGCCACCAAAGATTAAAATTTTTGATTGGGATTAATCTCAGAATTTCTGTAGTTAATCACGATTCATCCCACCCTTTTTGTTGCATTTTGAAATTCCATTTTGTGTCATTTGGATTTTTCTACTGTCTTAAAGGGGGTAGACTTCCAGTCTCAATTCTATTCAATTCAATTCAACTTTATTTATAAAGTACATTTAAAACAACCACAGATGACCAAAGTGCTTCACAGTATAAAAGCAAAACATAAAACAAGAAAACATCACTATTAAATGGTAAAATTAATTAAAAAAAAAAAAAAAGAACATCATACAGTAATAATAAAAGTTACAGTAATATCTAAAATCTAAAATCTGTTGGGATAAAATAATCTCATCCTGAATTGAAAGCCAACGAGAATAGATGAGTTTTTAACAATAATATAAAATGTTCTAGAGTTTGAGCGGATCTTACATTAAGGGGTAGGCTATTCCACAGTTTTGGGGCTGCAAAAGCTCGGTCTCCCCTTGTTTTTAGCCTTGTTTTGGGCACATCCATGAGCAGCTGATTGGCAGACCTCAGAGCTCTGGCTGGGGTGTGAACATGAAGCAGTTCACATAAATATGCTGGTGCAAGACCATGAAGAGCTTTCAGTACAGACCTGCCTGAAGAGGTAGATCAAAGAATATAACTTGAATTTAACCAAAGAAAAAGTAACTTCTTATGGACTGAAAATGAAATGACAGAACATTAAAAAGCTTCAGGTGGCCATTGACTTGACTACTGAGCTTTCTTTGATTTTTTTTTTTTTTTTTTTAAGTAAAATGATGTTTTTGATTAGTGGTGGACTTATTTTACATCACTGTGGCTGCAGGGAGACACTGACATGGCCTAACCAAAGTTTGTTGAATGGGACAATAAAGCATGCGATTAATCACAAATAAAAAAATTAGTGTACTTATTATGGATCTTGATTAATTCTGTTTAACTTTATCAATCTTGACAGCCCTTAAAATCAGTCCACCACTGCTCCTTAATGTCTCATTTCACTTTAAAAAAAAAAAAAAAAACACAAACAGCTCAGTGGACAAGTGAAAAGTCATTTACAGCTTTTGTTATCAAACATTTACCTTTAAATGTCTCCTTATTTCATTTTCAGTCCAACAAGTTCCTCTTGTCAGTTACTCTTAATTTAAGAGGTTAGTTTTGTAGAAAAACCCAAAATGACATAAAAACATGTTATGCCATGTCATGCCTTGTAAATGGAAATAGTGGGGTTTTATAAATCAATAAAAAGGATTCCATTAATCATGATTAACTGTTCTGAGATGAATAGCAATTAAGAGTTTAAATCTTATAACAGCCCTGCTGGCACGTAATGTAAGATGATATTATATATTAAGTTCATAGCAGTCCATCCCTATTGTCTGAAGCAACCCAGACAGCTCTATAACCTGGGGTACAATGTTGAAATTTGGTTGGAATCAGGTCTGACGTCTCAGAGCAACTTTCTATTAACATTGATTGGCCTATATATGCTATTTCATGTGCATACGTCAACATAATAAACATTGCTTTGGGGTATTTTTTAGCCATTTTAGAGCTGAAACTTTTTATATCTTACCAAAGACTATTATATGGCTGAGTGCTGTATTTTCTGTTTACTGAGAACATTGTGATAAACTGCTTGTTCTCTTTCTTGGGAGACTTTTATTCTGACAAATTTAACAATTCTAAGAGGTCTAATTCTAAATTGGCCTTTTAGCCTAATGATATTTTGTCTGGCATTGTTTTTCTATTTGTCTATTGATCCATACCGTTTTTATTGTAACACATAAGACTGGAGTCTTAGATCTGTATGAATAATGCCTCCCAGTCTCTAATACAGTGAAGTGCATTTTTTTATGGATAGATTGGAACCACCTGTAGCCATGGAGGAAAGGTTGCTGTGTTAAATTTGCTGTGTAAATATATCCAACTGGATATGTATTTGGAGAATTACCAGGGGAAAAACAGGACTATTACTGCATGGCAACAAACACAGTAAGTAAAGATGTCGACATACAAGGAACATAGAATGTTTAGTGAAGTATTTCATTAAAAAGACGTATGAACGGTTGAACGAGTAGTATACCTGTATTTAAGCATCCCATGTTAGCTAACCTGCTTTTAGCTAATTATGCCGTCTGACTTTTCAGTAAATGTATTGATACATATAAACATGATAAATTAAACTATAAAAAACTCTCTACTTAAAATTAATAATCAAATTTAGCAGACTAAAATGACAAAGATTCAATATGTTCTAAAAGTTAGACAAATAAGTTCTTTTAAAATCGTATTAAAATCACTTGTCAATGAAGGCAACTCGAGCAAAGGTTAGCCTGTTAGCTAGCTAGTCTGTTGGCTAATAAGGCTAAGCTAGTACACTGTGCAGTCTCCGAAATCCATTGCAAAAGCTCAAAGCGCCACCTAGTGATGACAGGAAATGTCAAGGTTTATGGTGCAAGCTACAGTTAAAAAACTATCCAAGATATCCACTTCAAATTTGTATCAGGAAGGACTAAAGAAGTGGACTTAGCTTTGTGAAAAATTAAAATTGACTTTCCATCAGAGGGCGTGGACTCGGCGGAGTGACAAAGTCAAAATTAGCCATTTTGTCTTGCCAAAAATTTTTAAACAGTCATAACTCTAGTATACATGGTCATATCTGAGACAGATTTTATGTGCTTGATAACAGTCCGGGCCAGAGCACATCCATGCTGGAAATTTTAAAAAATTATGTAGCGCCACCCTCTGGCAACAGAAAGTCACTACTCCTGAATTTCACATCGCAGTACCTACATAGTTGGACAAATCATTCTGAAATTCACTCAGGCAGTTCCCAAGGAGTTGGCCTTACACATCCATGTCAGGACGCAAAAAAAAAATCCTTTTGGACCTATATCGTAAGTCAAACAGGAAGTCGGCCATTTTGAATTTTTTGGTAAAACAAGCCATACTTTAGGGGTCGTATTTGAATGAACTTGTCTGAGGGCGTTCATCCAAACTACTTGATCTTTGGTGTAGAGCAAGAAGAGATGTCTTAGGTCCAAAGTTATTTGGGATTTTCTCATTAGTTGAAAGGTGTAGCCATGGCGGCCCCTTAAATTGAAATGCTTCATCATGTGATAAAAGTGGCTGGTGCTCACTAAAAAATTTCCATTAATTACAAGATTGTCCAAATCCTGCTGAAATTAGCCCAGGTACATTCCTCAAGGTTGATATTACTCAAATTTGAAGGTCAAGAGTCCTTACCTAAAATGGTGTGGCAGTGACAATTTTTCATTCGCCATGTAACAGGAAGTAGAATTATCTAGTGCTTACAAAACTTGTAAAGCCATGAAACTTGGCAGAAAAACACCCAGTAGCAAAATGAGATGATTTATGGGATGAATGTCAGTGGGCACGGCTTTTTGGCTCAGTAACGCCCTCTACAGTAATTTGAGAATTCAGCTCCTGCAGCAGGATTATCCAAGGATTTTGAAAATTCTTGAGCTTATACATCATTTTAAGTTCTACAAAAAAGCCTTTTGGACCCATGCCGTAAAACAAACAGGAAGTCTGCCATTTTTATTTTTGTGGTCAAAAGCAGCACATTTTAGCATGATTATCACTACAGCCATTTTTACACAAAAACTATCCTCTGATAACATAATCCCTTTTCTTCTTCTTCTTCTTTTTTTTTGTAAGGTTTGGTGTTTAAATGTCAATCACATCCACTAATGTGCCTGAAACTGCTGTAGTATGCATGCCAGGCCAGTAGTTGGCAGTGTGACTGACAATGAAACACATGTATGCACACCTTTCCTTCCTCCTGGTGGTGTCTACAGACAAACATGGCAGACACACAAATGTTTGTGTGGATAGATGAAGTTGGGTTGCTTCCTTCAACCACAAAATAAATAGATATTTAAAAAATGGGAACATAAAAACGTTGGCAAGAAGTGAGCAGCACAAACAAACAGCACATTTTTGTGTTGGCTGTGCAGCACTAGGCCAAGATCAAGTCTCTGACAGACTACATGCAGAACATGGAGCAGAAGAAGAGACAGCTGGAGGACAGCCAGGACGCTCTGACTGAGGAGCTCGCTAAGCTGCAGGCTCACGGTTTGCACATTTATATTAACCATTAAAACATCTTAGCTCAAGTAAAAACAGGTTAACTTGATGGAATTTTCCTATTTGTTTTTCATCAGAGAAAACACACGAGATGTCAGGAGAGGAGAAGGAGAACATCGGCAGACACGATGGGGACAGGGACATAAAGGTGATGAGGAAACATGTCACTGAGAATCTCTGTTACAGAAATTTGAAATAGCTGAATGTTTTTGTCCGTGTAGCACAGAAAACTCTGGAGGAGCAGCTAGAGAACCACAGAGAGGCTCACCACAAACAGCTGAGCCGACTGAGAGACCAGATCGAAGAATAGCAGAGGATGCTGGATGAGCTCACAGAGTAAGTCTGACTGTTTTAAATCCAGCTACATTTTTAAAGACACTAGAGAGCACAGACATAAGAAGAAACACATGACATGAGATATTTGAATCAAAGTCTGCAGTAAAATAAGTACACTAATTATTTAGACCAGTGTTACTGAAAACTGCTCAACCAAAGAGCCAAATTGTTGAAAAACACATTTGCAATAGCCACATTTAAAGTGGTGAAAAGTGGCAAAAATGGATTGAAAGAGACATAAATGGTCAAAAAGCAAAAAAGAATGGTATAAAAGTTCAAAATTGGAAATAAAATGGAAAAAACTCGGTGAAAAGTGTCAAAAAAGGAGTTACAGACAACAAAAATGGCAGCAGCAAAAAATGTGCTAAAAATAGTGAAAAGTGACCAAAACGGCCAAAAAGGGGAAATAGAATTTCTGAAAAGGCAAAAAATAGGCATTAAATGGCAACAACTAGGTGACAAGTAGCAAAAATGGGGGGAAAGTGATATAAAAAAAAGGAGTTATGGATGATAAAATAGTCAGAAGCTGCAAAAATGTGGTAAAAAATAGTAACAAGTGACTAGAATGGGCAAAAAGCTGAAAAAAACATTGTTAAAAAATAGTGGATGGTGACTAAAATGGGCAAAAAGATGCAGAAATATAGTAAAAATCAATGAATAGTGATTAAAACAACCAAAAGCAGCAAAAAAAAAAAAAAAAAATGGTGAAAAGGTGCAAAATTGGAATAAAATGGCAAAAACGGGTGTAAAGTGGCAAAATGGGTGAGAAGTGACATTAAAAAAGGAGTTACAGATGATAAAAATAGTCAGAAAGTGGCAAAAATGTAGTAAAAATTAATGAAAAGTGACTAAAATGGTCAAAAAGGGGCAAAAATGTGGTAAAAAATAGTGAGAAGTGACTGAAAAAGTAAAAAAGCAGCAAAAAAATTGGTGAGAAGATGCAAAATTGGAGTTAAATGGCAAAAAATGGGCATTAAATGGCAACAAATGGGTGAGAAACAGCATTAAACAGGAGTTACAGATGACAAAAATGGTCAGAAAACAGCAAAAATGTGGTAAAAAATAGATAAAAGTAAGTAAATTGGTCAAAAAGCTGCAACAATGTGGTAAAATAGTGTAAAAGTAACTAAAATGGGCAAAAAGATGCAAAAATGAATGAAAAGTGACTAAAACAGCTAAAAGCAGCCAAAAAAAAAAAAAAATTGGTGAATAGGTGAAAAATAGGCATTAAATTTCAAAAACTATGTGAACAGTAGCAACAATGGGTGAGAAGCAACATAAAAAAGGAGTTACAGATGATAAAAAATGGTCAGATAGTGGCAAAAATGTGGTAGAATAATGGTGAAAAGTGACTGAAAGGGGCAAAAAGTGGCAAAATGTGCTAAAAAAAATTGTGTGAAAAGTGACTTAAATTATAAAAAGTGACAAAAATGTGATATAAAAATGGTGAAAATTGTGTTAAATAGTCAAAATGTGGTAAATTATTGGTGAAAAGTGACTAAATGGGCAAAATACTGCAGAGAGTGACAAAAACGTAAAAAGTGTCATTTAATGTCAAAAAGCAGCTTAAATTGGGTGAAAAGTGGCCAAACAATTGCCAAAAAAACCCCACTTTATGCTGGCTCAAATGATCATAAAGTTTGTTTTTTAATTGTTTTTTCAAACCAAAGTAGTGACAATCATTACGACTGTCTACTGTGTGAGATCCTCATGAGGAAGGATGTAAAATCCTCGTACCACTCCTCTTTACTGAGCCAGGAACTTTTAGCTGCATACGACTGTAGTCTGGCTTTACACTTGCTCTAAAAGTCTACACACACCTGTTACATTGGGGTCCAGGCACCCCAAGGGAGGGCGCCTATAATGGACTTTTATTTATAGAGTCATAATTAAAAATGTAATGTAAGAGGAAGTATTAGAGCCCTCTAAAGGTCGAACAAAATAAAGATCTGTACATTTCTTGGAAAAAGGTGACATATAAAAGTACATTTTTGGGATGATAAAGTCGTATTTTTCAAGAACCTGAACTCAGAATTTTCTAGTTCAAAAGTTCTAAATTATTACATCATGCACTTTAAAATGGAGGAAGGAAAACAGCTTCTTCTCTTGTCATTTTCTTTTTCCACAGCTCTTTCGGATTTTATAATGACAGAAAATTCTACCTTTTAGTTGACATAAATTTCCAGTTTTCTTTTTCTGGTAAATTTATGACTTGTTAAATTAGAAATGTTTGAGATTTTACTTAAAAATTGACTGAACCTTCTCATTTTGGTATTCTTATGGTGGCTGTAAATGCCGTTGTAATGATGGATAGTTTATATGCAGATATTTATGAAGAACTCGTTTATGCAGGCCTGTTATGCTGGGATTTAGTCAATGAAACAATTAAAAATGATGCTTCATTTCTCAGAGATTGTCCTGGGGGGCTTTACAGTGTTTAGAGTAGAGGGACCCCAAAGAAAAAAAGGTTAGGACCCACTGATGTAAAGGTCTATCATTTCAGAAATGTTCTGCCTTGTACCATTTTTGAAGCCAAATAACTGTTTGGAGAAATTTCCAGAAACCAGATGAACAAAATGAATATATGTAGATGTGATTTGTTGACATTTCTCCAGACAGTTTCTCTGCCATTAAAAAGCACCCAATCAGAGCTTAGCGAGTGTCTCCTCTCAGTCTGAACCAGGGTCTGCTGCTGGAGCAGGAGAGGCTGATGTCAGACTAGGACAAATAAAGACTGAAGAGCAGGAGAAGGACACCAAGCTGCAGAAACTCATGTGAGTAAAGGACTCCTCTGTAAGTTTATTTATATATTAAATGTGAGTTCATGTGGTTTTTGTTTGCAGGCTGTTGAATGAGCAGAGGGAGCAGGCCAGAGAGGACCTGAAGGGCCTGGAGGGTCAGGGTACCAAAGTATCATTTATTTTGAAAGGGCATTTGAATGTATGGAAATCAAGAAAATGGACAACTTCACTCGTTTTTCGATTCGTGTCCAGAATCGAAAAACGAGTGAAGTTGTCCATTTTCTTGATTTCCATACATTCAAATGCCCTTTCAAAATAAATGATACTTTGGTACCCTGACCCTGGATGAGAGCGTGGTAAGTATTTCCTGTTTCTACAGCAGAGGAGATGATGAGTGATCATCCATGTGTGCAAGTAAAGACTCCTTCCTGTAAAACTCCTGCTGTGTCTGCGTTTTTATTGCATAACCCCCTACTTACATCTCTGACGGCTCCCCAGGGGGGGCGCTGCACCACGTCCCCCCTTCTCCTTCAGGCATGCCTTGATCCAGGTACCGGCCACAGTGGGGTTTGAACCCCAGCATCCCTCGCAGAACTGGTCTAGTCCAGTCCTCTGTGCCACCGCCGCCATACCTTTCACACTACCATCTCTTCTCCTGGCGCATTTATCCTCTTTGTTAAGGATGTGGCTTTAAAATTCACTGAGACCAAGATGGGAGTTGAACCTGGAACCTCCAGACTCTGAGTCAGTCCACTATCTCTTTAGGCTACAGATCCAGACATACAGCAAAGCCTCAGAGGGGCTTTGCCTTGTTTGTTTGGACTCGAATCTTGAATTGGTTAGATTTGAAAGGCCAACTCCTGTCCAGGTCTCCTGAAGTCTGTATTTGGACTCAGACTTTTAAAATAGATGAACCCATGGTAAGATTTGAACCAGTGAACTCCTGATTCAAAGTCAGTTGGCTTTTCCACTAATCCACTGAGACTCACACCTGTTGATGTTTCTCAGAAGATCTGATCTCTGTTTTTGGAGACTGGACTTAAAAACGGACCAAGAATCAAACCCACAACCTTCCAACTCTATGGCAGTCCTCTTTACTCCTGAGTCAGCGATTTACACCAGCAGCTTCAAAAATTTACAAAAGATTTGAATTAGTGACCTCTTCACTCCAGGGCAGTGACCTATCCAACTGAGCTAACACACAGGCTCAGACTAGCTGCACTTTCTCTGAGACTTCACATCAGGAGTAGAACATCTCTACAATTGACAATCTTAGCTGCTGGAGACCATTTTCATACTTGAGTTGCACATCTCCATGAGTGATAATCTTTGCTGCTGAGTACCATTTTCACATCTTGTGTTGCACATCTCAATCTTGAAAACTTAAAGACATTGGTTAGATTTGAAAGGCCAACTCCTGTCCAGGTCTCCTGAAGTCTGTATTTGGACTCAGACTTTTAAAATAGATGAACCCATGGTAAGATTTGAACCAGTGAACTCCTGATTCAAAGTCAGTTGGCTTTTCCACTAATCCACTGAGACTCACACCTGTTAATGTTTCTCAGAAGATCTGATCTCTGTTTTTGGGGACTGGACTTAAAAATGGACCAAGAATCAAACCCACAACCTTCCAACTCCATGGCAGTCCTCTTTACTCCTGAGTCAGCGATTTACACCAGCAGCTTCAAAAATCTACAGAAGATTTGAACTAACAACCTCTTGACTCCAGGGCAGTGACCTGTCCAACTGAGCTAACACACAGGCTCAGACTAGCTGCACTTTCTCTGAGACTTCACATCAGGAGTAGAACATCTCTAAGATCCACAATCTTAGCTGCTGGAGACCATTTTCATACTTGAGTTGCACATCTCCATGAGTGGTAATCTTTGCTGCTGGAGACCTTTTTCACATCTTGAGTTGCACATCTCAATCTTGAAAACTTGAAGACATTGGTTAGATTTGAAAGGCCAACTCCTGTCCAGGTCTGGTTGATCTTCATCACCAATGATTGGAACAGTCAGTTAATGCTTTTAGCCACTCGCTCATTTTTCTCCTGTGGAGTGAGCGTGCACACAAGGGAGAGGGAGTGAGGCTGCAAGCACGCAGGAGAGAGAGATAGAAAAACAGTGGCTGAGCCAAGCAGAGCAGAAAGAGGAGCTGTGAAAATGACAATACAGTGATTTGTTCATAATTTGGAGCTGCATTCAAAATTTTCAGGGCGCATGCCTCCTTCCCTTTAGTTTTACTGCCAAAATAATGGCAAGCTCTGGGAATTAATGATGGGTATCACCCTCTGTTTCTGTGACAGTGTGAGTGTTGCAAAGCTCACATAACCCATGTGTGCGGTGCGCCTTGTTGCTGGCATGCAACGGTTGCTACATATCCCCTTTCGCGTAACACCTCGACATGCAACGGGTTGTGAGGGCCAGTTATCGCTGCTTGCAGCTTTAATTCTTTTTTAATCCTCAAACTTTAAATTGTATGTTTTACAACTGAAGTTTTAGATCTGAACAACATTTGAATATCGCTATCACTCAGATACTTGCAAAAATCTAACATTATACATTTCTTAAAAGGAACCCTGCATGACCAGACAGGTTCATCTTGTTGGATAAATATTTGCATCTCTCATATGCATATTGAACTAAGAAACTCACTAGATATGTGCATTTTGAGTAATTTTAGTTGATAAATTCACCAGGAGGCCGCCATGTTTTCGTCCACGCTGGCTCTGTGACGTCACAGTGCCTCAGCGCTCTTCACAGTTTCTATGCAGTAACAGCTGTTTCAGACTGGCAGCCAGTGTTAGGGCTGCATTTCAGAGACACTGCACGCAAGGAGAATTTTTAAGTTTGAGGTCTCTATTTTATTTGCACCATAAGTAGTTTTCTGTCCATCTAGACAGGAAAATGATAAATACAGAGCCATATCTGCCTTGCTGTAGCAAATATTTATGTCCACATCGGTAGAATATGTTAGAAATTTGTTTCTCAATAAACCAGATGAAGGCCACGAGCTGCATCTGTTTAAAGTTGTTCTCCAAACTTCTACTCTTTATGAAGCTTACTTTTTCCACACAGTTCAGGTGAAGGTAAACACAGTACGAAAGCACTTCCAGTTTGCGCTTTTCAAAGGGTCCACCTTAACATTTCTTTGGAGAAACTCCCTTCGTATGTACGTAATGCTTCTATTTTGAAAAGCTCCCAGCACGCTTCCACTATACACTGAATCCAGTCACTTGTAGGGGCGTTTATTGAGGTAAAACGTAGGAGCAATGACAGAGCTTTGACAGCAGGGAGACAAAGAAAACACACAGTAAAGTCATGTCTGGTATAAAAGCTGTTATGGCAGCAACAGCTCCAAGCAGCAAAACCATCTGAAAAACAGTTACTGTACAGTGAGAAGCGCTGCGGCACTGTGACGCCACATTACCAGCACGGACCAAAACATGGCAGCCCCCTGGTGAGTTTATGATCTCAAATTTACTCAAAATGCAGATATCTAGGATATCTTGTGGTTTTTTACAGTTCAATGTACATTTGAGAGATACAAATATCTATCCAACGAGATGAACTTGACAGAACTTGAACTTGATCATGCAGGGTTCCTTTTAAGGTAACCTTTAACATCTTAACACTGGAGTCGCATTAACTATAGAATTTTTTGCAACGTAGCTATATCTTCAACTCTTAAGCATATGACAAATTACTTTAAAATTAAAGACATTATTGTATGCAAAACAAATGGTTGGCCAATATGCAGAGACTAACATTAGCATGTCATTGTCGATGCAGCCTTCACATTCAACCCTCTGAAACAGCAGCTAGCATGGCTGTTTTTCCTCTCGTGGTTAATCTTATTTCACTTTTCTAATTCCATTTTATGTTTGAGGCCCCTGAGACTTTGTGGTTTACCGTCATGAAACCAGACTGCTTCAGGCACAAATTCCATCTCCATTCTCAACGCCAACTCATCTCGGCATCTCAGCTTCATTTATTATAGTGTATAAGTTCGACACCAGGCAATCACGAAATATCCTGTGGCTGAAAAATAAGCACCCATCAAAACTTTTATTCTCCATCACTCAGACCCCGGAGCAGGAATAGAAACAAATAAGCTCAACAGGATGGAGGGTTCATAAAAAGGCTGGATACTTTCGTGATACAGCAGCTCTGACTCATCTGCTGGTGCTGCTCTAATCGTTGGTAATGCACTGAGCTCCGCCTGGCTGCTATTGTGTCAAGGGTAACGCCAAAGGCAATGAAATGGTTCATCCACCTTGAAGGGAGGGTTGGTGCTTTTTGCTGCAGAGGTTTTGGCGGTGTTCCCAGAAGGTTTAATAAGTGTAATGGTGAAACTGGCACTCACGCCATGTCCTGTCGTTGCTTTCATTAACAAATGTTGCACTTTTAAATCAGCTGGACAGACTGTTCGAGGACACTTTGGATTTGTCTGAGATTTGGGCAGTTGAGATGGTGCGAGGACATTATGCTGTGTTGTATATTTAAAGCATATATTACAGAAACAATAGACACTGACATACTCCATTTGTTCCTTGTCTAAGTGTTTTGGCCACCATGTTGGTTTTCTGGAACAAAAAGTGGCCATATTTAGTTAATTTGGATGTAGATGATACTGGAAAGCTTCTTTTCTTTTCTGTATTCAGCATTTTTGGAGCTTATTACTACAAGAGTGGCTGTGAGAGACTGATGCTTCAGTTGATAGAAGAATTAATAGTGTGCTGGTGCCAAAAATAAAAGTTTATGCCTATTTCATCACACAATGCAAGATAAAGCACACAAACACTACACTAATAAATTCTAAAATAAAAAATATTTAACCAACCAAAACCACTGAGCATGCACTTTTGGATGATATTTCAGTCCAATAAACCACAAAATAGTCCATCATGTCTGTCAAATATATGCATGAAAAATCCCAAAAGGTACCAACATGGCCAAGAGCTTTAAAAATGTTTTAAAAGGCTGTAAAATTATTAAGTTCTGTGTAAAATTCAGCATTTTGATCATAGACTGCATATAACATGGAAGTAATTTGAGTGATCTCACCCCCTGGTTTTTGGTTTTCCATTTTGTAGCCTAGTAATGACTGTGATTAAATTGGTATTGCTATCTTAAAGTACTTCCAACAAAACAATGAACAAGCAAAGAGGTTGAGTCAAGCAAAGAGGTTGATTTGTTTATGACAAGGTGACTAAAAATGTTTGGCGACAGCCTCTTTCCATGAGGAAGGCAGGATGGTAACTAGCTTAAAATAGATCTTTGATCATAAAAACTTCAGTTCTTGTCAAGAGACTTAACAACTCTTAAATGTTTGTGCTGAACCGATGGACATTAAAGCTTATTTCTTCAGTGTGTGTTTGATCACTCAAGATGCAAGCATAGACTTGATAGGACAGCATTCAAGGTATGCCATTGTTTTCATCAGCATACTTTCCACAAATTGAAGTATTAGAAGTGCAATTAGTGTTTTACATTCATGTTTTTTTATTATATATGTCTAATTGTTTTAGTTTAGAGATAATGAATATTATGAGTTAAAATGTAATTAATTTATTGTCTCAAACTGAGCTAAGTGCTTTTGAATTTTTGTCTACTAGACTAAAGCTGAGGACAGAAAAATGACTAATGTGACTGAAAGTACTTAACATTTTAATCTAAAGACCAGGACTATATTCTACATTAAAACCACCAGGGATCTTTATATTTTTAAAAACAGCCAGTAGGTGAAATTTACCCATTATTTGAGTGCATTGATTTTCACAAAGAGCAGTAATTGAGAACAAGTTATAAACCAAAGAAATTGAACTGTTTATTTACCACACAGAGAACAGGATCACTTTTGGATGATCTGTCACATCCAATATCCACTTAGGACTGATCGCTCTGTCCTGAAACTTCCTCACCACCAGATTCCTCTTTAGTCAAAACTTTGAGCAAATGTTTACATTTCACAATAATAAATGTCTCTTTTTGCCTGTGATATTCATTTTGAAGGTTGTTCTATGACTTCTGTTTTAGGAAGAGCAGCAGTAGAGAGAAGGTATTTCCATGGCAGCATCAATAGTTTATACTGGGGTTATGTTAAGCAGAGGGAAAAGCAATGCTTTCTTATTGGGTAAATTTTACCTACATGGCGGGAAAATGGACATTTTGAAAATCTTTCTTTAAAATTTCATAGATACAAAGTTAAATGTAATTACCCTATGGCTGTTCTGGTGTTAAAATAGCAGCTGTAAATGCACCCACTAGCCAGTCAACTCACCTGCAACCCTAGTTTTTTAACTCCTTGTATCAGTCCTAGGCTTTGTGAATGTGTCCCGTATCTGAGCAGTCCAAACAAACAGGTCACAAAAACTCACCTCCCATGCAGGTTTATCAAAAAAGACAAAAACAAAACAAAACAAAACAACAACAACAACAAAAAACAAACACTTGGGCTACTTAAACCAAAAAACTTTTTTTGCTGGCTGAAAAGATGTTTATTTCTGCTGCAAAAACTGACATGTACATTTGGACTTTTGCAGGACCTCCTTGGCTTTTACAGCCAGCCTCAAGTGGACACTTGAGGAACTGCAGTTTATTGCTACTCTATGCTGGCTTCACTTTTCAATACTGTGGGTAAGTGCTTGATTCAAATTCGGGGCCTCAATATCAGGTTAATTTAAACACTCTTTTTAATTTGGAAAAATACTTTACCTACAAAGTTTGAAAAATCTAAAATGTCCTTACAGACATTCAGCTAAAAAAAATCACTAAATATTTTCATTGTGTATGAAAGTTATTAAACGTCGTCTCTGTTCTGTTGTTGATTATGAAAATTATTATTATTTTCTTCAGTGAGGGAAACCTTCACAAAAACTCGCCAATTTCAAGATGCAGCCAATTCCCAAAACACTGCAGTCATGTCCACCCATTCAGGCTCGCAGATTTCATTACATTAGTCCTGTTATCAGTGCTGACCACCACTGGACCAGTTTCTGACTAGCTCATGACATGAGAACATCTTGCAGACATTTGTGCAAGGAGCTCTCCTGTGTGATCATTGAGGGAAAAAGCTCGTTTCAAGGCACACATTTTTGAGCTTCTAGTTGTCAATGTATTGTACAGTTCAGCTAAGATAAGGCTCAGTAGTGGTGGTGATTTGGCTCACATTGGCAACTCTGTAAGGGAGTTTTCAGTAAAAAAAACTTGCACCCTTGCAAATCATACTTTAGGTCAAGCTGTCTTTGTGAGATCTTTAAATCCTGGCTTTTCAACAGCACTTACTAGAGCCACGTCTTTGGTGATGTATTGAGATACTCCTGCCGTAATCTCGTGGCATGTTTTACAGACTACGTGTTTTGTTTGCTGTCTTCCTTTTGGAATCTGAACCAATACCAGATGACAGATTCAGTGCTGTAATCTTTTGGAACCACATCATCCATCTCCATCTCAAACGTCTGTCTCATAACTCACCTTGGCACTGCATTTACTTTCTTCACGATGATTTCCTCCCTCCCCTTCTCATACAAAAACATGCGTGTATGAAGGGCAGTTTTCTAGATGGTCAGGGGAGCCAGCTCTCTGCTCTGTGAGAGAGGCATTAGGAGATGAAAAAGTGAAAATAATGAGAGAATTGCATACTGCTGTCCCAAAACTTGCATGAAATTGTAAATTAGTAGTTTCATTAATTCTTTCTGTTAGCAAGTGACTATGGTATAAGTGGGTAAACGACCTACCCCAGAGACAAAGAATTGATCAACTTTACATCACAGATATAAATGCCACAAGGGAAAAGAAATCTTGCCTGTAAAAATTGCTAACAGCTGGCCTCATTAGTATTACAGCATTTTTGTTTCTGGTACCAGAGGCATCAAGCACATATTAGCTGATGATAATAAACAGAGTTTCCTGAAGGGTTCTAACTAACAATTTCCACATAGGATGACTAAGTACCACAGCTCTGACCAAAGCTAATTTCTTTGGCTAAATGTCCTCAGAAGTTAACTTTACCTTGTCTATGGTGCTGTTGTAGCTCTGTGACCCACTGACCTCCTGCTGACCCTCTGCTCTCTCTGCAGGATGAGACATAATGCTGATATAGTGATGATTTGTGACCGGGAGTCCGTGCATTGTGTTGTATTTTGAAAAGTACGCTTATGACTTCCTTTTTGATGCTTTCTGATCAATGGGAATTGATGCAGTTTGGCAGTGGCCGGCGCTGAAAACAGACATGCAACATATCTTGAACGGCGCTCTAGGCACTCGCCGCTGCCGGACTGGAGGGCCAGCTGCGGAAATGCTCTAATAGACTAGAGAGGGAGCGATGTGCACTGTAGGACGATTCATTGGCGGATCGCGGTGTGGTCGCTGTATGTGGAAATCTGAGGTAAGACTGATGCGAACCGTATTGTTTTTGTTTGCAAAAACCAGCCTCCAGTGGTCACTTTAGAAACTACAGGGTTTTTTTTTTTTTTCTTAGATAATTTCTCCACCCTGGAGGTTGCAGCTTAAACTAAAGGCTTTCTTTTACACATTATTTAAGGCTTTGACGTTCCAAACAGTCAGCCTGAGACCTCTTCCATATAAAAGCCTACAAAGGAAATGCGTTGTATATGTCACCCTGCTTCACAACTGCTGCAATAAACAGGAATTCTGACAAAATAGATTCTTATGTATATTTTCCTTGAGCAACTTGCAGCAGCGGTGTGAAGCAGCTCTCTCCTGAGCTGTCCAGTATAGAAAGTGAGGTTTATATTGATTTCAGATGGCAGACTGGGACTTCATTAAGTCAATTTAATTAAATGTGAGGCTCTTAATTCTGAATGGGAAGCACTGTTAAAACATAAGCAGAAGCAGTGCAAACCTTCAAATATTTTTCAAACTTTATCTCTGCTTCTTCAGTTAATTGGTACACAATAATCCCCAGGGAAATGTTCATCAAGCATGGATGAATGTCAGGATGTTTAGCTACATGTTTTATCAGCAGGCAGCATCATGTTAGAGTTAATGCTCCTTTACAACATACAGTGTACCTCCTGCTTGACTTTCACATTTTATGTTTAATTAGCAGACTCTATAATCTCTTTAATGAGGCGACAGCAAAGATCCGTCGCTCCTGCAGCTCACCCCACCTTCTGCTCTCTCTTGAATAATTCACGACTTACATGTTAGTCGCCTGTAAACAAAAAAGGGAAGAACTATTTTCCTTTTAATGCTACTGCTGCTGAATCTGCAGGAGCTTCACATCAACTGCTGCTGTAAAGAAAAAAAGAAAAAACAACTTCCCATCTGCCTCTATACTGCAGCAAAACCAGCCCAGGCAGACCGGTAACACCCCCTCACCCATCCTCCCCTCTCCTCCTCCCTCCATTTCTAGCCTCTCTGGTCCTCACACCTCACTGCACACTCAGGTTCCTGCAGAGTTCCTGCAGCAGAGAGACATAGGTTCTCAAATCGAGCTTTGTGAGAGCCACTGCAGACTGCTGGTTACCATCCTAACCTCTCTACTCATCGATCCCCCTCCACTCCTCTCCCACCACCCTCCTTCTCTGCCTCCTTTTTCCTCCTGCGTCTAATTCTCAAAGCTCAGCACTCCCTGTCCGCCTGTACTGAGGGGAAAAGTGATAGAGCAAGAAAGAAAGGAGGAAAAGGAGGAGGAGCGGTGTTGTTAGTGCGCCACAGAAAATCTAACCCCCTCCCTTCTGTACCCAATTGATGACAAGGAGGGTTTTTATTGAGTCCCTCTTCAGCCAATGAGCGAACATTGCCGGGAAATACAGCAGAGGAACTGCACCGGCACTGATGCTTGTGCTGATTTCAGTGTGTTAGAATAATGTTAATCTGTGTGAGTGTTTCCTTGAAGTGAACACACCTCTGCAGCATCAAGGAAAGTCCTTTTTCCTTCCAGGGGGGAGGTGACACTTGGACGTACAGCAGTGCTGTTTGTTTTGAGATGTCTTTAAAAAGTGGGATGAAGCAAAGTGCAGATTTTTAAGATACTGTTCTTTCTCTCTTCTTCCTGAGTCTCTTCTCTGCATCCACTCCTTCTTCAGGAGGCAGCACATCTCTGTTCAGGGTAAGCAGCCTTTTCTTTCTCTCCGTCCAAAACAGCATCATCGGTTTAATGGGTCTGTTCTGCGTGCCAGGTTGTCACAGAGGCACCTAGCCTCATTACGCTGTTCTGTCTGAATGAGAGGGAAAAAAAGCTCTGCATAGAGAGAGAAAGAGAGAATAAATGGCTCTGGGGTAATTAGAGCAGACAGTGTTAGCTGGTCGACTCTTGTTTTAATACAGAGAGTCTTAAAGTCAAAGCAAATCTGCAAGAGTGGAACTTTTACAGCATGCAGGTAAGTCCTCATGGCTGGTGCGTAGTGCTGCAGTATAATGTTACATATCAGAAACAAACGTGTGTGTGACGGGGGAACTTGAGCTGGGGATTTCTTGCACTTAACATACTAGTCAAGCCAGTTTTGATAGTTTCCTACTCCATGGATGCACAGAAACTGATTAAAAGTATGTTTGATTTTTAAACACATAGACATGAATCACCCTTTAAAAACATAAATAGTTTGATTTAAACCAACATGAATGGGATTTTTTTTACCCCCTTTTCCATCTTTATTTCCTCTCTGGGGCATTTTTTATAACAGCATGTCAGTCTCTGGATGGATGATGAGAGTCAGCTCACTGTTGTACAGTGAAAGCTCTCAGCGAGAGTGAATGTGTATGTGTGCAAAGTCAAATGTGCTGAGCCTGCAGGAGTGAAAGGCCCACATAAGAGTCTGCAGAGCTCACTGTGTTTATGGGAAACTGTTTCGCCTTAATAGCGATTAAACTAATGAATTTATACTATTATTACAGCCTTTCTTTAGCTGCGTTTCAGTGATATATCCACCCGACTGGCTGGAGTGGAAGGTGGTAGTCTCATTAACCTGCGGTTAAATGTTGCGCATTGGCCTCTGATGGACACTGATTACATTCTAGCCTGGAATTTGTTACTATGTCTTGTCATTTAAGCAGTATGCACTCTTCTTTTGGCCTCACGGATGTCTCCCACATGGATATTTCTCCATTTTTTGTCTTATTGATCACAGAGAACTCCATTTCCAGGCACAGATTTAGGTGCATGATGCCATAAGTTCCCGTGCTGATTATGATGCAGTAGTGTGAACAGAAAGGTGATGCAGTGTGGTCTTTGGTCCCTGGGGGTGTTTTGAGTACATGACGGGGACATTCCTAAGCGTGTGAGCCAAATGAGTAAATGAGGACTTCCTTTTTGGCATCAGTAGAGGTGAAGTGAGGGGTGTAGCTGCAATACATCCATACTCACACAGACGAATACTCATTCTGACTCATGCAGCTTCTTTAGCACTACATTCTGCTCTGTGTACCTGCTGTGGTGCATTAAGACCTGCAATGCATAGTATATGGTTGGATATAAGAGGTTTTCATGTATCAGACAGCCCAGTTACTGTACAGTGAATGTATGACCTAAGAATGATAAGATTAGGGCTAAATTTAAAACATATTTAGAATGTTTTCCCTTTATTTCCACTTGCATCACACTAAATAAAGCACTTGCATAAAAGACCATTTAAAGTTTACTATTTTATATTGTATTAACTGTGTTTTCTCTCTGTTTTTATCATTTTGCATCTAAAGCTTTGCCGTTTGTTTTCTTGCTGTATTTGCAGTGAGCAGGACACTCAGGGATGATTAATCATACTGCACAACTCTGCAGCCTGTGCTTGGTGTTTAGTGTTAAAGTCAGCGTTACATTTCTTTGATTAGACTAAATGCTAGGTAGGGTAAACATATACTGCCTAATACTAGCTCTTTTGCATAATGGCTTTAATAATCACATAATCAAAATACATCTGTGCATCCTCACAGAGCTACCAGAATGGCTGAAGCTTTGCGCCCTTGCGTTGTCATTCCCTGAGGCCAAATGTGACTTCTGCGCATACTTGTCTTCTCTAGGGGTGTAACAATATTTGCATTCATCCCAAACGGTCATGATTTAGAAGTTATACTTTCTGTCACACAACAAATACGTCTGAACGGAGAAAAAAGGCATTTGCACAAGGCCTCTATCCACAGCCCAATCCAGGTGGCGGTAAAGCTCGTAACAGTTTGCTAACTGCTTTACTAAACAACAAACAAAGAAGATGCAGGCACAGCAAAACCCAAAAAGAAGAAAATGTTCATACAGTAGCAACCAGCAAGAAGACAAGGCAGAGCTGCAAGACCTGTCAGGTTCTTATATCTCACCTCAACTTGTCTGTGCTGTTTTCACAACAGCCGCTGGATGTGAAAGCAGAGAGGATCGTAATGTTACTGATGCTAATTTTAAAGGCTATGTGTGGGTAGACAGTAGTAATGTTAGAAGTGCTCAAGCCTCATTGCAGTGTCCCTTCTCATGTTTACATAAACCAGTCTGTAGACTTTTAGTACAGCTTATTACTTAAGACCCCTACACCTGTTGCTCTTTAACAACTATGTGACCACACTCTTTATAAATCATAAACAGAGCGACGCCTGCGATCAAGTACAGGCAGACAAGTCAAGTACACTGATTTAATTCCTGACCATAGACTGTAGAAAGAATATGACAAAGCCTGTGTGACGTCAGCTGTTTGATTACCATAGGCAGACCCAAAGAGCTTTTGAAGCTAATCCGCAGCGGCTTCCAGATTGAAATGGCTGCCTCAACTGAATTTTGGATCAACCTAACAGCCTACTAATCCGACTTTCTGTCAGCTAGCTAGTATTCTGGTTGACAGAAAGGTAGCGTCTGCCTGTCAAGCTATCTGTCAATCAAATGAGATGTGCTAATCAGTGCACAGTGAGGATTTCCCTCAGTATAATTGAAATGATTGTAGTACAAAAAATTGAGCTAATGAAATATATTTGGGTTTTTTTTAACCAGGCTGTAAACCAGTTTATTTCTAAAAAAAAAAAAAAAAAAAGTCCTCTATGCATCATTACACCTCTGGTCTTCACCAAGCAATTATTATAGGTGCAGAAAACCAAAGCCAACACTACATTTTGCAGTACTGAGAGCGGCCACTAGAGGCTTTTCCCAGAAGAAGGTAAATTCCCATAGAGCCCCTGTGCATGTAGAGGCTTAACCTTACAATAGAGAAACCCTTTATAAACAAATGCAAAAAAATATACACAGTTTTAACATGCATGTAAGCTGTCTCTAGGTCTTATTGTAATTTTTCCTAACTTTTTCTACGCAGACGTTTTCTTTTATCAGCAATAAGTGACTGTTATAAAGTCAGTGCTATTCAATCCCTTTTTGCCCTGCAAGTCCGCAGTTCACAAGCTTTCTTAGTATTTTTCCCTCAAAACTTTTCCAGTCAGTTAAACTACAAACAGAATTTTGGACACTTATTACATATTCCATGTTTTCTTAGTAGAAAACAACATGGCTTAAGCCATTTTCACATGCACTGCTGAAGATTTTTTTCAAAATTTCAGGCTCGGTGCCCCTGAAATCTGCCAGAGCTGCTTGTTTATACATGCAGCTCACAGCATGAGGCTGCCACTGGTGGATCACTATTTATCAATGCTGCATGTATTTCTACTTTCCACTTCACAGTTTCAACAAAAGACAAGAGAAGAACACACTGGTGAGCAGAAAACACAAGGAAGTAGTTTTAAACTAGAGAAAGAGATTGCACCCGCTGTTTGGTGGTTGCAGTATATAAACATCATGGCCCATGAAACATTAAAGCACATCATTACAGAAGCCCTGGAAGGACATGCATTTATTCTGTTATACTTTATTTCCTTAACCTTGCATAGCAGATGGATACACCCATTTCCGTGTTTCTCACTGGTGACTCCATCTTGCAAAGCTCTTGTCTGAACCATTTGGGCCTGGTTAGAAAGTGACAGGACCAATCAGCGACGAGGGGCAGTGCTTTCAGGCGCGGCAGAGTCGTGACATAAGCAAGCAGCGAGAAGAGGCCGGTGCAGATATGGCGGAAGACATTAGCGTGGATGCTGCTAGAGCCTAAGTTGTATCAGAACTTGATGGCATTTCTTCATTAAAAGAACAAAGAACAGCAGTGAGCTGTTTTCTTTTCAAAAACGACAAAAGCCATGTACTGATATGTCTACAGGTTTGTGTTATGCAGTTCTGTATGGAGTTTGCATCTCGGTAACAGCCACGTCAAGTGTTTTGTTGCTCCGATTGGCCTGTAAAGATGTGACAGACGGAACGTTCATCCAATCACCCTCCTTTTTTCAAAGGCTCTGCCCTTTGCCGAATTCTGTGTATGACTGGTTTCCCAGATGGATGTGTGAAACACATCCATCTGGTGTCTCAGGTTATCATTTCCCACAGTAGCAGGTAAATTCTGGTTGTTTTCATAATACTCTAAGAATAAAACACACTGTCATGGGAAAATCAGCTTTGCTATCACAAGATGATGAGATAAATATGCGGAAATCTCTAGAAAACTGCCCAACATTTTTTCCAGGCACCTATTTCCATTGAACAGAGCTCTGTGACCAACTTTAGCATCATGACTCACCAGTTTAGAACCACTGATTTAAGTCACATCTATGCATATGCATCATTAACAACAGGCAGAATATTTGTTTCCATTCAGTTCCATTCTTTGCACATAAATTAAGGAAGGATAAAACATGATCTTTCTGTCCCACTTTGCATCCAAGCTTCATGTGCATTCAAACCTGAGTGACTTTGGCTGCTGTGGTTTCAGTCGGGACCAGCGGTGTTCCTATCCTGCTTGCACTGCTCACATCCAGCTCAGTGAGATGCAAATATTAGTTGCAGCAGGGAATGGTCATTCAGCGCATGTCTGACCAGGCCTTAATATTTAATAGACAGATCTTGCAGTTATACGGAGCCCTCTTTGAGAAGTTTCCACATTACAGCCCCTCCTGGGGAGAGGTGAGCTCGCCCAGAGGACTTCTGCTGCTTGATGGTTCATGAAATGGGATTCTTTGCTGCAGCCCATAATCCCATCCTCACTAAACTGAGCTCTCCTTCTTTCACGGGCTGTCGAGTGCATCAATGAACACAAAGCACACAGTTGATGTTTTCAATTTATTCTCTACAAGCACTAATGCTACAGTCCACACACTGATCCTGGTTGATGTAATGACACCGTGATATGTTTGTGTTCAGAGACGTTTTGACATCTGTCACAGCGGTGTCAGGGGAGATTTTTGGTGGACTTGAGAGGCTCCCCCTGAAAGTTGCTGAGCTGATGTCTGCTCCTGCTGCAGTGCGTTTTTTTTTTTTTTTGTCCATCAGCACAGCACTTCCCTGCCTGAGGATACACTAGATTTGTTTAACCTGCCTAGAGAAGACGGGGTGAATCATTATACGATTTAGTGTCCAAACCTCTGGCCGTTTTTGACTTCAGCTGTTGTCAAACTGCCATAAAATGTCTGCTTACCGATGCAACTGCAGTTTTTGTATCAGGATTAAAATGAAAACTTTGACCTGGTGGTTTTATTCCTCAGTGAGTTTAATAATTGCTTGTGTTGGTTTCAACCATTGACCTCCAAAATCTAAACATTTAATCCTTGAATCAGAGTGTACAGTTTTGCAAAGATTGAAGAAAACCCTTTAAGTATTAGTGAGGTATTGCTTTCTCAAGCAAGGGATGAACATGAGTCCCACTGACCTTAACTCCTGACCACTGACCTCTAAAAGCTGATCAGGTAATTCCTGAGTCAGAGTGGACATGTGCACTAATTTTGAAGAAAATCTCTTCAAATGTTCCTGAGATAATGTGTTTACAGGCAAAAGATGATCACAATACCCAATGACCTTGATCTTTAAACTTAAAATGCTGTAAACACCAAAACCTGCTGATGCATGATTGGTCAAAACAACTCATGTTACAAATGTACTACTAGCAGAAACAAGTGAACACACCCTGTGTACATGTGCTACTTTTGTTTTTAAGATTCTCTTTTATGTCAATTAAACTAAATATTTATATGATTCTGACTGCTGTAAAAAAGTCAAGTCAAACTCTGTATAACATATTTCACACAGAGATCAGAACAGTATGCCTACAATCATTCAGTTAATCAATTTTACTTTCAACAGCACTGATTCTTTACTTCTGTTATCTCCTTTACAAACAATTCTAGACCACACACTCTGTATTATTGACTAGGGTTGTAAATCACCAGTTTCGATATTTTGGACAATGATACGATATTTTTTCGATATCACAAAATCTGCCACGATACGATTTCAATTCAATTCGATATGGGGCCCAGGATCAATATCAGGCGATTTTATGCAAAAATTTCACATAGTTAGGAAAAAATAGTTTCTGCCATTAAATTATAGACAGGTCTCTGAATTTAATAAAAACATCTTTAACAAAAACAACAAATACCTGATTACCTTTAAATTAGGAACACAATTATGAACATTTATGTTAAAAACATGTTGATTTAAAACAGCAAACATTTTCAGTGCCAAACATTTTTATTTCCTCAAATCCTCAGATCATTCTAAAGCACCAATATGTTTTTTTCTGCAACTCTTTATAATAATGATCAAAATGTTTGGCCTGTGTTCCCATTTTAGATTTTTTTTCTTAAACTTATTCACACACATGTGGACTTCAATATACATTTCTGCTTTATATCAGCCCTTCATACTTTACCCAGGGGCCTATTATTGCAGCAGATAGTTCATTTTTGTAGTTTATTCATCTTATGAGATTTAAATAAGGTTAAATATGGGGCATATAATGTTATAGCAATGAATTATTATTATTATTTTCTTGATCATTGCTACCTTGATTTTAATAAATGGAGAGTTTAGACTGGAGCAAATTTTATTATAAAAGACGCTCTTGTGATGAGCAGCTCCATAACAAGACCGATGCTAGTTAGCATCTTGCAGCTAGCTTGTTGAGGACACTGACTGGGGCGGAAACTGTCAACAGGTGTGGTGAGGGGTGGGTTTAAAATAGCAATGAAGCATCGATTTAGAGCGATGTTTTGACTTTCCATCGATCTGATTGGATCATTAATCAACCAATCAATATATTGATATACATCATGAATCAGTACACCTCTATTATTTACAGTGACCCAGCATTGATTGACTAGGTTTGTATGATTTTGTGGCATAATATTAGTATAAGCAGATGTAAGTCTTAGGAGTGTAAAGGTACGTGTATTCGTACCGTACCGATTCGGTACAGACGTGCACCGAACAAATACATGTGTAGCCAAGCTCACATACAGACAGAAAAGCAGAGCGCAACTCACACTGTCCTGACAACCACAGCAAACGACAGCAGCAGCCTGAATATTCCCAGTAAAAATGTCCTGTTTAGGGACACTTTGTGGTCCAGTAAAATACAACAGTGGACAAAGACAACAACACTAGCTCTGACATTTTTCAGGAGCTGTGTCGCTAAAAGCACGTCGTCCAGCGGACCAATCATTTGAAAACGCTCTACTCAAGATCGCCACTGTTAGGAGGAGGAACAACAAAAAGTCTCACCAGCCAGTTACGAATTTTCTATTCTTTAAGATCTTTTTTTTAATGACAATTGTGCTCTGGCTCTGTGAATCAAATTAACTTTACCTTCAGCTATCAGCCTCGGAGGAGGGGGGGAGAGGAGACTCCTTCATGTCTGCAGCTGTGTCATAAGTAAAGTTATCCTCAGATTTCACAAGGCTCTAACGTCTTTATCCGCCAAGATAGGCTGTGAAAAGTTCTCCAAAAATTTGTAGTAGGTACCATTGGTTAAAAAAGTAATCCATTGCTGAAGTCCGTGTTGAAATCAGCAGGAAAGACGCTAATTTACATATTTAACAAGCTAACGAACGGTTGTATAATGAGGCGTTCAAGTTGACTGGGAAATTTTAGTATTTAAAGAATGAGTATAAATATGTCAATATTTCAATTTAAAAAACCTAGTAAATCAAAAATATATATTTTTTACTAATATTTTTAATCATTGAATAACTTTTGGAAGGAGGTTGCTGAATTATTAATAATTTAAATGTAATTTAGACAGCCTATGTATTTTAATACAATTTAATAAAAAAGATAAAAATTAAATTCTATTTATTTGCTTCAATTACCGTACCGAAAATGTACCGAACCGTGACTTCAGAACCGAGGTACGTACAGAACCGAAATTTGTCTGTACCGTCACACCCCTAGTAAGTATTTCTGGTAATTACTACAGCCAGTATATCAGCTGTACACATTGGCAGAATGTTTAACTGCACCACAATGCTTTATTTAAGGCAGAAAGTGCAAATACACCATAATGCATCATCTATATGCCAGATTGCTTGAATGCCCCATAATGCATCATCCTGCAAGGTGAAGTTGAAGACATTTGAAAATACAGAATGACATGCAGCTTTGTAAATTCAAAGAGAATTTCAACACTTTTTTTGGCAATGTATATCTCAACAATCAGTTGATTGTTAATGAAAAAAATCATAAAATTAATAGACCATTAAACGGATTGTTGTATAAGCTCTACTTAGAATGCACTGATTGACTTTTTAGACAATTGAATGCCAATATCTGACTGCTGAAGCAGCACTAATCAATATTTTGAATTAGCAATAGATCACATGAATGCTTGTAGTAGCTGAGATACTGTTCTTGGTGTCAAACCTCTGTTGACTCTGCAGGGCATGTTTTAATGCACAGTGAGAGCTCAGTGTGGTGGTTTTTATGTTGTGTAACAGTGGTAGTCCGGTTCCCTCTTGTAACTTTGATCAGTACTATTTCCAAGCAGGAAAATAAAACCATAAATGTACTGTACACTACTCTGCAGGCAGATCATGTATGCACGGTATTTTCATGGTTAAATAAATAATTCATGTTTTTAGATAATTATTGTAACATACTGCACTGGTATGCCTCTTACCTCAGTGTAGACTGCAGACGTCAGTGGAAGTTAAAGCTCAACCTCGGTATTCTCATACAAAAGAGGATCAGTATTTTTCAGCAGATCAATAAAAAGCTTTTCATTGATGAATTGGTATGCTTAAGAACCAAAATAAGCAGCAGAAGTCAGCTTAGCTTGTGTTCTTTGTATATCCATCCACATGCTGTAATGCTGTGAAGAGAACAAATGGAGAAACTGATGTCAGAGGACATAAAGGAGCATTTCAACTCTTTAAGTAAAGTTGGGGCCTGTTTCCACAGACATTTTTTTTTCCATTTGCTTATTTTCAATACAAAACTGATACAGTTTCAGCAGACAGCATCCTGAGTCCAAAAAAACTCGATCGGCAACAGCTGGGGTTTTTTCAGAGTGCTTACTGTACCCAAGGTTGAAACAGTTAAACTTTAGTATTACTTCTAGTGTGGGCATCAAGAGGCCATTTACCTTAACCCTCTGACGACAGACAAGAATTGATGCAGCTTATAATATTTTTGATAACTTTTAAACCACAAATTGTAGCCTCTTACTTTTTTTCCTCTTGGAGGTCACCGTTTCACCTTTCCAATGACTCGACCCATGTCTCAGCAGAATTATTCTTTATGTAACCATTCATTCATTATTTGATTTTTAGGCTATTTAACGTTCATTAGATTATGAATTTTATTAGACCAATCCTTTTATAGTTTCACACACACAATGGAAATTGTTTTTCTAGTTAGTAATTTAGGAAAATATTAAAATCATAAAACAATAATCAAACCTCTTATTCGTTAATCACCAGTCTGATATAAACTTTATTGACCTCATGACGGATCTAAGACATGTTTATTAATGACAGACTCCTGCTGTCAGACTATAATTCTGAGTGAGTATTCTCCAATGAGAGGGCGTGCTGTTCTGTAACAAGATTTCTAGGAAGCCTGCTCTTCGTCCTCACTCATCTGTTCTCAATTCTCTGTCCTCTTTCTCCTGTCCTCTGTCCTCTGAGAACTTTAAGAACTTTGGGACAGCCCTTGAAATGATGGGTCAGAAAATGCTTCGGTTTGACAGAGGAAAGATCATTTAAGAGACCTAAAAAATATCCCATGTCTCCTCTTTCTCACTAGCCAATCAAAACCTTGAAGAGGTGGGATTTTCTGGTATATGCTATTTTTACCACTCTAGCAAAGTAGTGTTAGCTCTGGCAATCTATTTAAATCGAGTCTTATCCTTTTAACAGACTGTTACATAGTTTAAGTCTAATTTTAGTCCATTAAAAGTTCTTACATTTTAGTTTTTACTTTTAGTCGAGGCATTTATTTTCTGAACTCATTAAACCATGTCTTAATAGTTCTTGCTTTGTGCACTGGGGCACAGTCATGTAGGAATAGAAAAGGGCCTTCCATAAACTGTTGCCACAAAGTTGAAAGAAAAGCATTGTCCAAAATGTCTTGGTATGCTGAAGGATTAAGATTGGCCTTCACTGGAGATAAGGGGCCTAGGCCAAACCAAAGAAAACAGCCCCATACCATTATCCCTCCTCTACCAAACATCACAGTTGGTACAAGGCAGTCAGGCAGGTACTGTCAAACCCAGACTCGCCTATCTGACTGCCAAACAAAAAACAAGATTGATCAGTCCACAGAACGTACTTTCACTGCTCCACACTGTGCACAGCTTATGGGCTCACATTAATGCCAGTGAAAGTTCAGAACTCTTCAGCTATGGAATCAGCGGAGTGTTGGCGACTTTTACACACCATTCGCCTTAGCAGTCATTGACCACACTGTGATTTTATGTAATCTGTTTTGTGGCTGAGTTGCTGTTATTCCTACACACTTCCATTTTCAAATATCCAGCAGGGATGAAATTTCACAAACTGTCTTATTATGTAGATAGCATCCATCACAGTACCACACAAGTTACTGAGCAGAAACGGCCCATTTTGTATCACCAGTGTTTGCAAATGGAGACTGCATGGCTAGGTGTTTTTTATATAGTCCCCTTAATTCAATATTTAACATGTGGCCAAATACTTTTGTCTATATAGTGTACCTTCTATGCACAGTGGGAAAAAAATCATGCATTGTTAATGTCCCAAAGTCCAGCTCCAGAGTTTTCATCACCTTACATATCTATTTTTTTGCTTATCTTAGTCTTGTCTTCCTCAGAGAAAAAAGGAAGTAGACAAGCTTTTTTTAAAAGAGAAATTGATCTGACTTATCTTTTAGTTGGTAAAGTTTCCAGGTCTACACCTGCTGAAAGTGCAAGAAAAGATTCCTTTGAGTTCCTGGTGATTTTTCTGTAATGAAGTAACATGTTAAGCCCAGAGAGCTGTTTAAAGATGACCTTATGGATCCTTTACAGCTAAGCAGAAGTCAACTTTACTAACCTAGCAACTAGGGCTGGGCAATTCATCACAAATTAGATTAAATCGCAACATCGCCCACTGCAATTTTCAAATTGCAGAAGATGCAATATTTCTTTAACCTGAAATTTGTGTCAAAATACCAGATTACAACTTTTTTGGCATTTTCTTCATTTTTGTATGTTTTTCTTATTGAATTCGAGAATGACATAAAAATGATCATCACCTTCATTACAAAAACTCATATCTGATTTGCAATATGAGTAAAAATCATCACAATAACTTATTATTGTTGAGCCCTTCTTTAATGTAATATTGGGTTTGTTTTAAAATAAAATGATTTAATGCTTGTGTTTGTTGGAAAATACATAAGGTGAGGAACTTAGAAATAATCACATATCAAATCGCAGTCACAATATTGGGGGACAAAATCGCAGTTAGATTATTTTCCCAAATCATTCAGTCCCACTAGCAACAATAAGCTGGTGAGAATGGCTCTCAAACTAAGGCTGTGGGCAAGCCAGCCCAAAAAGTGCCGTTAATGGACTCAGGCTCTGAAGCCTTCTGTTGGCTTTAAGAAGTTAGGGTAGAAATATATGTTTAGAACAAAGAGAAAATTACACTTAAGTTTTTTGTATTGGAGGTCCACTTCCATTGACACTAGCAGGATGCTGACAACACTGGAACAATCAGCAGATGTTACCTTTAAACAGGGATGGCCTGCAGACAGGTTACTTTATCAAACATGCTGCAGTGTGCATGAAATCTCGAAGTATGAAGTGCTTCTTTACCATCAGTGGTAGACACTGCACTTGAAAAACTGATTACATAGTGCCCTCAGCTGGTCATAAGGAGTCCTACACCCTAAGCAACTGAGATGCAGAGGCCTGAAAACCGGGGCCAACAACACTAAATGGGATTTTTGATGATGAACTAAAAGTAAAATTAAAAGTCTTGTATTGCCTTTAATGACACGTAGAGAGGGCCTGCATGCCTTTTTGTAGCTTCATGCAGAAAACAGAGCTGTTTTTGGGACTTGCTGATGACAGGATTTCTTAATGATGCCACTTTGTCTTCTCCTCTCTCCGCACTGAACCCTTGACAGATTTAGAAATTTACTGGAGCAGAAAGCTGCAGATGCCCAGAGTGACACATCTGTTTCTTGTTTTTTTGCTTGCTTTTGGACTGTAGCGACTTGAATAATACAGCTCCAAAGTTTCTATACCCACTTCACTTTATGTCTGTTTTAATAAGGCACAGAGGATGGTGAGAAAATGACTGCTCACTGTTTAATTAGGGAGAATCTTGAATAAAAACTGATGGTTCTGCAGCCGGAGGAAAGAGAGGAAATGTAGGAAGTAGTTGCAAAAAGATCAGATAATTACTTAGTGAACTTGTGTCCCTCTGGCTCCTCTTTATTCAGTGTTTTCTCCACCATAATGCCCATAACGGTGCGGTACGACAACACATCCGCCACTGTTGGAGATGTATTCCCTCCTCCCTCCTCCCTCCTCTTGATTTCTAAATGTCACCCTCTCTCGGCCTGATGCTCACTCCCTAAATGCACCAATATCTCGTGTGAGACTGTGAGGCTATTTTCAGCACCATGAGGAAAAAAGGGAGCAGGGTGTGGGTAGAGGTTCAGATCTGTTTGTTTGTGTAAGGGGTGAAAGTATAGGACAAACATTCGGTGCCTATGCTAGAAGGAAAAAGCAAACTGTTTCCTCTGGTCACACTGAGAAGTTCCTGCAAAACATTGTACCATCAGCTCCAGATGACCATATTTGACAAATGTATGCAACTTACTAGACTGCAGTTATTTTCCTGGTTTCAGTTACAGCCATTTATGAGCTACAGAAAAGAAAAACAAACTGAACATGCTTTGTCTCAGTATTGTAACATGAAGAATACAAGGTCTAATTGTCAGAGTCTCAGAGTTTCATATACAGACCTTTGTGGCTAATAATTCCCATTTTTTTAATGATTTGACCACCAAAGGGATATGATTGTTGGCGTTATAGTTGCAATAATTTGCCTTTAAGCTCATGTTCAATAATTATGTCACAGGGGAAATTAAGAGGAAAGATGTTGTACAGTTTATTGCTTTTGTGAGTTTTACTCTTGTGAATTATTTTATTTTCAAGTTGTCTCATGATGTAAGTGGATGGAAATATACTGACATATTGATGCGTTGATTGTTCCAGGTGGACAAGTTTGCAGACATTTGGTTTGTGTGACCTTTACAGAGTTCAAAAGTATCTGGAGAGCTTGATTAATCTGACACACTGGATAAGCTGTAACATATCTATTGCACGGGATATATTTCACATACATGTGGGCAACCACCCATTATCTGTGTTTGGGAATGGTAGAAACTTTGGAAAAAGTAGTAGGCATGCACAGCCCAGTAAGTATTCTGCATTAGGGATGGGAACAATTAATCGATGATCGATTAATTGGTTTTTAAGAATTTGGTCGATTACTGGGAATTTAGTCGATCTCATGTTGGCATTTAATAAAGAGACTAAACACGTCTTACTCTGCACTGCACAACAATATCTACCATCATGACATTGTGAGTGGGTTTTAACAAAAGCAATGAGACATCTTACCCATCAGGGCAAGAGTACCTTGATGCAGACAAGATGGCCGACATACAGCCAATCCATACCAGAAGTCTCAACTGGAAGTCCATACGTCTAAGGTTAGGCTTAGGCATTAGAGCCCGAGTGGTTGGGTTCAGGGGAAGGTGATATATTTGAGATCCAGCACCAAGAGTTAGGCTTAGACTGACAAACACTGACAGCTGAGTCCAACATGAAGAAGAAACTTCCGATTGGGACTTACGGCATGGATTGGATGTATAGGGACGCCCATGTCGGCCATCTTGACTGCAGTTGGGTCCCTCTCCATCAGGGGGCGATTTAACTTAAGGAGAGAGGGAGAGGGCAAATAGAAGAAGTACTGGAGCAGCGCAATGCATTATCTCAATTTGCCTGAAATGCAAAATGAAGAGAGTGAAGCGAAGTGTGGTATGGTACTATTTAACTATTTAAAAATGGCAGCCAACTGAAGCTATTGTTTGATGTGGTTGTTTTGGGGTTTGAATAGTTTTCTTGAGATGCTTACAATTTTTTTTGCGCATCCCCATAATAGGTAATACAATAGACCATGCCTTGTTTATGTTTAAGGCTTTCAAAGGTTGAAAATAAATAAATCATTGAGAAACAGACTCAGTTACCTGTTTTTGTTATGTTATGTTTTTATACATACATAATGATTAATCAATTAATTAATCGTTAATATTATAGATATTTGAGTTGGCAGGTTTCTTCCGAATGCCCATCCTTATTCTGCATAACTTGAGTTCGACAAGTAGCTGCTGTTGTTGTTCACGATCAGTGGAGCCAGTTGATAAATCAGACTCATGCTGAAGTGAGAGATGAGCGAAAACTTTCCTGCTCAGAAAAACTTTCAGTGTGATTGTTTCTCTTCTTTAAAGCTCGAGTATGTAACATTGAGAACCGTGTAGAATCAACTCTACTCCCCCTCCTTTCCTGTTCTTCTCCGTGTTTGAGCTCCCCAGCTCTGCCCCTCTTCTCACATACCTCCTCGCGGATGAGCATGTCCACTGTGAATCGAATACTGGCAGTGGCAAAGCTCTCATGGAGTGATTTTGCTCCGCTTTTCCACTGAAATCAATGGCCGAATTACAGGCAAGAAAACACCCTTAGCATGAACAAATTCTACACAGGACAGGACACCGCTGGTAACTCTGCCATTGTGTCAACTTCTTACTTAGCTGAGAGGCAGAAGTGCATCTACTACCGCGGCCAATAGGAACGCTCCTTCTGACCTGAGCCGTGATTGGCTGTAAGTGCTAGCCTCCTCACCTGTCACCTTTAGATTTGAGTCTCGACTTCGGAACAACCAGGAACCCCGAGGATCTAAGGCTGCGGGTTGGCTCACAGGGGGTTAAAAGTTCTTGTATATAAACTGGAGCCGACCTTTCAGCGCTTTAAAAGTAATGAGTAAAATCTTAAAATCAATTCTAAAACTAATGGAAACCATATGTAAAGATGCTAAAAGGAGGGGTGATGTCTTCTGTTCAAACCAGTGAGAAGCCTAGCCGCTGCATTTTGTACTAGTTGGAGGCGAGAGAGTGATTTCTGGGAGATACCGGAGAGGAGTGAATTACAATAATCTAATCTGAAAAGATGAAAGCGTGAATTAGTTTTTCCAGGTCCTGTTGAATCAGTACTGTTTTTATTTTGGAGACAGTACATAATTGATAGAAGCAAGATTTTACAACTGATTTTATGTGATGATCAAATTAGTTATTATTGTCAAGTAGCCCACCTAAATTTCTGCCGGTGGGTTTGATGTTCGTTGCTGCTAGGGGACCAAGGTGGCTGTTGATGGATGGGGAGTAGTGGGGATTAAACAATATAATTTCAGATTTTGCGTTGTTAAGTTGCAAGAAGTTCTGAGCCATCCAACAGTTTACATCATTTAAACACTCTATGACAGCAGCTAGGCTTCTAGGGTCCCTTATGGAAATGCCACAGCAGTAATGTTGGCTTGACTCTCAGTAATTTGTTGTTTAAGTGTAAAGTAGACAATAGTGGAAGAACTCAAAGGCAGATGACTGAGCTGTGAGAGTTTCATTAGCTGTTCTATTTCATCTGCTCTGCTTTGGTCCCCATAACTAGATCATTCAGAATCTGGATCTCTAGCTGACTCTGCATCTTCACTTCTCATTTCTCCATATCAAATATTTCCTTGCAGTGGGCTCATTGCTGCAAATGGTGACTGCTGACACTGATCATGCTCACATCTTGCTGGAGAGGTTGAGTGTAGTTTTACTGCAAAGCTGAAGCTGTGTTTTCTTAAAGTTAGCAGAAGCGTGAATATTAGTGATTGAACCTTAAAATTCTTATACTGTAAAAGTTAGAAAAGTTTAAAGAAATAAACTCTGAATGCTGAATTTCATTATGTACATATTGGCTCATTGTGGCACAACCATGCTTTATTGAGTCACATAAATATAATAGTACCAACCTTTATGTCCCCTTATGAAGTGCAGCTGTTTGACTTAAAGAATGCAGTATCAATCTGTAGAGAAATGGTCAGTGTATAGTTTTAGTCATTCATGTGTACACCTCCTAATTATGAACTAATCAGATGTATAATCAGTCAGAATAACTCACTGGGTCACCTTTTGATGTTTGTATGCAAAACTTGTGCTTTTCCTGTTATGACAGTCAAAATAACAGAGGCTTTTTTTCCAGCCTCATATCAAGGGATATGATTTTGTACATAAAATATTCAACCAATTAATTTTAATGGGTGCTTTTGTTGCTTAGAGGTTTAGGGTAGCTCTCTCCTCATGTGTCTTGTCATCTCTTTACTCATAAATCTTTCATGGAGGATTCCCAAAGAAGTACATCTTTGAAGCTTTTTTTTTTTTAATTTCACAGTCTGGCTTATTTCTTGATTTTCAGAAAATAAAAGTTACTGATGACCCTGAATTCTTTTTCGTTTTCTGTGTTTTTGTTGTCCCACAGCTCTAATAATGATGTTTGTTTGCTTTGTTGATAAGCACATATTTGGAGCTTATCCTTTCCTTTAGCTGTCTTTTAAGCTGCTTTACCTCTGCTCACTTAGTAATTCCTCTGACAGTGAGTGATGTCACAGCCCTACCATCCTTTACTCAGCAGACACACTCAGTAGCATTATCATGGCAGTAACTCAGTTACAGTGAAAAGCTGCTGTCAAAGCACAAGAGTTTGTATTTGACAGACATCCACCCACTCAGCAGCATCTTAAAGAAATGTAGCCCCAGTATGCACTTTCAGATGAACATATATAGGAAGCAAACATACTGGTGCTGAGATATATAGAGACCAAAAATCATATCTCTGTGTTTTTATCTGAATGGCAATGCATGATGTATATCAATATTTTTTCTCCGCAAAGAAAAAAAAACAATTGTCTAAAAATCCTATACACTGTATAAATTGTCCAAAAATAATAGAAACATTTACATATATTGAATTTGTCAAAAAATGTATGCTCTAAAACACCATGTTTTCAATGTGATAAAATCTCTTATTTCACTGACCAATGGTATGGAAAAAGTAAATAAATATCAGTCATGTTTGTAGCAAAAAGAGACACAGCATCTGCACAAATACATTGGCAACATTTGGAAAAGTGGGTCTAAATTACATAAATATGTTGGCAACATGTGGCAATGTGAGTATGAATGACGCAAGTGTGTTCGTGTCAATAGGCAAAGCCAATAATAATTGCAGGGACACATTGGCAATATTTGGAAAAGTTGGTTGAAATGCACTTACAGCTTTGCAACAATTGGCAAAGGGAGACAAATTGTACAAATACATTGGCACATTTGGAAAAGTGGATCAAAATTGCACACATGCTTTGGTAATATTGAAAAATTGGTCCATAGTCAGGAATTATTGTGGCAGCAGTGGGCAAAGTGAGTATAAAATGCAAAAATACATTTGCAACTTTTAAAAAAAAAGTGGTCAAAATTGCACAAATACTTTGCAAACATTTGGAAAAGTGGGTCTAAATTCCACAAATATATAGGCAACATTTGTAAAGTGGGTCTAAATTGAGGAATTCCTTTAGTAATGCTTGGAATAGCATCTAAATTGCACGCTCGTGTTGGAACCATTTGGAAAAATGGATTGAATTTGCATGAATAGGATGGCAATGTTTAGAAAGCAGGTCTGTCTTGCACAGCTAGGATGACAACATTTGGAACGGTTGTCTGAAATAAAAGATTACACTGGCAACATTTGGAAAAGTGGCTCTTAATTGCACTCTTATGGTGACAACATTTGCTTATGGCAAAAATTTGAAAGATGAGTCCAAATTGCACAAAAATATTGGAAACATTACATAAAGTGGGTCTAGATCGCACAAAAATACCATTTGGAAAAACTGGGTCTAAATAGCACAAATATGTTGCCAACCTTTGGAGAGGGCTGAAATTGCACAAGTCTTTTGCCAATGTTAAGAAAATATGTTCATATTGATGAATTATTTTGGCAGTGGTTGGCAAAGTGAGTATACATTGTCCAATGCATTGGTAACATTTGAAGTTGGACAAATATGTTGGCAATGTTTGTAAAGTGGTTCTTATTTGCACAAATAGGTTGGAAACATTTGGAAGCAGGGTCTGAATTGAAGAATTTCTTCTGCAACATTTGGAAAAGTGGGTCAAAGTTGCACAAATGAGTTGACAGTGTTTGGAAAAAATTGCCGGTATTGAACAATTCTAGGGGAAGCATTGGCAAAGTTTGTATAAATTGCAAGAATCGCTGGGTAACCTTTGAAGAAGTTGGTTGGTTTTGTATAAATACTTTATAAAAATTTGGTATGGTGGGTCTCAATTGCACAAATATGTGGGCAACATTTGGAAAAAATGGGTCTTAATTGCAAAAATAGGCAGGTTATGTTTTCTTTCTGTTAAAAATGAGTAATAAAATACGGTGGGTTATGTTTGGGAAGCAAGTTTATTGCATGAATAGGTTGGCAACATTTGGAATGTGGATCTGGATTGAAGTATTTCATTAGCAACATTTGGAAAAGTAAGTCTAAAATTGCATGCTTGTTTTATGAACATTTGGAAGTAGGGCTAAATTTCATAAACACACTGGCAAAATTTATAAAAATTGTTCCAAATAGCACAGATGTGATAGAAACACTTGGAAAATGGGTTTAAATCGCACTAATATATATGCAACATTTGGAAAAGGGGGTATTAATTGCAGGAATATATTGGTAACATTAAGAAAAGTTGGAGGAACTGGAAAAGATCAATGATTTTTCCCATTCCTGGCCATTTCCACCTACTTTTCCAAATGTTTGCCAATGTATCGTAAGCAAGTAAGAAGGAATTTTTCTGCTGTTTTTTAATATTAAGAGAAATAAATTAGTCAACTGTGGATGTCTAGGTCTCCTATTTTTGCTCCTGTTATCACACAGGAATGAATGCTTCTAAATAGATTCAAATAAATGAATAAATGATAATTCCCCTTTAGACTAAATGACCGATTATCTTGAGGTCATTAATGATAATAATAATAATTATATATTAGGCATTAGGTCTGGCATCTATTATTCTTTGCCTTTCTAAAATCAATATAAACTCTACTGATGTAAAGGCATTGTCTTACCCTATATCACATTTAACAAGACATCACTACATCTTAAACCTTGATAAACTGCCCAGTCCTTACACATACAAAAATAAACAGCATCACCCTGTTGACCAACTGCTTTTTCCAAGACACCCAGACACTGCAGCTGATGCACGGGGCCAAACAGAACCATATGGTGCGTTTTGTTTCCTGTTGTTGACGCTGCAGTTTAATGGGCCAGAGTGGAGCTGGTCCCTTAAGTGTGTGTGAGTGTCTGTGTAGAAAAAGAAAGTAGAGAGATAGAAAAGGCCAGAGAGATAGAAGTAAAGGATGAAAGCAGAGGAGAGAAAGAAGTGAAGCATGTCAGGAAATGGATGAAGAGTGTCTGCAGCTGAGTGTCGGACAAACTGCCTTCAGCTTTGTGTTTCTCCGTTACACCCCTGCATTGCAGCACTCCCTGCAGGAGCTTAGAGGTTGCAGTGTTTTTTCCACATCCCCTCTGCTGCCTCAGAGGAGACAAATCATCTCGATCAAAGTGTCCCGGCACACTTTGGCACCAGCTGTTCTATGCATATGTTTGATATCGGGGGGCTTTGATAGCCGTTTACGTCGCTCTTATTGACGTCCCAGCACAGCACGGTCCTGGGGCCTGACTCATCCTATTGAGAGGAGAGTGGCTCTAGCAAAGAGAGAGGGAGATGTACTCATTCACAGATTCAGGGAAGAGCTGAGTTGGAGTATCCCATGATGCACTGGGAGTCCAAGTGAAACCATCACACTGCACTAACAGTTCTTTGGCTGCATTGCGACCTTGCACTGAAGTCTGCTGAGCATAAAAGCTGCTGAGTCAGGAGGTAGTGAGTTATTGATTCTGGTCAGGAACATTAGCTGATTAAACCTGGTGACCACGCTCCAAATGATGAGCTATTATTTTCAGAAAGCACCGACCTAATCAATCACATTTTAAGAATTTACTTTATACAAACAAAAACTATTTCTTATTTTTCTTGATGCATGTTTGTTAAAATCTTCTGACATTCTAAGTCTATAAGCCATTATTGTATTTGATGTTATCTCAGATACATTTTATAAACTATATTTAATGAGCAGAAGAGGAACAACAACTTGCATACACATTAAATGAACATTTTTATAGCAACACGTTTACTTGGAGGATGATCAGATGGAAGTTCTCTCTGTTCCATTCATTATGGGTCAATGAGAGCTATAAAATATGTCTTAGTGAGCATGTGCTCCTCTGAGGAGTGAACTACATAGTCAGAGCTCAACATGCAGCTGTTGTCGAGTCAGTACACAGGTGCTTTTTGACCACAGGGGCGTTCCTCAGGAACTAAGAATCTTTTTAGGAACTCTGTGCTTTTTGATTAGAGAGACCAGGCTCTCTTTCCCCAGAACTGTGGGGGGTAGGGCTGCAGTGCTCAAAACTTCTGATTGGTAACCAGCCAACAATGCTGCTGACTCAGAGATCAGTGATTCTCAACTCATGAAGCATCAAGACTGCCACCTCCCTAACCACAAATCATGACTCAAATTTCTTAAATTTTCAATCATAACCAAACAATTTTAATGAAAAATTGGGAAGTTTGGACTTGAAGTAGAACAAAAGATGCAATGGAACAAAGAAATGGAGGTATACATTTCAAAATAAAGCATATTATGAACTAACTGCTACACATTTTTACCCAGGCAAACATCCGGGAGCCACTGAAAATGGCTTTGTGACCAGCTTTTTGTCCCAACCCACCAGCTGAGAAACAAAGTCTTAGATGACCACAAAATGTCTTCAGCAACCTTAACCAAGTCCATTTTCTAAGTTTTTATAAAGCTTTGGATAAGCAGGGCCTAGATGACTGAAAACATACAAAGATTTGATAAGATAATGATAATATATAAAATATGATAGTAATGCAATAATAATATTTTTTTACATATAAAACTTTATAGAGATTATGTCTATTCCAGGACCCGGAGCTTTGATGACAACAAAGATAGAAAAGATGTAAAAAAGAATATTCTGATTTAAATTAAAACTACAAATACAGTTTCTGCCTAAAAAATATTGTTACAATTATGTTAAATATTAGATCTTTCGTAACTGAATTATTGTTTTTGATTGACTGTGATGGTGACTTTGTCTTCCTGAAACCTGGCTGTGTTATAATGCCTGATTTACATCTTCCTGAAACTTTAGTCCTTGGTTCACAGACAATAGCTGGCCAAAGGAACAATGTAGTTCCTGGAAGAGAAGGTCCGTTGACCTTAAGGAGCATCTCTGTTGTTGGTAAAATAAACTTTTTCTGAAAGTTGTCAGGAGAAGAGAAAAATCATCTTTGTTAGCTTCTTTGCTCTTCTTTTAATGAAGCCTGGCGTTGGTACATGGAGGACATGGCAGTCATACGCCTGGTCATTATCAGCCGACGGCCAGCTGATCCTTATTATCGCTTCCCAGCTCCCACAGCCAATCACACCTCATATCTCTAAATACAGCGGGGTATTTAAACACAGCATACTTTTCATTAATCCCTGTTTGCACTAATGCTGATGCATTAATGCTAACCCTGCTACTGCAGGCAAAGCTTAACCTCCTCCACCCCAGCCTCCTCCTTTATAGCATAAAGCTTGCTACACCCTCATGTTAAAATTCATGCTACTATGGATGAATTGATTTTGAACTGTTATCGTATTCAATACCGTTGTCATTAATGTATCCATCCATATGGAGGTTTCTAGCAACACACTGCCTGGACGGTCAAAGCATGCTGCTTGACTAACCCAGGGAGCATTTTAGAGCAGAGTCTTCTCCTCCAAGTAAAACTGTATTTCCATTTTGCAATAAAATGGTAAAATGTATGACGAGAGTGTTCCTGACTGAATAAAGAAATGTTGTCAAGAAGTGATGAAACTGCCACTATAGCTACATCAATGTTGATCTCTATACCAGCCTCTTTTGTATTCAGGCTTGCAGCTTATCTGTGGCTGTAGCTACAGCCTCTTTCTCCTTAAATGGCAATGATTGGCCCGGCCATTTTCTGACTGGGAACAAAGTGTATAAGCTTGAAGCTTTGTGAGATGGATCCGCCTGATGTCAGACATGGCGTCTGACCAATCCATCTGCTCCGCAAGGTTAGCACACGAATGAACGCCTGAGCAATTGTTGGTTTGTTGCTTATTTAAGGGCACTGCTTGGACCAGGGATCCCCCTAGATCCCAACCAAAATCACTACAGGATGAACTAAAACCTCTTGTTTTGAATTATATGGAAGCTAAGCGTCCATAAATTTTTCTTATTCCATTTTTCCAGCCTAAGAAGTCTTTCTTTGGGTGTTTTCTTCACCTATGTATCTCACTATCTCAGAATAAACAGGTTTTCCTTTTGAAGAAAGTAAATATCAGTTGATTTCTTGAGATAACTAAATTTATGAAAAGCTTTTTTACTTGCAGTTTATCAAATCTTGAGATAAAGCTGTATTTAACATGATAATCCAATCCAAAAACTGGCCATCTACCCCCAGGGGGCACAATGCCATGACAGGAGGAGCTGAACAGTTGATGACTTCAGCACTGCAGTTCATTGATGCCACCTCTGATTTAACAGTGTGGTTGCAGTTCTATTCCAAGACATTGTCTACATTTTGGATTAGAGTGGAAAAGGAGTACCCACTGGTACTCAGGAGAACTCTGGCCACATTAATCCCTTTTCCAACTTCCTACCTGTGTAAATTTGGGTTTCTACTGTTCAATCAAGACAAAATATAAATCAAACCTGGACACTGAAAATGCATTGAGTGTCAGTCTCGCAGCTGCATTTGAGATTTGAGAATACGTACCACAAAAGCCCACAGTAGTCACTGAAATTATTGAAGGACTGGAAATAAACATCTGAAAGACATTTACTTAGTTTTTATTTTCAGGGAATTGTCTTCAGAGTGTGAGATTTTAATCCTCCATCTCAGGCGATGGTTGTAGTCACTTCTACAATTTTGAGGTTTTATGTTGCAGTAAATTTTTAAACAAAATTGAAACTTATTCACTAAAATTGTGACTAACATTGTGTTTGTTTTAGGTTAAGTGTACCCATTAAGCCCACCAGAATTGAAGTTCATGTATTTTTCATAGATTCTAAGATGGTTTATAAACATGATCATTTGTTAAAATGAAGAATTAATCTCTCATTTGAAAGTATATTTTTTACTTATGCATATTTCAAAGAACAAATTAAAGAAATTTTATGAATAAAGTCAAAAGTCTGGCATGGGCTTATATGTAACCGAAGCACCATTTAAGCCCATCTGTGTTCCTAATAAGCCCACGGCCACATTTATTGACAGAAATTTAAAAAATTCTTACATATTTTAGGTAGTAAACACATATTAATGCAGTAACATGCTATACATGTTAAACACAATTTATTTTTTGAACTTGGATTTAATGTTTGGCTTGTAAAAATGGACCTCCACAAACATGACTAAGTAGGCCTAAAACTAATTTTCAATGGTTTCAGAATTTAACATTTCAGTGAACATTTTATTTAATATTGACAAAATTTGATTCAATATTGACAAAATGAAAAAAAAAAGTGTTTGTTTTTAAAAGTATTAAATGACATTATAGTGCATCAACAATATCTTATTGAACTTGGATTTAATGTTTGGCTTGTAAAAATGGTGATTTTAGGACAGTTGCTGTAATTCCTCCTTTTTCTTGGCATTTTTTCTCACTGTAAACAAATTATTATGCAAAATTAATTGACATAACGATTCTTTTGAGCAGTGTGTGATCTGTGGTGTACTGGTGTTAATGAAGTTAGTGAGGTATAACAACATCCAACACAGGATTACAGTGAAAAGCTATCAAACCTCAAAATGTCATTATTTCCTATTGAAACACATAAGATGTGCTTAAATGGTTCTACAGTGACTACCAGGGAAATAAAGATAATATGTTCTCACCAAATATCTTGTTCAAAGTTAGCTTACGCTAGCTGTTTTTTGGGTCACTGTACCATTTAAGCCCACCTTGGAAAAAAGACATTTTTTGAGAATATTTCACCCACCCAAACCATTTTCTGTGTCTTAATATGAAGATTTATGTAAAATGAAACAGAAAACACTTAGTTTGTGTACTTATCATTTTTAATCCTTAAGCAGTGTGTCTATCAGTAGGGCTACATGTATTGACTACTGATTCGCTCGCTACGCTAGCTAGCATGACTCATCTTTTCACATAAAACTAAATAGTAAGAAATGACAAAAAACTACCTGTTTATACACAAAAAACAAATCAATAATCTCTCAAGTTACATAATATGAATGTACTTAACAAGTCAGTGGCTGAAAATAGTTGAAAAGAGGTTCTTTCTGAGGGGTCCCAAAACACCAAAGTTTTGAGGCGACTTTATCTGAGCCTCCTTGAGACTGCACGAATATAGGCGAGCCTTATTCAATATCGACAAATGTGATTGGTGTCAAACAAAAACTGACATATGATTAAGAAATTGTGTGATTGGACAAAATAATGTATAGCATTATACAGGCCCCTCTTTTTTTTTTAAATTGACTTCAAAGTTGCAAGTGGGCTTAAATGGTGCCTGGGCTTAATGGGTATGCTTCCCCTACTTCTTCATATGTTTACTCATCGAAGTCGTGAGCAGGGAGGGGTCTCAGCAAAAGGGGGTCCCAGCTTTAAGAAAGTATGTGAACCACTGATCTGTAGGCCAGACAACAGAATCTCATGCAGCCATAGTCCGAACTAATGAGGTGTGTTTGGTCTGTTTCAGTGTCTTTTTAGAGCTTTTGAGACCGAGGAGAAGAGATATAGAATTTGAGAAAGAACTAATATTTGCTATAACAGGAAAATAAATTGAATAAAATGTGTAGATGTCCACTGAGGGCTTTCTTGAATTCATTCTAAACTTAGTTCTGTACCAGGCATCTACTGATCCACTCCCACTACATTAATGGTTATTTGTTTGGCAACATTTCTGTCCATTTTTTGGTTAAAATTTTGTTTGAAAATGCATTCTGTTTAAGTTATAGTCTCCTTTAAGTTATCTAAGTCACAGTTGTTGCCAAGGTTTCTCTTTGAATCATGCAAATTTACAGTGAGTGCTGCCATGCTTTGCAGAAGGGCCATTATGTAATTACTGTCTATAGAAACTGTCCATTTAAATAGCTCTGTTGACCAGTGAACAGAGTCCTTTTGAATTTAAACCTCAGAGTTTAAAAGGTTGTCTTCTTTGTGAATTTATTTAACCAGTTTGAACATCTGTCTAGACGTCTTTTGTTCCTCCGTCTGTCACTTTGTGCCAGTAATGTAAAAGCCTCTAAGGTGTAAAAGAAGAGCCTCTGAGAAAATTTGGCTCCATCTAAAGTAAAACAAATCTGCCTGCCAACATCTTTTAATCTGAGTCATTAACATGATTAACTCAAAGAAACCTCTGCAACCTTGACACTGCTGCTACATCAACACATTACCTAAAATAACAAACTGTTTAATTTTTAATCAACAGTTTCTGTAAGGAGTGAACAAATAAGGTTTTATAAGTAGGTCTAAGAGGTCCTAGAACATGGATCCTGTCACGTCCTCACATAATTAAACTTTTTCTAAATTGTTTTCATGTCTTTTCAGATGCAGTAAGACCAGAATACAGGAACAGGTCCAGAGTAACTTTGGTTCAGCAGTACATCCCACCATGTTTGATTTAATAACAGATATTTAAAATTGTGAGACATGTCCAGCTATTTTTTAGGTTACGGTCTTTCAACATGTGAGAAGATCCGATTAAAGTTGATTTTTTAGCCTCCTTTTAAACAGGTAAACATGACAAATGCAGTGCTGCTCACTACAGGTAGTTAATAAAAGACTTAGTAAATAAAAGACTCACACCATCGGTATGAAGAAGGTAACAATAATTGGGAATGGTGTTGGAAATGCTTCTTTAATTTTCATGAAAATGGTTGTTTATTCAGAGTGTAAGGGCTGAACTAGTGGCAGAGAACTCTTACTGTGTGTTACAGCCTACATAAATATGTAAAATCTGTGCTACAGCTGGGTTTTTCCACAGCCTGATGATGCTAACCTGGCATGCTGGATAGACTTTCACGTTTCCATTGCATGTAAAATGTCTTGCATCCATCTGGACTGCCCATACTCTGTGTTTGGGAAGGGCAGAAAGCGTTGAAGAACATTACGGAGGCAGACTGAAAAAAACATTCCGTCTGTCTTGTGTATTATTGACCAATCAGAGTGACAAAGCATATGACATTAGTGGGCATGTGCAGCTCCAGAGTGAACTTGCCACAGTAGCTGGTTGTCAACTATTACTGGAATCAGTAGGTGAGACAAATTCATGCCATGGCCAGTTTGGAGAGAGCAAAAACATTTTTCCCATCAAATAAAGCTTTTAGTACAGTTCTTTGCTCTTCTTTTGATAAAGGAATGTGGTGCAGTTTTGATCAAAACGGAGCATATCTACATCAGCAGCCCCTGTATATAGACTTTCAGTATTACTACCGCCTCTTTCTCCTCAAATGACACTGATTGGTCTGGTACTTTCTCAGACTGGACACAATTGTATTTTGGAGTCACAAGATGGATCTGCATGATGACAGACATAAATTAAGGCCTATCCATGTGCTGTGCTACGTTATCAAGCTGCTCAATGCACACTGATTCTTGGAAGTCAAAATATTGGTTGGGAATCACAAGGAATGGATGAAAGTCAGTATGCTGAAGTTGTACATAGATCTGCAGGTATCATCAGAAAATCTCTAGGTACATTGGATATGATGCTGCCACTTAATGGAAAAGACTTTTTTTTTAAAGGTTGACAGATTTACCTGGCATAGAGGGGCTTGATATCACTATTTAGTCCTAAAGACCTTCTTCCACATGCTTTTCTAAATGAAGGCCTTCAAGAGTCTTGAGGTTCACAGCTGTTTCATGGTGGCTGGGTCAACAATCTTGGATCAGAAGCAGTATCTAACGGCTGCCAAATTGTTTTGGCTTAAGTATGTTTTTAGAGAAGGGCAAATACTTAAGTAGGGTACTTTACCTAGCTGCAATACAAGCTCTCCTCTATAAAGTGATATTACAAGTTTCTAGAAATACTGCCTCTGTGGTTAGTATTTATGTTGATTTTAGCCAAATATGTAAAGTTAAGTAGCTAAATGACTGCTCCCTGTCTTAGCCAGGACACTCTTGTAAATAAGATTCTTGATCTCAGTGAGGTTTTTCCTGGTTTCTTTACACTTGCATTGTCTGACTCTGCTCTTACAAACTTTCGATGGAGGTTTTTAATCATTGTTTGATGCCGTTTCTCTGAGCTTTTTTCAACTCTTTGCATTTATGTGTCACAACTTCTGGGACTCAGAAGAAGCTCTTGTTTTTTACTTTCCATTTTGACTGTTTTGCTCAGAACAAAACTTTGACATCTTGATAGCACTTCACCATGCAGAAGCCATTTCTTGCCTCCCATGTGGAGGTCCTGGGTGACATGCCATTATCTGCAAACAACATATAAACCTGTGTAACGAACAACACTGTGTACTACTATGCATAAGCTCTTATGGCTCCACAGTTACCCAGGACCTTATCAGTACTATTATCTGTTCTGCCAGCTTCTTTCCAGGCAAATTTAGGCTTACATCTTCTAACTCTGTTCAACAAGAAGAGAATCATTTATCCCTGACTGCACATATATCTTTAAAAAAAGGGCATATTATGAAAAGCATGCTTTTATTTTTTGCACATATTTTCTGGAGTGTCTGTGAACCCACAAAATGGGAATAAGCGAACTTAGTCCTTTAGCTGTGGTCAGTCTATGTCTGAAACATGAAATCTCAGGGTCTTTGTGCCCATTATTACATTACTTTGAGCCACTATAATAATGCCTGCCACTTACCTGGTATCTCCACCCATAGATCTCTACCCACAGCCATGAAAGCACAGAGCTATGCTCTTGTCTGCACACCCCATGGAAGAGAGGGGCGAGGGGAAAAGGAGCTCATAAGCATCAAAGAGACAGACCACAAAGCCAGCTGTTCTGAGAAAGGCTCTTTAGAGCTGGTTAATACAGGGTCAGAAACCTGCTCTGGGCCTTGATCCATATTATAATTGACCAAAGCCCAGCACAGGCGTTTCATTTAGACTACAGGAGACTGATAAAGTAGACATGATGTGCCAGCTTAAAGCACTGGAAGTTATCCAGTGTACTGTAGTTAGTTGTATGTTTTTTGTATAACAGATCCAGCAATACAATCTACAGCTCTACAAAAACAATCTCAGGTCTAAAATTGCAACCAGGCAGCTTCGTCTTCCTAACTTCACCCCTGTCCTTCACCTTTTCAGATCCCCTGATGTTTTTGACATGCCCACTCAGCGCTCGCTTTCATTTTAGTTTAGTGTCTTGCAAATAGATAGCAAGGTCAGTTAGCTCATTAACACTCTCAAACACTCACAGAATCAGACAGAGAAACATCCATTAGGCTTTACAAGAAAATTGTACTGTGAAGGCCACATTGAAAAGTTTAAGTTAAACTTTTTGGGTTATAATGCTTGTAACTGTTACTTTTACTAAACTTGACAAAGCTACTGAATATATATGCTGTACTCACAGCTTTGTACCACATCTGAATTTAAAGTGGGGTAAATGGTTTGCTGTGTGATGCAGCATTTTAATGTGAGATCCCTGCCCCCTGCTGGCTGAAGCGGCTCATTGCATTGTAACCTGAAGTAAGAGGAGCCACCTCACACTGACTTCTGACAGCTGCTGGCTAACCATGAGCACACAGGAAGGTATTTCCCCAAGGAGACAGAGAGAGGAGAGGAAGAGAGGGAGGCATTTGAGGAGAAAGCTGGGGAATAGATTGAAAGCTGGAAATGAAAGGGGCTCAAATGTGTGCTAAAGTGACTCATGAGGGACATTTACATGCATTTGTCAATTTGAAATGCAAAACTGATGTAACTTCAGGATATAGAGCATTAAGTTTTTAACCAAAATCTTCACATAATACATGTATTTATTAGTGACAAATCAGCTGTTACATATTGTAACTGATCTCCCATGATCACTACAGCTGTATTTATGTTTGTTTTGTAACTGGAGATGATACTTTGCAATCCACTCACTTCCAATTATCATTGACAAGCCTCCTGAGGGATCATTGAAAGGCAGACAGGTTGACCTAATCATTCACGGTGTCCGTTGTTCGTGCTGGATGCCTTTAACGAGGGAGACTCTCTCCGGAGGGTTATATCACTCTTCTGAGATCAATTTTTGGAGATCCAATTAATTGCATGAGCTCAGTGTGATGCTACTGTGTGGAGCTGATGTAGTAAAGTCAGCACAGCCCTAAGAGTTCCTACGATCTCGCCCCTCCATCTCTGATCTTTGCAAACGGTGGCTTGACTCAAACACAGCCCCTCCACCCCTAAATGCTTGTGCATATTGATCTTTTACAACTGGCCTCCAATGCTAGACCAAAGAGTGGCGTGCTGCAATCAGCTGTGTGAGCAGCATCACAAATAAGCTTGGAGGGAGAGAGAGAAAGAAAGAAAGACAGAGAGAGATGGAGACAAAGAGGTAAAAAGGCTGCGTGCATGAGCAGGGAGAGATAGAGAGAGAGTAGGGAGGTGTGTGTGGAAAATGGGGGAGATGGTGAGCACTGGGAGAGGAGGAGGAAGAGGAGGAGGAGGAGGGGTGTAGTGCTGCAGTGGAGAGAAGTGAGAGGAGACTGCAGTCTCTGCTTATGGGAGAGATCAGACTATGTTACCACAGCTCTGAGGGACTGAAGCCCATACAGTTATTGATATTGGATGGGCCTCCTCACAAAGGGGAATACCACATCTGACTGGTGAGTTCTGTTTCGAAGATCTTTATTAGATTAAGATGCAGTTATGTGGCTTGAATAAAAAATCAAATCGCACTAGAAGATTGCTTTTCCTACAGCATCTTTTCTGCATTTTCAAACTAAAAGACTCATTGAAAACTACAACAATGCAGTGGTTTTCTTTAATACCTGAATACCGTTGTGAATCAGGATGTGTCACTGCCCTTTTTCCCTGTTGAGTGATGCTGGCCAATGTTGAGCTGTAGAAATCAGGCAGATAAGGACTAAGTGCTAATTACATAAAGGTAAACACAAGGCTTAAACAAATAAGGGAGCATATAGACCTGTCCTGAGGTGTTTTGCAGTCCTAACCACCCATCATTTGAATGCAAAGAGAGGAATTTGCTAAGTTTTGGAAGTTAGAGAGCTGACTTATTCCTGAGTTGGATAAGGAGTGCAGGAATTTTCTGAAGTTTTTGCTCATTTTGTGTTTTATTTGCTGCAAATATTTCTTTTGCAGGCATAAAGTTGTGTTTTTTGGTGGTGTGTGTGACTTGCAGCTAAAATTGAATCATAGCCATCATACATCACAGCAGAGGAGAGCAGTCAGCATGCATCTCATGCCCGTACCCACTGCTCAGGCAATGACTTGACTCTGGCCCTTGTCCAATTTCTTATTTGATTGGATGGTCACCTCAGCTATAGTCTGGTTCTGGGCAATTCTGGACCTCTGATGGACACTATCAGGATTGCTTAGCAACAATAATCTGCAGGCCCACAGCATACAGGGCCTCTCTCTCTGCTCCTGTTATACTATATGTGAACCGCACAAATCTGACCACATTTCCTTTACCTTGCAGCAAGAGTAGTCCTCCCTCAAATACTGGTGCTGGAATGCAATACTTATTGATCTGTTTCCTGTGAGTCACAGAAGATGTGGTTACATCATGAGTGCTGATAGAGAGGTCTGAGGTCTGTAGCTTTACTGACATGTTATGATACAGATGTCCTCACAGGCACTCTCAGATTGTCTGAATTCGAAAAAGAAAAAGTCAGCAGTTAGAATTCAGTGTAAATTGTCCTTATTTGATATATTAGCTCTTCTGTAAGTGTTTGAAACTTTGAAACCCTGCATGTCTTTGTTAAAGCTCGAGAAAAGAGATCATTGATTTTTTTTTTTTCCCAGTTTCTACTTGAACATTTTTATACGTGCAACAAGAAATATAAGATATGATAAAATGATAACTGGTTAGTGAGACAGAAAGATCAGGTACTGTGATAGATGTGAAAAGACAAGTTCTTTTTCATTTTTTTAACAACTGTATAGTAAATAGTTTGACTTAGGAAGACTTAAATATTTAGTGGAATGAGCAAATTTGCTTTAAATCAGTATCTCTGCATGCTTGGAAGACTTTCTCTCCAATGAGCTTCTGAGTATCAACACATTACACCTTCTTCTACTTAATAAGGGACTGATTTGCAAAGGTATAAACAGTAAATTAAAAATATTACTTTATCTGTTGACTGAGTCACAGTTGCCCTGAGTGTCTGTATAGGAGGTCCAGAAATATTAAGTTTTGTGATATCTCAACACTGTCTCCTTTTTGTAGCACTCAAGAAACTTCATGCAAGTCTAGCAGCTTTTCACAATAACATATCCAGGGCTCGAGACGGCTGTTTTGGCCTGTTATTCAAAATTCTCTAAAGTACAGGAAGCCATATGTTCTTGCTCAAGGTCTCCACAGTCCATCTTAGCATCTACGAGCAGGCTTTTGATTGGGGATGCACATTCATATCAGTATTATATGGGTATCTACGGAGCCCGGGAGGTGACATGAAAGTGTTTTTTTTTTTAATACAAATGTGCAATGTAGTATCTCGCGCGTGCGTTTTATTATCTCGTGTGTGCGTTTTATTATCTCGTGTGTGCGTTTTATTCATATCTCGTACGTACGATTTCTCAGCATCTCGTGCACGCCTTTTATTTTCATGTCAGTGCGAGATACTGACAAATCGCACGTACAAGATATGAATAAAACGTACGCACGAGATACTAAATCGCATGTACAAGATAGTAAATCGCACGTGCGAGATAATAAAATGCACGTACGAGATAATAAATCGAACGTGTGTATTTAAAAAAAAAAAACAAAAAACATTCATGTCACCTCCTGGGCTCCGTAGGTATCAGCAGGTGTTAGCTAAAAAAAGTGAGTTATTGTGTCAGCAGATATGGGAATTAATGCCAATAGTTTGGCTATGAAATCTGTTCTAAATATTAGCCACATGAACCAACCAAACAGACCTGCAACAGCCAAAGTCTTTTTCTTCATTTATCATGAATATGAATATGATTGAATATGATTATTTATTATGACATGTGCTGCTGACCTCTTGGCCAGGTCACCCTTGTAAACGAGGTCCCGATCTCAATGGGTTTTTATCTGGTTAAATAAAAGTTAACTAAAGATAAATTTTAAAAAATCATCATTCTTTACTCCTTAATGTGTGTTTTAATTTGATGGCATTTGTTGATTTTTTCATCTTCAAACTATAAATTGTGTGTTTAAGGACTTAGTTTTAGGTCTAAACTACATTCAAATATTGATATCAGTATTAGTTAAAATTAATTTGTAAATATTGGCATATCAGATATCAGCAAAATTCCAGTATTGTGCATCCCTAGTTTTGCTCATTCTGTAATTACCATCCACATTAAAAGTACAGTGTGTAACATTTCGCCTAGTAGCATTTAATGGAACAAACTTGAAAAATTAAACATAATGTTCATGAGCAAGTCTGTTTAGATTAGTGTTATTTCACAGAATATATACAGTTGTTTTATTTATATCAGCTTTGAAAAGGCTTTTATTCATACATAGGGAGTGTCCCCACAACAGACTCGGCCATCTTGGATTTTTGCATCTTGCATGTTACTGCAGTACCAGAGAAGGGACCAAATAACAAATGTCCTTTTTTTTAAGTTACACTGGTTTTGGTCACGTAAAATGAGCTTTGCCATCTAGAATCTGCCTGTCGGATGTCACTAACATTCCTGATTTTACTCACTGTACCTTTAAAGATTTGGAAAAATTAACACCAACAGTAATTAATAGATAAATGGATTAACTGACGTTTACCCAGCTCTGCTAATTTGGTTTTCTCCTGACAAGCCATTGATTGAAGGTGAGCTACTTGCATTTTCCCTCTTAGGCCACATTTACATGACAGTTTCATGTGTCTGAAAATGAACAGTTCTGAAAGCGGGCTCTAGAGTGGAAACTGGAGAACAGTGCCATCACTGCTGTTGTGGAAACTGGCAATAAGAGTTCTGCTTGTGCCGCTCAGTCCCAGTCAACATTTTCTTCAAATTGAATCACTTTGTAGTCCAAGGTTTCCTGGAGTAGCAACCTGACCTCATCATCTGTTCACACAGACATTTGTGCATCAACCATTTTTGTATGTTTACAGTCCAGCTGTGCACATGCTTGTGTTGTTTCATTACAAAGTCACACTGCCAACTACTGGCCTGGCATGTACACTACAGCGTTTTTCAGTCTTTTTTGCACATACTGTGTACCAAAATGCAAAAAGAAGTGTATGGTTGTCATCAAAATGTTGGAGTGTAAGCATGAATCCTTTTTGAAATGTAAACGAAAACTCACAGATTCTATAGTAAGTGTATATATGTATGTTTTAATTTCTCCTAAATTTTGTGCAACTTCATTCAACAGCAAAGACTGGTGGAGAGCAAACCAAGATACATGTGAGCTATGATTTTAAAAAATCTGGGTTATTTGCCAATAGGGGTGTAACGAGATCTCGTGCCATGGGATCTTGCGAGATCAAAACATCACGAGATGTCTCATCAAAGTGAAAATCATCTTGCGGGATCAATATTGACCTGACATCAGGAGCAGCAGCTCTCCTGACAGAAAACAAAACCTAACTGGAAGTTATTAAAGATCACAACAATGCCATGGACACTTTAAAACTGTTGGTTTGCCAGCTCCGACCCCCACCCCTCCTCCGCGTGCGCTCCTCGGGCCGTATATGATCTGCAAATGAATAGTTCATTATAACCATCCGAAATTATGAGATGCTGCTGCTTGAAACCTGTGAAGTCTTCGCGAGGTCGTGTATGCGCCCAGACTCGCTCATAGTGCCGGTATCTGTGACTTTGTAACTTTGATTCAGTCGCTGCTTCGTCATGTCTCCTTCTCATCTCATCGTCTGCCAGTCACACATCCATCAGCTGTTGGCTGTGCTATCATCAATCAGAAGTTTGACATGAGTAGTGAAACGGGCTGTTGTATACTGCAGGAGTAAACTTAGCATAGAAAAACAAACTCAGTCTGAGCACCATAGAGTCCATTGTTAGCTCCAAAAAGCGAAGTTCTAGCTCCAGTTAAACACACCCTGTTTTTTGTCTGACAGCAGACAGAGCAGAGACACACACTCGCTCACCAACGCACACTCATTGACGTAAACACTCATCTGTGTGTCGTGTCCAACATTGTTAAAGCTCATATGAGACAAAAAGACCACAAAATGATCAAATAAGCTATTTCTCTAAATTACTGTAAAAAAACAAACGTGTTATTGATAGAAATATTTCTTTTGAGTATTTTAAACATGGATGTCCTTAAAGAGGGTACGAAAATGTTTGATTTTGCTGATGCAGCTGTGTTAGGTCTGTTGTAAATAGTTTTTAAATTACTTTTAAAATAATCTAAATGCTTTTTTTGGTATTATTTTATTATCATTGTAGCAATGAGTGTATAATGTAGTAAAATAAAGATGTGATAGACTATTAAAATGAAAAGTTTGATTTGAAGAGCATTAAAATGTACAGTTTCAGCACAAGAGGGGTTAGTTTAAATATTTCTGAATAGAATGCTTCGCAATTATGACTTTCAGCTGCATGAAGGACATATTTTCCTCTCATAAATTTTTTTCCAAAATTAAAAAAAAGTGTAAAATCTCGTCTCGTTTCGTGTCTCATGGGCCCAAATCTCATCTCGTCTCGTCTTGTGACGAGTGTCTTGTCACACCCATATTTATTAATGAACTCTCTGTCTTAGTATTCTGTTGTTACAACCTGATCAAAACTTTTTTTTTTTTTTTTTTTTTTACATTTTTTATGATCAGAAAAACATCACTAAAACTTAAATGAGCATATTGTATTAGAAATTGGAATGATAAAAAAACATTGCAAAATACAGTTTGTAATTCTTTCTTTGTTGCTTTGGCACTGTTGAAAATCAGATGAAAATTTTCTGGCTTTAAAAACTAAGATTAACTCATTTTTCCTGGGAGCAATAAAACTAAGGTGCTCTGAATAACTGTTAATATTTAAACACTCATGCGTGATTTAAAATGCATTTATGCTGAATAGTGTATGCATTTTCTTTCATGTTTGATCTTCTGTGTTTCCGTTACACGCCTGCCTGACTCGTACTTGTAAGGGCAGTGATACTGAGCTGTAAAGATTAAAACATTTCATGACCTTTTCTGACAAACCGTTTTCTTCCTTTCTTCACCCTAAAGCAAAAACAAACAAACAAACATAGGGATGCTCTGCTGCAGAACCAGTAAACGGTTGTAAACTTGCCAATTATTTGTCAGCCTCATGTTGAGCTGGTTAGAGGCATGAAAGCATAAAGACTGTCCAGCTCACTCACTATGTTCATTACTGAAAAAATGATTCAGGCTGCTTGAAGAAATGCATGATTCTGCAGTAACATTAGTCTTGCTGATGGAATTCATCCACTAAATTGCTTTTGCTCTAAATGTCTCATTAGTGTGATGTTGCTGTCTGCTTTAAGAAATCTAATATACGACAACAAAGAGAAGCATATTTCAGTCTCTGCACCAAATTATATTGCACTGATTCTAATTTAATTCAAACTGAGTCTGTGCCACAGTTGTCAAATGTGTCCAATTATCTGCAACGTATGTTTTTCTCTGTTTTGTGTAAAAATAGCGAGCCTCATTTACACCAGAGCTTTCACACCTTCCTACTCAGCAGGGAGTCTCAGCAGCAAGCTGGTCATTCATAGTTTGGTTATGCATGGAGAGAAGAAACTGAATATTGGCAGAACTTGCTTGTTTGAGGCTGTGAGGAGATTTGACTGTGTCAGCTGTTTGCAGTTGGTTGAAGTTCAAAAGAATTAAAAAGTCAAGCATTTAGAAATGACACCTGTTTAATTATTTGGTTGGTGTGGTGTTGCTGATTTGATTGGGAGTCACAGTTTTACTCAAACAAAGTTTGGGTGATTCCATCTATCCATGAATCAGGGACAGATTCATGGATAGATGGAACTTTTTCACCCTGGTAAGCTATGAATTTATACCAGACTTTGAATCTAGATGCAGCCCATGGGTCAAAGACATCTGATCATCCTGCCAGACATAAAGGCATAACTAGATGATACCCTAGTTTTTTTGAATCTCAATCTTTTGCCCTGTAATAAATTCAGAACAACTTCAGAAGGTGCAGACCAACTATACAGATTCAGTTCAACTGGAGATGTGCTGCCTGTACTGAGTCTTCTCAATATAAAGTTCATTCCAAGTGGATGAGTTCTGAAACATTATGTGCCAGTCTACATTTTTCTTTAAATGTGTTTTTGAGCAAATGAGGAAGAAAGACTGTAAAAAATGACTCTGCTACTAACAAAGATTAAAACATAATTTTATGATCTGTTGTAATGCAACTCAGTTTAGTAATGACATATGTGAACTACATTGCAGACTGTAGTCTCTGTTAACAGACTAATGCTCTCCTAAAAGACTTCAACCTGTATGCAGCTCACAATGGCATGCTCATTGCTGTTTTGTTAAAAGCAAACACTTGTAATGGGCCTGTGCCCTCGGCTGACATTTTTTGCATTGCCAGTGAGCATAACCTTAGTTTTGCATCTTTTTTTAACAAACTATTACTGTCCCCTTTAAACAATAGACATCTACTTTCTTTGTAATGGCATTTTTTTAAGTGTGCACTTAATGTTTTCTTTTATTCAAGAAAATATCACCAAGAAACTTTGAAAATTATGTAAACTAGTAATTTCTTGGCATTTGCAGCAGCTGTAGACCTGGAAACTTTATCCTTGAAAAGACAAGTCAGATATGTTTCTCCCCTGCCATTGCTGATGGCAAAACTGGTATTATACGTCCCTCCCCATGTTAATTTTGATTGGCCAGTGAGGGAGAAGTGATATTGTCAAAGACAGAGCTCTTCCATGAGATGGACTTTTTCTTTTAACTGAGAAAAAAAAGCAGATGCACAAGGTGTTTTTGTGCAGGACACTGAGTGCTGAAGAACCGGGTGGACTGCATTGTTTTTTTTTGTTGAAAATAAGTGCTGCCATTGCTAAAAACGGCAGCTATAGACAAAGGCCCTATAGGTCATCCCTGTAATACTGGTTTTAATCAGGCTGGGGTCCATAAATACAGTTAATGGGCATGCCAGACTCGCAGAGAATGTGAATGGACTCAGGTAGGATCAGGCTGGATATTTTGAGCCCAGCCTAAGCTCTGTAGCTCTGTTGTGGAAGAATGACCCCAAGAAAGAGTGAAATAATACTCCCTCTGGGTTTATTGTTCTCAGCTCTGTGCTTACATTGGTGGGATTGCATTTCCCTGAGCTTGTTTATGTTTCTTTAGAAGCTCCAAAATGTTTCACACATATTTTTTCACATGAACTCCTTCACCAATCTTTACCCCTGCCACTATTATGGGGAAGAAAGTTGGGCCTGGCCAGTCAGGGACGCTGTATGCAGAGGCAGAGTTCCATCGATAAAAATAAGATTGACTTTGAATCAAAGGACTTTAAAACCAAAGAAAATACTTTGTTTGGTCTAAAGTTCAATGAAATAGGAACCAAATCATTTTTTGGGATGCAAATCTGAATGGAGCTCAGCTTATCTGAATTGAGATCAACAGAGGTCCTACCAAAGGCCACACTTAGTGTGAACAATGAGGAAGGGTTAGGTGGGGAGGTGTGGGCAGCGTGCCCAAAGCATAGTGGAGGTATGGTCCTGAAATGCATTTTCACAAAGATGGAAAAGAACTGTCTGCTTGCATATACTACTATCTTAACAAAAAGCAATGGAAATGGTGGCTACCTGGTTGTTTTGGCTCCCAAATGGCAAATGGCAGCATATTTGTATTTTCAGAACATTGGTCTCAATACAAGGTTCTTTTCCCTTGTTTGAATTTTGAATTAAATTGCCATTTGTTTGCCTTTTCCTTGTCTAGTTGCTAGTCCAGTTACTAGCAGCTTAGTGCAACTAAACTGCTTACACAACCTACTAAATTAATCAAGGTATAGGGTTTTAAGTGAGAGACTGGATAACATATTTGCATTTTTGGGAGAGTAAGATGAGATTCAATCGTAGTCCTATGTCTCCACTCTAAATTTGAGGCTACTAACTGTAGCCCCTTGGCTTTCTCTCCTTATTGTCCATTTTCTTTATGCATGGCATTTGTATTTGTGCATCCTTGGGAGACATAGAGAATACCTGCATGTTATCTCTGACAGTGTTATTGTTGAGTGAATTGTTGAGTGTTGTGTGTTGGCTGCTGCATGTGCACTGTGTATTGTTGTCAAACTGAATTGCCTTTGGGACAAATAAGGTTGTATTGAATTGAATTGGAAGTTTAACAATCATTTTAGCTTCTTTTGAAATCTTTAATTTATTAGAGACTTAACTGATGTATTTCATAGCAAGTTATTTCCCTGATTTGCTGTCTTTATTCTTAGCTGTCCTGGTGTACCATCTAACTAAACAAACTATAGATTTGTTTACAGTGTCTGTCAGTCCTTCAGCAGCTGGCTTCCCGCCTCCTGTTTTCCCGTGTCTTTCCTGCCCAGGTCTTTCTCTCTGACCCTTTTGTCTTGGCGGGTAACTAATTCAAAAAGGGAGAGACACTCACATCTCATTCTTCATTATGACAGTAAATTCTCACATCATCAGCATAATGGATGACTTTACTTCATTCTCATGGCTTTTATATCTTTGAGGATTTCTAAGTTGAGAGTTTTTGCCCATTTCTAAACCAATTTTTGTTTAATCTCTCACTAAAAATGAATATTGCTGTTGTTATGACTCCTTTAACACTTGTTTATGCGTCCACCTATCTGTCACAGAGTTAAGATGTTTTAAGCTGCTCTTGATCTCCTCATCTGTTAAACTAATGGGATCATCTTAATTTATTAGTCAGGATCTCCACACCAGGAATAAATCATGAATGAAGATTAAAAAAGCACTTTAGTAGCAGTGAAAGAACTCATTGATTCAGCTCTTTTGCGCTGTTGGGCATTTTTGCTTGAGGGTATTGTTTAGAGATGATTTGGTAAACAAGCTCACTGACTCTTTTCCTTTCTTTTCCCTGCTTTAAAGGTATAGTATGTAACTTTTGACTCTGTAGATGTGCTTTAGCACCAGTCTTTCAGACTAGATGTCGTTGTGGTGGTTCAAAAACATGTGCTTTGACTTGTCGTGTTTGGCAATACTGCATTTAATGATCTTAAGTGTGTTGAAGCATTTAAGGAATGTTGGTTTTAATTCCACTGTGGGAAGAATGAACATATAAATACTGTAGTCACTTTTTCATATTTAAAAGCTCAGTGTCTCTGCTCTTCCCCTCTGCTGAGCTTCAGAGACTTTTCTGACTTTTTATAGCTACCTGAAGGCTACTTAAACACCCGCCATCTTCACAGGCAGTGCTTCCTCTATGTGAGGCATCTGATTGGCATCACTTGTCGCTACCACTGAGACAAGAGAAGCTGCATGGGTGAAGATAGATCAGTTATCAGAATGATATAACAGGTACGTATGGGTCGGATTGGGTGGCACTTGGATCCGGATCCAGACTGCGGTCCTCTATCTAGTGACCTCAGATTTAGTGTCATCAATTAGCCTAAGCATGATGTTGGACTGATGAAGAAAGCCCAAATACCCAGAGCGAACCCAAACATGCCAAGGAGACCATGGAACTTAACAAAGAAAGGCCCAGACTGACTGTGATTTGTATTAGGACCCTTCTTGCTCTGAGGCGACATCTTTAACTGCACTGATTCAGTTCTTGTTTATCTGACATGTTTTAGACCAGTGGTTCTCAGCCTTTTTTCCATAAAGTCAACCCTACTTGTATATAAGAAAAACTGACACCTCCAAGACCCATACCAAGAAAAATAGTGAGACTTTACTGTTAGAACTGTTTCATCGAAAAAACCTAAGAAAATAGGTCTGCATGCATGTTCTTACAAAAACTATGTAATGGTTTTAGTTGATAAATTCAAATCTATTTTGACAGCCGCAGAGTAGACAAAGCCCCCTAGGGGCTTCTGGATCCCAGGTGGGGAACGGGTGCTTTAGAACAGGCAACGTCTTTTCTTTGGTTCTGGAAGTTAATTCGTTCTCCTGCATTTACAACAAGAGTCAGCCATTGTGCCTCAACATTTAGCATCCCTGAGTGGGCAAGGCTACCTCTCTCAATCCCCACATGGTTACAGGGCTAACATTTGGACAGGAAGGTGTTCATGGGAAAACAAAACATGTATGAAACATGTCTGAGCTGCTGAGTAAAAAATAAACAAGCTGCAAGAAGTACTGTCCAATCAGTGTGAACACAATGCTGATAACAACAAACCCAGAGAGGGCTTTACTTTAAAGTCATTATTGAGCATTACACAACATTAGGATACACACTTGATATAGGTTACATTAATGTTTAAAACATCAAATACTATATCATTCACAGGTATTGGGCTAAAGGAAGTAGTTAGGTTAGGCTTGCCTAAGGATTACAACAAAGGAAAGATTAGTGAGGAAAGATCCTCTTTCGGTATCTTCAAATTTTTCATCAGACTCTAAGTGGGGCAAGCTTTCATCCTTCAACACTTGTCTGCATTTGACAACTGAACTGTTGGTGTTTTTGTGTAGATTTGCCGCAGACATCCAATATGCCAGCTAAGCAATAATTGGTCTTTTTATCTGTGAGTTTGAGTCAAGCTGAGACTCTGACTGTTCTCAGAACTTGTCAGGAACTCCAGTCCTGTTTGTTATTTCCCTCAGGTCTCCTTTTTCTTTATTCTCTTTATGAGGATGAAGTAGATTCATAAAAACCCTGGAATACCCTGTCCTTTATGCTCAAGTTAAAACATTTTCTAATCAGCAGATAAATATTGCCTTGGTTTGCTTTAACCGCAGTGAATGACACCCACATGCATTTTTCCAGTGACTTTGTAAGCAATTTTCAGCCTCTGACGCTTATATTCTGTCTGAACACACCTCAAGGCTCAAAACAGCTTAGCATGCTGTCTTTAGGGAGTCGTGTTTTAATGTGAGGGTACCAGCAAACCACAGCCAAGTTGTAGCTAATAAAAGCAACACTAAATCACTGCTGTTTATTAAAGGTTAATGTAGGAACAATTCAGCGTATTACAATTTGACACTGTAATTCATGTTGATAAGGAAAAAAAAACAGAAGACACAAGTTCTTTGGATAAACATTATTATGCCTTTGCTAAAATGCTCACACTGACTCAAGGATGACTGTTTATATTATCTAAGGTCAAAGGTCACAGTCTTTCAGCTCCCTTGCTTGTGAACACAATATCTCAAGAAGACTTTGGGAGATTTTCTTAAAGCTGTGCACCAAGTTTCACTCTTACTCAAGGATGAATACATTAAAGTTTGGGGTCAACCTGAAATATTTCAAGAATGCATTGATGGATTTTTTTCAAATTTGCCACAAAAGTACAGCTGGATGTAAAGCTACATTAATTCGATTTTGAAGGTTAAAGGTTGCTGCAACCTTCCGTATTGTCGCAGTGAACTTGCACCCTATTGTAGCCCCTTAGCAGCCATACTCACTTTACCCACAACCACTTTCACTCTCTGGCAGCTGTGGCTCAGTGAGGCTTGAAACTGCCAGGTGGTAGTTTGAGTTTCTTTTGGAGGCAACAACCAGCTAGCCTAAGCTATTCCTCCATATTTACAGTGACATCAGAGTAGCATCAAATTTGCTTTTTCTCCTGGAAAGTTGGTAGAATTCTTTTTTTTTTTCCTGTAGAAAGTTAATATGATAAAAAAAAACAGAACTTGTCATTTGGGGCTATTTTTCAATCTTCGCCCTTGTATGATTGTCAGTATTGATGCTAAGTTATGCAGGAGGTTTATTAGGGCTGCTTACTTAATCTGCTTTTACTGATAAATATTTAAATGCATGACTTTGTATCTTTGCTTATACTAATTTTACTTGTCCATTGCTATATTATCTTGATGTCACACCTCCTTCAGAAAAAACATTGCAAACAGGCTGATATGAGCTAAACAGCAACAAGCGTCTTCTGATCTTTCTCTCCTTATGTCTGTCCAAGACCATGCTCTGCTCTGTAATCAGAAAAATCTGTCAGTCCCAGGGCTAAAGTACAATAATAGAATGACAAAAAAAAAAAACAGGAAACAGTGAACTTACATACATATATTGTCTGCACACCCTTCATGCTTTGCTTTTCATTTTTAGTAGTTACCACTGATTTAACCTGCAAATATAAATCATTGTTTACTGGTCAACATTGCTGCCTAGTGCTGTGTGAAATATAGAAATGTTAGTGGATGGAACAGCCACAGGACAAAGTCCAGTGCAGCTGATAAGGTATGTCTTTGTGTTTAATATTCAGAGTAGTACTTTCCTGAAATATGAGCCATAAGGACAAAATATATGCACTGCAAAGATCAAGTGAAGATGAAGTACTTCTCCTGGCATCATGCACTTTTGAGGTCATGCCAATTCACACTTTGACTCATCATATCCTGTCTCTCTCTGTCTGATCTGTGTGTTTCAGGGACGCTGCACCTAGTCTTTGACAATGAAGTTCAACTTGTTCAGAAAGCCGCAGGCTATGGCGGCAAACGAGCCCACAGGTGCCACCACCGCTACCATGGCTCCCACTGCCCCTCCGGCTGTCATCTCAACATCTGTGCCAGAAACCTCTGGCTCCAACAACACAGAGATCAACAAGAATGACATGTTCGAGGAGATCAAGAGCAAATTCTTGAATGAAATTGATAAAATCCCATGTGAGTAATGCTGCAGTGCAGCCTCTCTTTCTGCTAAGATTCGATTTACTTCTAAAAGTCATCAGTGCTGCTGTTAAATCTCAGTTTTCTCTTTGTTTTCTGAAACCCACAGTGCCGCCCTGGGCTCTGATTGCCATCGCTGTGGTGGCCGCATTGCTCATCCTCACCTGCTGCTTCTGCATAATCAAAAAATGCTGCTGCAAGAAGAAGAAGAATAAGAAAGGAAAGAAGGGCAAGGATGGCATAAACATGAAGAACATGCAGGGTGGCGAGGTATGACACTGTGTGCCCCCTACATGCTAAAAAAGCTACGTTACCAGGCTGTGCTTGGTGATGTTTTTCCTTTTTTTTATTTCAAATTCAATTAAAAACTAAAGCATTTATTGTCATGTATTAAAGCTATTGCAGTTAAAATGTCTCCAGCTAACCACGTTTGATCTCTTACCAGCAGCTTTTGTAGCCCAGGCTGTAGAGGACACAAGGAGAGCTCTCTTCCCCTGCTTTTATTCGATGTTGTTTTGGTGGTCGTTTAAACGTGTGACGTATTCCATTGTGGCGTGTGGTGAAAAATGGCACACTTTGTTAAAGGATGGCAAAGAAAAATGAGCACTACGAGTGGAAAGTTCCTTCAAGTCTCACAAGTTGCAAGCACAAAAAGCTGCCTCTTATGATAGATGAAGGCATGAAACCTCCAGTATTATTGAGGGATTTTGAAAGCGAAGGATGGAAAATCAGAGGATGAATGATGGTAAAAAAGTTAGTGATTCAGTCAGGGATTAATCATAGATCACCATGACTGCAGTGCCTGTTAATTAGATCAATCAATTACTTGTGTCCACATTGAGAATGTATTATCCTCAGCTGAAAACAAGCGTGTCATTTCTCATCATGATTGTGGTGGTGGTGGTGTTGACTGCCCCTCTTTTTGTAGCGTGTTTGGTGTCTTGTGAGTTGAATCTCTTCCTCTCTCTGCTCTCCTCCTTCTTTTTGTTCCCCGCGTTGTGTCTGTCTTGTGTGTGCCTCGTGTTTCTTGACTGTGGTGGACTCCCGCTCTACGGTAGGTGGATAGCTCACGGTGATGCTCTCTGACCCCCCGGGGCGGAGGGGGGTTTCATGGAATGAAAGTCTTAGCTTCCTTGGCTCCTTTTTTTTAATTTCTTTTTAGCCCTCCCCAACTTTTGATTTTTGTTATGACAGCTTGAGAATGTAACAATGGAAAGCTATGATGTGCTCCATAAACCCCAGAGAGGAGAGTCTAACCATCTAACACATTGTTCCTGGGACAATGTATCTGTAACTCACACCAATATGGAACGTATTGGACCAAGAGATGATATGCAAGACACTTTTAACACTATTAATCTGTGCATGTGATAAAGGGCATGGTTGGTTGTTTGGGAGACATGAAACGGTGATGATAAACTGCATGAAGAGCCAAATATCTGCCAGTTTTTCTCTTTGATTGTAAGATACAAGAAGGAGGTTGGATACAGAGACTCTGAATGGCCTGAAAAAGTAAGAAAAAGTTTTCAAAGTCAAGGCCACCTTTGCAATTAGGCTTTAAATTAGCTACAATAATAGCACTGCAGCAATAGGACTCTAAAAATTCAAATAGCTGGCTGTGCCCTTTAATCCTGAACAATTTCCTGTAATAATGTTGAGCTGGAAAAGAGAGGCATTTTTTTGGTGCCACATAAATTTAGAGGCAAAACACAGCATGCATTTGGTCTTACCTTGAAATATGAAAGTTTGATGCAGGGTTGAAGAAAATAGCAAATTGCAATCTTGTAAAAGCTGTAGGTTGTATCAAACCCATCTCCTTGCACTAAGTACTCTGTCCTATTTGGCTTTTATTATTTTAATCTGCACTGGCCTTCGCTCTTGTGAGCTAGTTCCTTAGGGGATTTGATTGAAACATTTTCTCCTTGTTCATTAAGTGAAATCAAAGCCCTTTGAAAAGGGATTTCTACACTATTACTTCATTTAATCAGATTTTTTTTAATGCATTTACCGCCCCTCTTAGTGGAACTAGCATGCAAAGCCTCTACTGACTCTGGCTGTCACTTACTGCACAAGCATGTTGAAGAATTGATGCAAAAACACTGAGAGGACACGGTGCACAGATTTTCCAAAAAGTACAAATAGGTATTGATATGGTACCAATGAACAAATCATAAACCCCTGGTTATTATCACCAGGGGCTGTGCAGGTAAGCAGTAACCAAAACATGTATCTCCCATGTTAAAAAACTCCTGGAGCTCCAGTGTCTGTGGCATGCTGGCTGTTGTGGGGAGCCCTGTTTTGGGATGAGTGCTCTGCTGACTTTTTAACACCATGTTTTGTCTCGTTAACTTGACCACAGAAACTTCAGGATGACGATGATGACGAGGGAGAGACCGGACTGACAGAGGAGGAGGAGAAAGAAGAGGAAGAGAAAGAGCAGGAGAAACTGGGAAAGCTGCAGTACTCTATTGATTATGACTTTGAGAACACAAAGGTCTGTGGCCACTTTAAAAGCCATTACACAACCTTTTTGGAAGCATAATGGATAGTTTAAGATCTGTGACACGACAATGATTGGTATTTGAGTCTGTGGCTCATTTTCTGATATTTTTAAGCCCATACATGCAATTTCACAGTGCTCAAAAATACAAAAGGCACCAATTAGCTTTCTTTCTGAGCTAGATATTTAAGGCATGTGTCCACAACATCAATCACAAACTCAGCTTTAGAGCTGCACGCATCTCACCAGCTGTTACTGATGGTAGGCTACAAAAGTTGACTTTTGCTTTACTCTGTGGTATCCGTAAAGCGTTTTTTAAAATTGCTCTGTGCTTTGTATTTCCTTTTTTGAGGAAATATCGTACAGAAAGCATGAAAACAATCTTAGGAACCCTATCCTGACATAGACAGCAGCATTGATTTGATTGGTCAGTGAGAGAGTAGTGACATCAACGAGCACAGCGGCACTTTCCACCAGGCTGCTGAGAGCTAAAAACACTGGTATATACTAGCTTTGTATTGAGAATGAGCACTGCTAGCACTCAGATCATGGGCTGTAGACACAGGCCCTGAAAAGATTGTTTGCTGAATATAAAGCAGGTAAGGTAAAGCACCCTGGTTTATAGAGCACCATTTCTACATACAGCAATTGAAAGTGCTTTACAGAGCCATAAACAAGGTATCTAGAACATCCAGAGCTTCAAAAGACATGACATGAAGTAAAAGAAAGACATTAAGATGTAAACATATTAAAATACCACATCAAAAGCTTTAATATAGTAGTATAGTCAGCCTTGTAGCTGGTGTCCTGGAGCTTGATAAAAGTGTAGCCGTGCTTTGCTCAAGCTGAGATAACAGTTAGCTTGCACAATGCTAAACAGATAGACATCATTAGCTGAGCACTGTGCATGCAATGCTAACAGCTTAGCCAAAGCTGAGGGGGGAAATGTTAGCTTAAAACTGTTCAAGGCTGAATGACTTTAAATTTCTCAGATCTAACAATATGAAATGAACTGTTAGTCATACTTTAAGCCATGTTTTGCTTTGTGTGATTAAACGTACTGGACTAATGTTTAGACTGGACAAAGCTAAGCAGAACGTTAGCCCTGCACTTTCTACACCAAAAAGCTTGAAATCTAATGTGTGAGGAGCTGGTGGTCAGAATAAAGAACAGCAGAGGGCAGACTGCTGGTTCCTCATCTTTATCCTACATGAAACTAACTGGCTGCCAAATAGATTACTGCAAAGACGAGACTGATAACAGCTTGAACGGCTTTTTATCTCACTAACCAACTAAATAAATAATGAATTAGATAAAATCAGAGATAAACCCAAAGTATTAAACTATTGGTCTTGCTAATTCTGTCATAAGGGGTTTATGAATTCACTAACCATGCAAGCATCAGATGTTGCATCACATTGTGCAACATTACACCAGCACTGTCCATGCTGCATCAGTTACACTAAATATTTAATTCCCTGCTTATAAATTTCCATTTTCCCTCATTCTGTATGACATCTGATGCTTTTATTTTGAAGGTAGAGAAACAGAAGTGTGTTGTTTTGTATGGACAAGCTTTTGAAGGCAGCGAGCTAAATAGTTTTGACTCCATGTTGATAGACCACAACATTTAAAGCACAGAAATAGATATTATTCCTGCACCACTATCATCACTTTGTATAAATAGATCTGTTGAATGAGAAAAGTGGAAGAAAATGAAGGAAATATTCCTATCTGGTGCCTGGTCATCTACCTCTCTTCTTCTTCATTGTCTATCTCAATGTAAGCGGAAGAGAGGAAAATAGAAATGGGGGGATGGGGTAAAAATGGTGCACTGCACCATGCTGCCTCGCTCTGCATCATCTCCAGACTGTTAGATCACTTCAGTAGGAAACAGTTGAATTAGGCTGATTTGTGGTGCTTGCTCACATTGCATGCTGTTAGGACACACTGTGAGTCTTATCACTTCAACATAGTAGCTGCCTAGAGAAAAAAAGGAACATATTCAGCAAAAATCCTCAATTTCATCATTAAAATAATGTTATTCTCACTGGCATGTGGACTGTGTGTTTCATTAAATGAAATAATGAGGCTGTAGGTGCTGAATAAAAAGGAAAAATCTTTATTAATAATCAACATAAAACAGCCAAAGGATGATTTTTAGGTGCATTGTGTCTTTGATTTTCCAGGCGCAAACATTTCCTTGAATTATCTACTCAGAAAGAATATAAATTTGTAACTGACAGCTTTGTGACACAAAAAAAACCTTTTGACATTCAATATGTTTCCATTGGAGCAGGAAGCCTGCAGTGATTGATTGCAAAGCTTAAGTTGTCAGATAAAGTTATATAACTCATCCTTGCAGCAGTGACCCTGAAAGAATGAAAAATTTCAACAAACTTTTGATTTAATTTAGCGTGATAAAACTCTGCCTACCCTTCTCTGTCCCTTACTTTATCTTCCAGCTCACAATCGGCATCCTTCAAGCCGCAGACCTCATGTCCATGGACTCTGGAGGAACTTCAGATCCTTATGTCCGAGTTCTGCTCCTACCTGACAAGAAGAAGAAGTTTGACACCAAAGTCCACAAGAAAACGCTGAACCCTGTCTTCAATGAGACTTTCGTATTTAAGGTAAGTCTTGTCAGTTTGTGACTGCTTCCACTTCCAGACTTTGTTGCAGAAGATGTGTGCAGCTATCTTTCAAGGCTGCTCTGTTGTCAAATAAATCGATGCAGCTGTAAACAGAAAAATATCAAACATGTATGAATGATCCTTGGAGGGTGTGAATTTACATAAGCTGCAAAAAATCACCATCTTCACCACTGCCAGTGTGTGAGTGTAACTGCTGTGTGCTGCCACAGAGTGTATACTCACTGGGCTGTGCAGCTCTGAGTACATGCTGCTCTTTCCTTTCCCGGCTAATAAAACCCTCTGAGACTTAACATGACTCTGGTTCATGCTGGAAGCTTTTCCTGTCTGAAAGTTTGCTGCTGCAGAAAAAAAACACTATCACTGGGCCTCATCCTCCAATATCTCCTGAAGATATTTCTCAAATTTGTCCTTAAGTTCAAAAGAAAAACCCACACTGAAAGCATGACACATTCTTAAACTTCTCACTTGTGTTCCTAAGTTGATGAATACTGTGTGCTCATAAGGTGGAAGCACATGTATGTTTTTCCTTATTAGCATGGGGAAACACCCCTTTTATGCCCATATAAGGGCATGAGGCTGCAGGGCTGTGTGTAACCACAGAAGGCTCACAGAAGTTAGAAGAGAAGTATCAAATTCTGTGATCTTGTGCAAAGACGTGTAGAGTATGCAATCACAGGCTTGTTTGAGGGGATTTTAGAACTTAATTTAAATGAGTTATCCCTTTCTATGTTTTAATATTGCAATATAAAGTTTAGGCCACTCTGCTTTGGTTTCAAAACAAATTCCTCTAAATAAAGGCTGATGAAAGAGGCCATTTTTGAATGAATACTTTTGTGAATACTTTCCTCTTTTCTTCTTTGACATGAGAATTTTTAATTAATTTCAAGTCTAGACAGATGTCTGCGAAGGACAAAAGCCTGGATTTCAGTTGGCTGCTGCAATTGATGTTGTTCAATACTGTCCTTGATTTATAACTCAGATTACAATGTGACTCAATTTAAGTTGTTTTTGTAGGTCATTTGTGCATTTGTATTGCACAGCTTTTACTCATTCACAGATTTTTGGTGCTGCAAAAAATGTGAAAAACTGATGTGAAGTTAATGCAAAATCTTTAAAGTCATCTTTACCTCCTGAGACCTGAGCTTTTGTTTGGAATGCATTTTAGTTGCTCCCAAATATTTGGGATCAGTAGGACCTGAATTTAAAAGCTCAGCCTTGTCTTTGAACAGGAATTTCTTGGAAATTTCCCTTTCCAAAATCCACATAAATCTCCTAAAATTGCAAAGAAGATACCCAGATTTTGAGTACAAATTTTTAAATATATTTTCAAGAATTTTGTCATAAAAAGTACCCAAAAAATCTGTAAGTTGTTCCCAAATATTTCAGTGAAACTTTATCATACAGCTTAAACATTCCAATAAAGTTTTTTCTCAAAAATACCCCTGTAGATTCCTGAAAATTTTCAAGCAAACCCCCCCACCCCCCACCACCCCCTACATTTCTTAGCAAATTCCCAGAAAACAAATGCTTTCCCCAAAATTCCATGTTAATGACAAAACCAAACATCCAAACATATTTCCAGAGATTTCCATTAAAAATCTTTAACAATTCTGAGGACCCCCCCTACAAATAAAAAAACAAATAAATGTCACAAATTTCAATGAAAAGCCTGGAAATGTCCAAATACCCCAACCATTCAAAGAAGAAAAAAATTAAAGCAATTTCTCCAAAACATCTCAAACCTTCACAAAACTCTCTAGAATATAAACAAGTCCCCAAAATTTCTATGAAAATACTTGAAGATTTTTAAACAAATTTTCTGAAATATGCAAACAGAAAAAATCTGCCATCATTTTATTCAAGTTATTTAAACTTCAATGGGAATTGAGGCCAATTTTCTCAAAAGTTCTAATAGCAGAAATGATTTCTATGTGGCAGAAAAGCCCAAATGTAATGTCCTCATATGTACATGCTGGGTCTCAGACGGTTAAACAAAATTAATCACTCCTGACTTCACTCATACAGTCATATCATCTAAAAGAATAAAAGTTTGTGTATTTAAAAACAAATTGTCTTTCCATCAGATTCCCTATGAAGAGCTCGGTGGGAAGACCTTGTGCATGTCTGTTTATGACTATGACCGATTCTCCAAACATGACGTTATCGGTGAGGTGAAGCTTCCCATGAACACCATCGACCTGGGACGGCCGATAGAGGAGTGGCGGGATCTGGAGAGCGCAGATCAAGAGGAGGTGCTGTCAAGAGTTTTTAAATTCAGCTTTATGATTCAGCAATATTTCTTTAGAAAAAGTTGAAAAAATCTGAAAGTTTAATTCCAGAAAATAACCAACCGAGGTAAAAACTCTGACTCTCTCTGCCTTTGAATGTAAAGCCTTGAAATCCTCTGAATCCAAATAGATCCTTTCATACTGAGAAGATTAATTAAACACCTTCATTTTATCCTATAATAAAAACTGCAAGGCATGTAGTGGACAGAATGTAAGAGTTTTTACTGAATACATCATCCTAAACTGAAAACATGCAGCATTCTCTTTGGCTGATGAGCATGTGTGCTTGTCATGTCTGTCTCTTCTCTCTGTGCTGACCACTCAGCCTGAGAAACTCGGAGACATCTGCATCTCCCTCCGTTACGTCCCCACCGCTGGGAAACTCACTGTTTGCATCCTGGAGGCAAAGAACCTGAAAAAGATGGACGCCTGTGGGTTATCTGGTAAGAATGCTACTATTATTAAATTTGTCAGCCACTGGTGTTTATAACCCGTGTACCCTCTGACAATGTTTCACGAAAGAAATGGCTGGATTTTGCAAGATTATTCAACTACTAATAGGGTGCAAGACAGTAAGTGGAATGTTTTTTAATACTCTCTTAGGCTGTGTGATGAACCAGGCATAAACTTCACTCACTCACCTGAGCAAATTTGGTCTCTCACAGCCACTCTTTTTGAGTATTGAGCTCCAAAAATGCTGAAATATAAAAGCAAATAATTTTACATACTGTTGGTAGACAAGCTACACCAAAGACATCAATAGCAAGGCTGTGGTTTAAGCCAGAAAGCATAGCAACATGGGGATAAGTAACTCAACAAATCAATATCATCACAGAAATGTTTGATATTGATTTGAGAAATTCTTACAAATTTTTCACATGGATAAGTAGTTTTTTTACCAACAAAAACAAACTTATTTTAAAGTTTTTTTTGTGCAGCTTAATACAAACCATCCTACCATGCATTTGGACATCATAGTGCAGAATGGCAACAATAAAGGGGCTGCACTGCTCAAGTCTGCAGTGCCCCAATAAAGGGCACTCAAGTTACACAAGGTACCAGTCCTAGCCACCGGAAACTCAAGAAAATACATTGAAAACACTATTTGCACAATTAAAGTAATAAATAAGTGCAAATGATGGCAGGTAGAATCATTAAGACCTAAAACATTAAGCACGTAGAAAGAATGGTCTGCACACTGTGACTCACTGTAAGTATTTGAAGATGAAGACAAGCCTTGGTCCTGAGAGCCTTTATTAGAGCAGATTTATGTCGAAAAGGGAACGCCAGAGCTTACATCGATTTTGAACAAAGCATGGTTGAGCTGTGACATTGCAGTACTCCTGGGATTCACAATTGTAATTCCACAAGGCCAGAGCCAATAAGTACAACATCTTTGACAAACAGGAAAAAAGAAATGTGAAAATAAATAATGTTGTTGCTCTGTCCTCACAGAGGACATAATAGCTGATAAATACTGCAGGAAAAGGGGGAAAAGAAGTTTATGTTGATGTTCTTTTCAGATCCCTATGTGAAGATCCAGCTGCTGCAGGGGGGCAAGCGCCTGAAGAAAAAGAAGACCACAGTAAAGAAGAACACCTTGAATCCTTATTATAATGAATCCTTCAGCTTTGAAATCCCACTGGAGCAGATGCAGGTATGGCACAAACCAAACCAGCACACCTCTAAGATAGGCTCATCAAATCTAACTGTGAGCAACTCAGCACTTTTTCTCCACTTGAAGACAGAGATGGCTCGCTGCTAAGCACCACCCTCTGTAGCTTACTTCTCTGTTAATTAAAAACATGAGGTTTATTTACTAAACAATAAGCCGATATGATAGTTTTGTTGTTAAATTTCCCATAATGCGGGTGGAAAGCTGTTAAAATGGGCCTTCTGTGTTTGCCATGCAAGTTATCCCAGCAGGCTTCTAAAACAGCATGGCAGACTCAGAAGTCAGAACTGCACTTTTTAGTGCTTTTCGGCGTCAGAATCAGCTTTATTGGCCAAGTACGCTCAAGCAACAAGGAATTTGACTCCAGTTAGTGTTGTTCTCAATTAACAGGACTAAACATTAAATATGAAAATGAAAAGGACAGAGAAAAATATACAAATTTAAAATTTGAATGTGTACAAGCTCTTTTGGGGTATTTTCACTAGTATATACCATTGCTGGTAATTGAAAAAAATAACCAAGTTAATCACAGAAATACACTGTGATTAATGATGATTAATCATATATTGAAAGAAAACTACTATTAACTTGCATGTTTTTTTTTAGATAAAAGAAGTACAAGTATGGTAAACAATAGTTTTAGATGTTATGTAACATCTCAGCTTAGTTATAATGGTTTGTAGATTACAATATCTTAACTCTCTGAGCAATTATATCCTCGAACTGCAAAGATAATCAACAGAGAAACACATCAAGTACAAAATAATGTCTGCTGCAAAGTGAAATTAAACTGCTTGACATGAAGCCCCTCGTCTTCATCAGTGTTGGTGGGTCTGAAGTCTAAGATCATTTACATTAATTACTTCTCCCTCACAGAGCAAAATTCAATGATGAAATCAAAACATTGGTTTTACTGTTCAGTGGATACACCTTATGGAGAGCTGTTTTCAATTAACAGTCATTCGAAAAAACAGAAGTAAACAGTGCAGACAGAGGAAGCTGTGCAGCACTTTTGTGCCATTGTTTCGATTGATTGTCCCCTGGTGGTAGAATTTAATAAACTGTGCATTTAAAGGGCTTTTAAAGTCATTTACAGCTATACTCAGATGTTTCAACTACAACAAAATCAAATGTTCTCTTTTACTGTTCAGAAAATCTTGGTGGCGGTCACAGTGTTTGATTACGACAAGATTGGTAAGAACGACGCCATCGGGAAGATCTTCGTGGGCAGTAAGGCGACCGGCCTTGGCCTGAAGCACTGGTCCGACATGTTGGCTAACCCACGCCGCCCCATCGCCCAGTGGCATGCATTGCAGCCAGAGGAGGATATCGACGGTCAGCTGGCAGCCTTGAATGCAAAGAAGTAACATGCTCCACCAACCAGCTAATGCACTAACTCAGAAACCTAAGCCCCGCCCCTACTTTGCATGAAAACCCACGACTTACCAAATGACAACTCGTCATGAAACCTGCTCAGCAAAAAAAGAGACGTCTTAGAAACCCGCTCACTATTTTTAAGCATCACATCTCACCCATTAGTGAGTGCTGGGAGGAGTGGCGTTGAGTAACCGGGTGACTGGTTCATGAGTGATCGACTTTTGGTCTTTCTTTCTTTGAAGAAACTTTGAAACTGATTTTTAGGGTGCTGACACTGAATGAGAAGAAGAAAATGCTGGAAATAAAGCTTTAGTTTAGTTTAGTTTATAGAGCATGCTTTACTTACCTCCCCTCTTCTCCATACTTCATGCCCAGTATTGTAGCTTGCTATTAAGTGTGCTATAACTTGCAATAGAAAGTACTGTAGTATTGGGTTATTTCTTGCATAGAGTCTGTTTAAGTCTATAAATGCAAAACAGATTTGAGAGTGAATGAGATAAATGTCACTAAATGCTGCAATTCATGTTGCAATATATTTTCAAGAGAAATCACTTTAAACGATCGTTTAATCAGCTCATGTTTGAGAAGGAGTATGTAGAATAAACGGTATGGCAGGGATGACACAGTGGTTCAGTTTAAGTTGCTTGTTTTCATCTATGCATTTAGGGACAAACACATTTCAGTGTCTTCTAACAAATCTGATGTAGGATAGGAGAACAAGGGTGCCTTTCCTGATATGACACTTTAAAGAATACACTAAGCTCCATTGTTTTATTTTGAAGGGAACCTTAGAGAGAGTAACTAATTCAAAGGTAGTCAGGGACACTGTGAATGTGCCATCTGAGATCTGTACTGAGCTGTGTGACCACTTGGATGTAAAACCTTACCCGTCTGACGGCAGAGTAAGGACACTAGAAGGCTAACCAATGATGTTCAAACCAACTATGACTATGCTTCTTTTGAATTCTGCTGTTGCTTCCTAAAAACAGTGCCATCTAATGCATTTTTTATTTTCATATCCATGAAAAGAATACATTTTTCCTTTTTTGAATGTGGTAGTTTACAGAACATGCTGCAGTGCACTTCAGTGCTTGTGAAATAGATTCAGGATCACAGAAAAAAAGTTTTTATAGAGAATTGAATCTGAATTGTAAGTTGTAGCTGGCACTTTTTAAGAGAACAAGAATTCACATAAAATTGCATATTTGTAAAGTCTCTACAGGGCAAATGCTTCATCAAACTTAGTATATGATAAACATGTCTGGGATCATTTGCTTGAACCAAACAGAACATGTATCATGCCTCGCAGTATTTCATGTCGTTTGAGTCGTTCAGTCATCAGCAACAAGCTTTGTAAAGCTGGAGAGACAGACTACTGCAATGTGGTGGTGTTAATACATCATCTCAGACATACAGCGCTAGAGTGATTAGAGGGAAGGAGGCAAGAAATGGCTTTGGGATTTTGATTTTTATATGCAACAGAACACCTAACTGAATTTTAACTGACATCTTGCAACCCTTCATTTAAATAGATATTGTTACTGTTGTATCTCCGTTTTTATTGATTTTTCTATTCTATAATAAATCAGTGCTATTGGTCACCATTGACATTTGTCAGTGGATTTTACAAATTGAAAGTATGAGAACTAGCTTGTGCCTCAACCCTGTAACTCCCTTTGATTGGAGGACCTTAAATGATATTTCTATTCCTTTTTTAATTGGTCTCTAACATTGTAACTACTCGGTTGCTCAATCTTGGTAAAATATTAATTTAATGAAAACATACAAGTAACTAACTATATAGAAAAGCATGATACCAACTATGACAGCACGGTATTTGGTTTACAATTTTCCTGAAAAGTGACTTTTTTGAAGATTAGAGGCTTGCACACAAAAATGATATTTGTCTTGGCACATGGCATTTAAATGCTGAGCAAATATAGATATACCATTATTAAATGATGCAAAGGTTAACTGGTCATTTTTGGATCTAAGTAAAAAAAAAAAACCCTAAACAGTAGAAAATTCACCTGTAAAGTTCAACTTCAAAGTTAAAGCTGCATTAAGTAACCAGCCTTCAGAGTTACTATACTGATTTCCAAACTTTTGCACTCATTGGTACCTCTGCCATAGCTCTAAAACAGAAAGTGAAAACCATGGCCCAGGGTCCACCTGCAGATCATTTTAAATGGACTCACAGCAGAGTAAATTTAAAATGAAATATGTCCAGTTGGGAATGCCAGATCTGCTTAGAGTGTGACATTAGACAATATGATCGGCTTTACATTGTTATGATGACGTTGGCGATGTTGTGATTGGCTGTATGTCAGAGAATGTAAGCAACTAGTTTACAAAAACTTGAAATAACTTGTTTGATTAAAAAAATTGATATGTATTAGTACATTATTTAAGCAGAATTTATCTTTACATAGAGTATTTGTGTGGGTTGTGCCATGGTGGTTTTGTATAATGTAATCAGTTCAGCATTGCTAGCAGGCTAACATTGCTAGCACTGAGAAATGAGTGCTATGAATTTATATTTCATTGGTGTTTTTTTTAAATCAGAATCTGCCTTATTCGTCAGTTGTGATTAAATGTACAAGGAATTTGACTTAGATAAGCCGTGCTTGCTACATGCTAACAGTTAAACAATAAATTTAGATGTGCAAGCTTATGGTAACAACACTGCAGTGATTGTTCAACACAACTGCAAAAACTGCCACAAACACACTTTTGTTACCTCTCTTGTGTTCTGCAAATCACAACCTGCCATGTCATTATGCCAACATACAGCCAATCATGCTTTGTAATATCACTGGTGCTGCTGTGTTTTGTCTGTAAACAAACATTTTGACCAGATTTGTTTACATGCTTTTTCATGCTTCAATTGAAATGAAAAATGGCTAACATTTGCAACCAAAACAATAAAATCTTGATTTGTAACGCCCCTATGAATAAAGATGAAAGGATTATAGAAGCAAATACCAGCATGAGGTGCCTGAATTTGCTCCCCTTACTGCTCTCTCCAGGTCTAAGTTTTTCTTTCAGAATTTCCAATTACTTAGCATATCCTAACCTACCTTTAATTAATTTTACCAACTAGAATACAGCAAAGATGAGGTATATCAAATGACAATGTCAACCCTGATCATTTTCTTTCTATGGCCCTTAGTGAAAGAAGTGTGAACACCCTTGAAGGAGGGTGCATTGAAAGGTTAGAAGAAATTTGGAACACAGAAACTGATATGAAAGAGAGAGAGAAATGTTTAATTCCCCTAAAACAGCATGTAGGAGCATAATGGATACAATAGGTTACTGTATTCCCATGATAAACAGTAATCAGTACAATAGCTTGGATCTGAAAATGAAGAAAGTGTTTAATGTTATAGAAATGACCAGAAGCAGCATCACTTCTCACAGAATTTACTTTTAAATGATTAAAAGTGTACCAAAACATTCAGCTCATTCAACTAATAGAAACACTCGTCAGCATCAAGGATGATGTTAACAACAGCATGTCAAGTGTTGCACCTTTGGCAAATCACTCTAGCTTGTTAAAGGCATTTCAATAATTATACACTTGAATATATATTTAATATTAAAAACAACATTATAAATCAGAGTTTAAATGAGAGACATAACTCTTAACATTATTCTGTCTAGATCTCTGACAATCAGCGAAAGTTAATCTCGATGGCAGAGGGGACTTTAAGTAATTCAGAACACATGGTTATTCAAGTCCTTCAATCTGATTGGTATTTAAAGTTCAATTATAAATTAGGGCTTCAGTTAAATTTTAGAACCAGGCACACAGTTGCAGATAAAATCCAAACTATTACAGCTGTTTTTTGCCTCTATAGGTAGTCGTCAGAAGTAAAAAAATGTTCCTGCAGAAGGATGAAAAGCAGCACACTGATTGGTCCTTCACAGTACTACTTCTTCCTATTGTTAACATTATGCATTGCGCAAACTCTTGTGAATAGGCTACAGCATGTATTTAAAAGACGATGTAAATAGTAGCATGTTTTGAAGAGGAACCATGATTATATTGTGTATGTGTGTTTGTGTTCTGTGTCATTTTTTGATAATAAAACAAGAGTAAAAAAAAGAGTATGCACTGACTGCAAACTGTGTATGTGTTATTGCTGAATGAGATTTAATGTATGTCTGAATTACTCATGTAAGGATTCACGGGTTTCTTTAGAGCGAAGGCAGGGTCACATTGTGCAATATATATGTAGAAATAACCCTTCAGTTGTCATAATAGTGCATGATTGTGTGGTTTTCTGTCACTGTATGTGTCCACTGTGCTAAACTGGATTATGCTTGGGCTACAAGTCATGTAATAACTATAGTTTGTCTCTGCTTGAACTGTCTTTATGTCTATTAAGGAGAATATTTGCCAGCTCCTTGATTTTCTATCTCAGTGTACCGTAAGTGTTTCCTTTATTTACTCCTGCCAGAAGTTGATTACTTTTAAATACAAGAATTGATCGACTTGTAGCCCCTCTTTCTTTACCTCATTGAGTTTTACCTTCACATCTCATTGCTTTTCAAATAAACCTACCCTAGCGTGTTACACTGAACCTTTCACATGAGAAATGAGTCAATTTACATATGACAAACAAACGTAACATTTAACTTTATCATAGTTTTATCTATGCTGGATTATTTATTTGAATTACTTTCACAGCATATTAAGGATGCAGCAAAGCCATCAATAAACTCCTCATTACATGGTATCTAATGAGTGAACACAGTCACACTAATGGATTGCAATGAGATGAGCCGGTGTTGTGTCACTTGTGCATGCTCTGAAGTAATGATGCTGTGTTTACCATGACATGTTTAATGTGGGGATTATTCACTACCTTTTGCTTTTAGAGTCAAGTCAATTTACCATCCACCACATTTACACAGTGCCCATTTTCCTCTGATGTCAACAATGAAGCTAGTGTTGCTATAAAGTATCTAGTGCTGTATCCCAGGTTTATAAAAGCTAAACTAGGGGAATTTTATAAAATCCCCCCAAAGAAGTAGGACTTGTTGTACTCAGCAAGAATATAGAGTTTATCTGAATAGATGAAGGGCTGAATTTAATCACCCATATGGTTTGGACAACATTTCAAGCTCCTATCTTATCATTAACTAGCTTAAGCACACACTAGGGCAGTGTCCAAATTCATATTCTTCATACCACTTCTACTACATACTAAATATATATTAAGCTAACAGTTAGTTTGCCATTCCACCATAGTAAAAATCCTGATATCACTGCATCATGTGACCTCTTTCCATTCAAAAACAAAGTCATTCGACTAAACAGTTATTTTAACAATATTTAACAGGGTTTAAAATGCAAACCGATATGGTTTATTTTTAAGTCACTATAGTCTGAGAGCCCAAATACTTTATGGGTGAGTCTAGTACGACCAGTGAACTTATGTGTCATAGCCTTATTAAAAATTGTGGCCAATCTAGTTTACATCAGGGATTTCTTGCATACACAAAATAAGCATGCTATGAATTTGGTTGCACTACATTATCAATTTGTTGTCACATTTTACACAAAAAGGGTTTCAGACCACCAGCCAGCTAAATTTACAGTGTTCCCAAACCAAATACTGCTGTAAGTATGCTGTATTACAGTACCCTGACTTAAGTGCAGTACAGAGCGCTTAATCACAGCGGGAAGTGATGATGGCAACAGATGTTAGGCAATTATAATCAAAAATAGACGGCTATTTTCAGTCACCATTAGATTCACGTAACCTGTATTTTATGTTAAAATTATCTGCTTAAAGAAAATGTTCTTGTTTGGGGCTTAAATGCCCTTTTCTTGATTGAAATATGCTGCCGTTGCTAGCTAGCTAGCAGATGCTAACATAAGCTAGCGTGCTATCATGCTAACAGTACAATAAATGCTATGTCACTGATTCAAAGAGTCCATTGTTTCACACCCAATTCTTGGACTTTTTAAGAGCGTTAGTAGAATATCGGATTTGAAGTTTTTTTTTACGTATGCACTAAAAATATAGTATTTATCACAGAACTATGTGATTTGGGACACTGGTAATCTAGCTGGCTACAAAACCGTAGGCTAGCTTACACCACAACAGGCCTAGTGCCTACTTATTGTAAAAACCTTTTTGACATTTGCAGACTATTTCAGTTTTATTAACATATTAGGATTCATAAGAACACTTTTATTTGAACAGCTTACAAACCTTACAAGCCATTAAAATTAGCTTAAAGACAACAGTGTAGCTAGCCTACTCACAGGGTGATATCAGAGGAAAATGACAGCTTTGTATATTCAGATATGGATCATTTTTCACACGTACACAGGACATGAAGAGGAAATAGCATTGACTTCATTTAAATCAATATGTTAATAGATGAATAATGCAGCACAGTTTAATTATATTTATAAAGTTCACATTAAGCTAGCATAGTACTCATTTTCAATATTTACATATTTTCCCCTGGAAAACCAATACTCATAGAGTATTGTAGCAAATGTTTGTCATGAAAACACATTGACAGTTTACTAGTAACTGCTATCTTACAGCGTCTTTGTCATGAACATGGAACTAAAAATATGGGAAAGGGTTTCATTGGACATAAAACATACCCAAAGAGTCAGGATAGTTTAAGGGAATTAAATACTCTTATAAAACATTTTAGGCCACCTTTAAACGATTTTTGTTGTTGTGAAAATTGTAAAAACATGATTTAGCCAGTCAGAACTTTAAGAAACAAAGCCCCAACATTGCGGAAATTTTATTGTGAAGAAACACCTCATGCCACCTTGTGCTAACATATGATTAGGGTCATCCCCTCTCATCTTCATGAACTGCCATTTACATTCTTTTTTTTATCTATTTATAAAAGACAAATTTAGCCTTTCTGGTCCCTATTTTTCTCTTAATAACCTATATGTCTGTTCTCTGCGATGCAGGCAACAAAATCCTTGTCTTCCTTCCAAAGCCATCCTGAGCACAGAGCAGACCCAGACAATGATATTCACAATGCAATACTGCCAACCTGCTGCTTCAATAATTGTGTCTCTAGTCCTCCGATGTGAGCATAGCCATGATACAGAACATCCAAAGACCTGATCCCCATCTGCGCCATCATTCAATTCATCCACTTCACAAACAACACAGACAACAGAAATGCCCAAAAGTCTTTCTTGTTTTTGTCTTGTTGTAGAGGTGTGTCAATAGTTGTGCCTTTTCTTGTGATCTGCATGGTTAATTTACGTATTTTTTTTGTTTGTTTGTTTTTTAGCAAAAAAAAAAAAAAAGAAAAAAAGTGGGATAAGAGAAACAACCGTAAAAATGTGCTCATAAATCACTTCTGTGGAACTGAATGACTCATGGGATTAAAATGATGGGATGGTTGGAATACGTCTGTGTGTTGTCAAACTGTAATCATAGGAAATAAAGGCATTTTAATTAGCCTGGTCCGGTGTGGTGTGTGTATAAGGGGCTGGATGGTGCTTTTCCACATAGGGACAATAGATGGCATCAGACACCAAATGCTATGCATTATTAGACCATTAAACTTGGCCTTTAGGTCCACATCCATACTTTTTCACATGGCACCGGCACAGCAATGGGAGCCTTCTGTGGTTAAATCTCTTGCTTAAGGACATACTGACATGTGACTGCAGCCCTCACAGTCACCCTGTAAACACTAAAACCTTCTCTCTTTATGTACTGCAGCAGCAAAATTATCTTGCTTCACATTCAGATGATTTAATCAGTCCAATTTAAAATTACACATCCAGCACTGTAAGACGTAGTTGACATTTCTTATAGTGATTTTAATTGCACTAAAGTTTGTTCTAGAAGTGCTGCACATTATAACAGGACACATTACTGTGACAGTTAAAAACACATTAGCTTATCAAATGAAATAAATACTCTGCATAAAACACAATACTTATTCATTACAAAATGTGTTTAAGCTCAGCCTACAGGCTGGATTATAATGCTTGTGATTAAAAAAATGATACTCTTTGTACAGTGCATGTTTAAAGAATTATAGTTAAGTACAGAAATAACAGAAAGCTCAAATGCAGGTTAATTCACGGTGCATATCATTCTCTAAACACCTAAACTAGTTCCTTGATGGTGAATGGGGTAAGTGATGGCTGCTCGTGTCAGTCTTCATCATCAGTGTGTGAAAGTGGGGTGAATGAATAAATGTGACCTTCAGAGTAAGAATAAGTCTTTTGCATGGTCAGACAAGTAGAAAAGTGCTATACAGGCTGAAGTCCATTTATCATTGATATTTTTTAAGTTCCTTCTTTCAGTCAAAACAGACTCGCCTTAAGAGTATCCTCCTTTTCTGTGAGAGAACACATAGCTTGAAGTAGAAATAATAACCCATAAATAATCTTATCTTTTATTTTAACAAAACCACTAAGTTTCTTCAGATTTGTCAGCTGTCTGCAAACAGGATTGACTCTGTTCGTTCTCTACTCGTTCAGTCTTTTCTACAGAAGCTTAGTGACACCTAGTGGACCTTTCCGCAAACTGCATCATTCAGAACATCAATAACTTTGAAACAGTATCTGTTAAAATTATGGGTGAGTGACAAAAATATTGAACTTTTTTGGGATATTCTAATTTTTTGAGATGAACCTGTATCATAAAGATAAATAACAAAATCAGCAGTATCTTAACAATAGACCACATATTGTATCTGAATTTACTATGACATATAAAAATAACAATAATATTCCTAAATAAATATATAATGAAGAATATTGTCCCATATTCCTCTTGATTTAATTAAAAAAAAATCTAAATAAAAAATAACATACAGGACAAGAAGTTCAAGAGATCCCTCAGATAAAATCTTTTTTCTTTGAAAATTACAAGTATTTGCTCTTAATTTAAACTGAAGTAAAAATAAAAAATAAATGATAAAACTAATCATACAATGCGACCAGACACGACATTTTACTTTGAAAGTTAGAAGTATCTCCTCCTCATTTAATATGAAATATAAATATACACAGAAATTACATTAAGTGCGACAAAACGTGATCATTTACCTTAAAAATGAAATGTATTTTCTCTTCATTTAATGTGAAATATAAACTTTAAACAAAAAGTAAGGAAATTTGTGTTTGGTATATTATTTTTTTGTTGTAACAATGCTTCTTGGCAATAAATTTTATACCGTTGGAAAGCCTGTTTATTAGCCTTTTAAATGATGCCATATTTGTAAGGATCATGCATTTGTGGGATGAGCAGCAGAGCTGAGTATGTGGGTTGCGCCCATGAAAAATGTGCCAAATCTTCTCTGCCAATGCCAAACAGCTGATTCTGCCATTGACTCTTGTTTGGTGTTTGGTGGACTGGATAATTGAAGTTTGAAGAAACAAGGCATATTTATATATTTATTAATTTAACAAACAGGAGCCTCAGTAGTGTGTGGAAGATCCATACACAGCTACAACAGCCTGGCACCTCCTCCTCATGCTGGTTGCCAGTATGGTCACACACTGCTGTTGGATGGCATCCCATTCTTCAACCAGCATTTGTCGTAAGTCAGCCAATGGTCACTCTGGCACCAACAGCACACCTACCCACTCTTGGGGTGTTGTCTTCTTGGGACACCCACTTCGCGGGCTGTCTCTGACATTCCCCGTTATATGGAACTTGGCCTTCAGTTTGGAGATGGTACTGGGGTTCAATCCAAACAATGGCGTAACTTGGTTTTCTGGAACAGCAGCTTGAAGTTGCCCAACCAACAGGCCCTATCCAGATCAGTCAAACGTGGCATGCCCATTCTTGAAGCAGACATCTACTGACCACTGTAGCAGGGCCCACGCTCACATGTGCTGAGAATCAGGCACCTGATTGGCAGCACATGGGGGTACCAGAAGCTCAAAACAAGAGTCAACAGCAACAGCAAAATAAGCTGTGTGGCATTGGCAGAGAAGATTTGGCACATTTTTCATGGGTGCAACCCACATACTCAGCTCTGCTGCTCATCCCTCAAATGCATGTTCCTTACAAATGTGGCACCATTTAAAAGGGTAATAAACAGGCTTTCCAGTGGTATAATATTTATTACCAAGAAGCATTGTTACAACAAAGAAATAATGTACCAAACACAAATTTCCTTTATTTTCAAAATTAGAGCAAGGGTGCAGGACATCCGTATGGTCTGTATGGCAGAGGTCTGTTTGTGGTCATTCTACTTCTTGTTGTAACCCCTTTCTCCATAATTAAGTTATAAACACTGGTTTTAATAAGTCATAAAGTTTTGGGGGGTTATTTTGCAAAGCTGTCAGGGAGCTCGCAAATTAGACTGTCATCCTCTCTGTGGCTAAACCAGAAGTCCTGTGCTAAAAGTTATGAGGTAAAATAAGGTTCATTTTTTAGCTCAATGACTTTCATGCATTAAGGAGTTTTTATATTGCGGTTGAGGAAGAAAAGCCTGTCATTTGTGACATCATACTTCAAGGTAAAACTCTTAAATCAGAGCTGACTCTCCCACCATCCTGAAAAATGTAGCTCATCCATCATCCTCGGTCCCTGACAGCCCCAAGCCAATTTTCAAGGTCTGCATACGGAGTGGACGAAATATTGCGGTTTCCATGGTAATAGGTCTTTGAAATACCGGCAGTATTTTGTCTGTTTAGGTATGCAGAGGTTTTCTTTATTATCAGAGATTTCTCCTGGACAAATGTGCTCAGAGTGAAGAAAAAACACAGGAAGTGGTGGTTTTGGCACCTTTATGTAGGAATGTCTTCTGAATATACAAAATGAAGTTTAATTTAATGCATTATCTGTCCAGGAATGTGTCACTCAGGTTGATCCAGTACAATAATTCACATTTATAGCTGATGTGAAGTGTAATCATTCTCCCAAGTGTTACAACAGACTATGGAAAAACAAAATTACTGTAAAACTATGTACATACATTCTACCAAAGGGCAAAAATATGGCTCCTGGTATCCATCACACTTCGTCTTATCTTTCCTGCTTTCTGTCTCACTTTGACAGTTTAGTGATGACCCGGATTAAAGCGCCATTCTCGTCCTTCAGTCTCTGGTTCTCCATCTTGAGCTCGGCTTTGACCTGAAGAAAGAGCAGCACATCACTAAAGTGGACACAGATGTAAAAAGCATGCTGTTCACATCCTGGAAAATCATATGATTGGAAGAAATGCTTAATTTTTAAGAAGTTAAAACATCACATTGTTACATTGATGTTCTACAGGTATACTTTACTGTGTGTATGTTATATTTTGTGTGCAGTCCATCTTGTTTTGTGTTTTTACAATGAATGTGCGTTTTTGTAGTATTTTAATATGCAGTGCATCATATCAAACTTACTTGGCTCAGTGTAAAAAAGTAATTGCCCTAAACCTAAAAACTGGTTGTTCCACCCTTGGTGACAACAATTCAAGCATATAACATCAATTCAGGCAGGCCACTGAGTTTTGCACTGCCATATAATTGAGATAATCTGATCTCACATTAGCTGTTATCCGCTGACAGCCAGCTGATTCGCTCTCGGTATGCTATTGGCTAATTGCACTCATGCTTCCATAATTGAACTCTTGCTTTGGTTAAGCTTTGCTGCTCTCTCTGTAAGCCACTTTTTGCGACCCTCCTCCACCCCAGCTCCTCCTTTATTCTGCTTCTGACTTAATCAACATCTTTCTGTTGTCAGTGATGCTTGCTCTGCTTTGGCTTTATTGCTGCTTCTCTCCCTGCCTTAGGCCTGCCTTGTAGGCAGGAGTGTGTGCTGTTCCTACTTGATGCCATCCACATAGGCTCATGGAGGGGCAGAGGGATCCCAGAACAGCCACACCGCCAAATGTAAATAACAGCAAATCAAATAAAGAAATAAGTATAACCGCAAATCACATGTGTTACTTGACAAACTGTCCTGCAAGAAAGCTTTTGGATGAGTCTTTCACATCACTGTGGAGGAATTGTGGCCCAAACTTATTAGCAGAATTGTTTGAATTCAGCAACATATGAGGGTTTTCTAGCCTGAACGGCCTGTTTGAAGTCATGTCTCAGCATCTCAATAAGATTTGAGTCCAAGCTTTAATCAGGCCACTCAAAAACCTTTTTCTTTTCTTTTTAAGTCCTTCAGTGGTGGACTTGCTGGTGTGTTTTGTATCACTATCCTTCTGCATAACCCAAGTGTGTTTGAGCTTGAGGTCATGAACAGATGAACGGACATTCTCTTTCAGGAATGGTGGCAGAATTCATTGTTCCATCAATTATGGCACAGGTTCACATCCCAAAGCAGCCCCAGACCGTCAAAATACTACCAACATGTTTGCCCTCCTGGATGAGTCGTTGATGCACTCTTGGATTAATTTAGGTAGGCAGGCCACTCCTGGGAAGGTTTACCACTGTTCCAAATTTTCTCCATTTGTGGATAATGGCTCTCACAATGGTTTGCTGGAGCCACAAAGAATTAGAAATGGCTTTGCAACCCTTTCCAGACTAATGGATGAGTTTGTTTTTTATCTGTTCTTGAATTTCTTTGGATTGCAGTTTAATGTTATACTTTTTTAGACCTGGCTTACTTTACTTTGTCAGACAGGTTCTATTTAAATTATTTCTTGATTCAGCAGGTCTAGCAGTAATCAGGCCTGGGTGTGGCTTGTGAACTCCTCAACAAACTTCATTTTGTATTTATTTGGGATTATCTTTGTGTAATATTAGAATTTGATGATCTGAAACACTAAAGTGAGACAAAAATATGCAAAAAAAAAAAAAAAGAAAAAAAAAAAGGAAGAAGAAATCAGGAAGGGGCAATTTCATTTTCCCTGCTTAGCTTCATGAAGAAGTGTCATGTGATCTGGATAAATGCAGACAATGTTTAGAATAAAACAACATATACACATGGGTCTGAGTGACACACAGACACAATTGGACCAGACTTTCTCATTGAGAAAAAAAAAAAAGTAACAGTGCTTCTCTGTTGTATTGAGCGTCTATTTTCAGAGCAGCTCCCAGTGTTTGTTTAGAGCCCCCATTCACACACAACAAAAGCTTTTTGTTTGTGTCCTCTTGGGCATAACACAGCCGACATTTGTGAAGGTTAGGCCGTAGATGAATCCTGATGGCTCACTCGCTGCTGTGTCAAAGTGCTCACACATTCCTCAGGCAGCGGAGCAGAACGGTGACAAATGATGTCAGCTGAAACATGTACAGACAGAGCAGCTCACACCACGGCTCTAAGTCCCTCAGACACTTTGCACTGCTCCTGTTTGTTTGTTTGTTGTTGGTCTCATGTCAAATAACCTTAGATTTCCCATGGGTCAGAGCGCTTTATATATTATAAATGTTTTGAAATTTCTGTACATAAAAACAATGGAAGTGACAATACAACCCCAATAAGTAAACACTGATATAAACAGAATTTGAAGATGAGTTCAGTCGGCATCAAGGGAGCACCAAAGTCACATCCAATTCACGCTAAGGAGTAAAACAAACCCTTAATCCCAGTACCAGTGAGCTGCTGTGTGGCCTTCTGCATATAATAAAACCAGAATCTTTTATATCTCAGTGGGATCCAAAAAAAAAAAAAGAAAAAAAACATCTGATGAAGCATTTGGGGCCCAGACTCAGAAGGACCACCAGAGCTTACCACAGACATACTCCCTCTGAAACTGCTGATGCTGCACCAATCCATCCATCAATCTCCATTTACCCTCACTTGTGAACAAGACCCCAATACTTGAACTCCTTCACCTAAGGCAGAGACTCACTCCCCACCGAAAGGAAGCAATTTTCCGGCAGAGAACCATGGCCTCAGAACTGGAGGTGACTTTTGGCTGCTGAGCCAAACCAAGCTGTGCTGATTTACCTTTCCACCCCCAGTTTTGCCAAGAATGGTCCTGCCCTAGAGCAAGGCCAAGTTAGCCAGCCCCAGCTCCAAGCGTGCTGCGCCAACATCAAAGCAGTTTCACAGGGTGTGATTTTAAGTTTTATCCCTAGCTCTGCTCGGACTGACTACAACTCTGTAACGGTGGTGGTCTAATGCCAGCAGTCTCTGTGCAACTGAAATGTTTATGACACATCAAACTCAGGATTTATGTGCTCATACTGCAGACCTACTGCAGTAATTGCGCCTAAGTTCTCACCCTGGCGAGTGAGATCAAGACGGACCATGTGCAGATCCAGGATTACAACTTTTTTCTGTACCTACAAAAAACCAAAAGTTTGACCCTTTCCCCTTCTTATAGACAAATAAATTCTATAATTTATTAATTGGTGCTAGTAAAGCATGCCGATCCTGTTGCCCAATCCTAAAAAAAAAATAAAATTGTGTTAATTTTCTGTTATCTAGAGACCCTTAAATCAATCATCAGAAGACTTTTCTTTAACTTGTATGTAAGAAAATTCTCTCTTTTTGATGATGAGCATGAATTATTGTTTGTTTATTGATCACAGAGAGAAAGAGAGAGAGACAGAGAGAGAAAGAGTTGGAAAAGAGCGGTGAATGGCGCTGTCAGTCTGTCAGTTTGATTTTTAAATGGGACATATTATGCAAAAATCACTTTTTCAGGATTTTTTAACCAAAATATATGCCCCTTGCCTGACCACAGTCCCCTCACGCTCCAGAAAAATCCATTCCCTCCTTCCATCTCTTTTTCCACCTTTCAGAAAATATGAACTGAAACAAGCCATTCTCAGATTTCCCCTCATGATGTCATATGGGGAGTTAGAGCCCCCCCAAGGATTCTTTAGCCCTCCCCTCTTGGAAGAAAGTTCCACCCTCCTCTCCTGATCAGCTGCCAGCTGAGAGGAGGATCAGGAGAGCCACATCCATTAAGCCATATCCATTTCCTGAGAGGGGCGGAGCCAAAGAGTTCAGTCAGATTTAAAGCCACAGACACAGAAACATCTCGTTCTGAGTTGGACTGAAACAGAGAAGTTTTAAGACATGCAAAAATCAACCACTGGAGTGCACTGAAGGCTTCCCACACAAGAAGTCCCGCCCCCAACTATGACACAGTGCCAACCGTATCTTTACAGAGAGATTCAGCCTCGTTGGGATGCTCTTTTTTATACCCAATCAAATAATTCACATGTTTCATAACGTTTCAGCTTTTTAGGAAAGGAGTTGCATATGCACAATAAAAAAAGACTGAGCAAGCAATGCCATACCTTTAACTGCTCCTCCATATCTGAAATCTTCTTTTTTAAACTCCAACTTTCCTTTGAAATCAGAGGAGATGTCATGGATTTCAATTGGTCAAATTAAACAGAGAAAATGTGATAAATAAGAGTACAATTGGTGAGGTTTTACCTTCTTTTCTGCTTCAAGCATGTTGGAGCTGCTGTCTCCTGGTCTTTCCTTCTGCAGTAATGAAATAATATTAAAACAGATTTCAGTGCTTTGTATAAGTGATCCATTATATATTCATTTGTTTTCATTACAGTTACAAATGTGGCTAGTGTTTAATATCCAATAAACCACGTTTACACACAGAAGCTCACTGTTCTGAAATGTTGCTGGCAGCCTTCAGTAATGGATCTGCAGCCTCCTTTAATGACTATAATTTTTCATGTCATATTACACTTAAACCTGATATCATCATAGGGATGTACAGCAGATATTTCACCCCGTGCTGGCATGAAAAACACAAGTCAATTCTGATGATTATGACTGTCAGACACCTGCAAGTACACTGTAGTCACATCCTCCATTTCCCTCTGCTCTTCAGAAATCCAGACTGACAGGTTAAAGAGGTGACTGTAACTGTACCTACCTGTGCTCTCTCCAGCTGGTCCTGGATCACGGTGAGTTCCTGTTTGCTTGTCTCAAGTCTGGACTTCAACCTCTGATTGGTGGCCAAAGCCTTTTCATACATCTGTAAAACATGCACTGGTTAGGATTTTCAAGATAATATTTGATGGTTTTCACAACACACAGACCAACAAAGTCAGTCACAGGCATCTTTCAAGTGACAGGCCTAGTTTTGAATTTTTGAGCCTGGGGCCTTTTTTGCAAGGAAATTACTCAATCTTTTTTTTTTAGATTTTGCTTGGTTCATGACTTTGTGCTGTCATTTACATGCTGCATTGGATAACCATCATATTCACCAGAGGTTCACGTGTGGTTTTGACAGCAATCTACCCAAATTTATTGAATGGACTAGCATGATTATGTCCTGATATTACAGCCACTCTGTGGATGAAATACTAGTGTTGAAAGATGAAGCTAATTCGTAAATGCAAAAAGCTGTAGTTCCTGCAGTGTCCACTAGAGGCTGACTGTAGAAGCACTAGAAGTCACATACACACCCCATGGTAAAATAGCCTATTGATTTTTACAGGAGAAACAGGCATGTTCAAAAAAGATTTTGGTTTCAATGATTCATGTTTTTACGGGCACACACTTTACAGGAGATGAACTTTAATAAAACTTGGCTTTTGGTTTTAGGAAGAATCCAAGTTCTGCCTGATTAGGACCATGGATGCTGTGACTGTAAGCCAGCAGTGTAGCTGTTCTCAAGGAGGTTAAGGCTTAACTCAACTTCTCCTTTGTATGTTTCTACAATGACCTAAAGTTAGTGTGAGACAGTGTTTTTTGATATGGTAAACACAATCATAATAGGGGACAGTCTTTACCAAAACACTAATGACTAATGCTGGTCTTTGTTATTATAATACAGAGACTACAGAGAGTACAGTCTAGACCTGCCCTATCTGTAAAGTTCCTTTATAATTTTGGATATGTATTGGCACTGTATGAAGACTGATTGATTGATTGAGTCTTACACTTTTTACCAGTTGTGGTATGAACATGATTACTTTTTGCTATTTCTATGCAAATCTCATGCAATAAGAGTGCGTGCACTAAGTGTGGCTAACATTGTTCATTAGTATGTGCTACTCTGTGTACATGTGGACTATTGTTGTTATTGTTCTAAATGATCACTGTTAGACAATTTTCCCATAGGGGTCAGTAAAGTGTACTGTAGCATAACACATTGTATTATATCATAGTGTATCCTTTTGTATTGCACCATATTGTTTCGTACAGTATTGTTTTGTATTGTTTGGTATCATATCATATTGTATCATACTGTGCCATATCTTATCGTGTTGTATTATATTGTGTCCTATCTTTTTGTATTGCAACTCATTGTATAGTTTCATATTGAATTGTGTCGTATTGTATCATATGTAGCGTTACATAACAAGACAACATATCGTGATGTAACATATTGCCCCCCACTAAGTCTATCAAACTGACAGATGAACTGGAAATCTGACCCATAAACAAAAATAGGTGGGAGTCATTTTCCAATGAGGGGTAAGTGAAATAAAATATTTTGATTTTCCCTCTCACACACAAACCAAAAGCCCTGAAACAAAATGATCTCTTTTTCCTTAAACTCAAACACAACTAGAGAGAGCCAACTGATGGTGTTGACCCTCACACACTCAAAACCCAACTCAAACTGAGCAGCAGCCTGCTCCCTATATAGCCTCCCAGCCCTGCTGATTACCAACAGCTCTCAGCTGGGGGCAGCCACCTCAGGTGCACCAAGTTTACCTAAATGAGCAGGGTGAATTCTCACTGGGTTTTGTAGGGAAAAAACTAATCTAGTTTCTTAAAAATCTAAGAATTCATAACAATATCGTGATGTAACATATCGTGATGTAACATAACGTGACTAGGGCTGGACAATTAATCAAAAAATTAGATTAAATCGCAATATGGCCTGCTGCAATTTTTAAATTGCAGAAGGTGCAATATTTCTTTAACCTGAAATTTGTTTTCAATACCAGTTTATAATTTTAAAATTTTCATGCAATCATCCACAGGCAATTTTTTTCAGAATAGTCTAAAAAATCCTCCTTTTTTCTACGTATTTCTCATTGAATATGAGAGTGACGTAAAAATTATAACTCCCTTCAATACATCAACTCCTATCCAAGTTGCAATACGAGTAAAAATCATCACAGTTAGATATTTTTGAAAAATTTTCAGCTCTAGTTTTATCTACTATTTTGTTGGTTATAATATATAATGATTTGTTGCTTGTGTTTGTTGGAAAACAAAACATAATATAAGGAACATGAGATATAATCGCATATCAAGTCGCGATTGCAAAAATGGGGGGGAAAAAATCGCAATTAGATTATTTCCCCAAATCGTTCAGTCCTAATCGTGACCACTCCTGACATCACATTGATACACACTTAATGCATGTCTAAGCCCTCAAAGTGCTGCTAGCATGGCTGAGATGCTTTTCTTGCATTGATTTATTAATGTGCCTTTTAGCATATGAGCGATTTTTAGAAAAGCAATACAATATTATGATGTGTTATCTTGAAAATTCAGATTTTGATATGACCTGAATATCTATTGCTAATTTAAGGGGAGAGTTGGAAAAAGTTATTAACATATGATATCCTTTAATCTCCCCTTTATTTATCAAGATAAAGGCATTAAAAATAAGGCAAAATAATCAATCAAACTTTATTTATATAGCACTTTTCATATAAGACAATGCAGCACAAAATGCTTCACAAACAGAGAAATTAAAGGAGATAAAAGGAAATATGACCCTAACCCACTCCACCCAACCCTCTAACCCCCATCCCCCCTTCCCACAATCCATACACAATATTGGCAAATACATCATAGATAAAAGACACAACAAGAACAGGAAGTTACCAAGTAGGGACGGAGGAAACGCAATCTTAAAGGTTTAAAATGGGGAAACTCTGGAGGGGAAGGTTAAAGTGTAGAATAGAATATTAAATGAAATAAAAATGAATTTAAATGAAATAAAATACATTAAAAAGATGCTGAAATATGAAAAAAACACAAAAAGGTGACTAAGGGAAAAGCTCAAATAAGAAATTAAAACACTTAAGGAGAACTGGGTGAAATATGATTAATAGGATAGGATAGGATGACAGGATAAATGACTAAAAGATCATTCGAAGTTAAAACAGAAGAAGATAAAACCTAAATCACTAAAACAAGTTAAGATGAGGATATTAATTTTAGGTAAAAGCCATCTAAAAATGTAGGTCTTGAGTCTGCTTTTAAGGATAAGACACTAAAGGTTTGTTAGTTAATGGCCAGCTAGTCTTTTTTACTTCCTTTGTTCTGGAAACAGAAACTGAAGTCACATGCATTTTTATACCAATGCTAGCTGTATCACTTACCTTTTTGTAGTCGTTGTTTGCAGTCTCCTCTTCTGCTTTTTTCCTCGCAGACAGTCTGTTCTCTCTGCGTTTGAAGTACGACTCGGCGTGGTTTGTGGATGTGTTGTTGGAGCTGTCAGAGGTTCCTGACGAGTTCAATCTGACAACAAGAAGAGGTATTAGCTGTACAACACTCATGATTGACTCAAAGTTTAATATCACAAACGTATTTTCTCCCAGGTGATGATTTGATATCTTGATGTAAATTAAATCAGAGGATGCTTACCTAGACAGCCTCTCATGCTGAAACAGAAGAGAAATGTTTTACATCAAACCAAAGGAAATAAAAATACAACAGCAACAAAGTATTGGTTCACTGAAAATCAAACAGACTTGATCACTGGGTTGACAGATCTGGGAAGTTAAATATGTGAGCAAACCCATAAATTAAGCATTTTAAACCCTCTCTCTGTGTAATAGCTGAAGCATGCATTGGTGAATCACAATGGGCTTATTTTATAAGATGTAACTCATCACAAAGAGCATTTATTATCTTTACATCCACTTAAAAGCAAACGTCAAAGACTCTTTGAAGTGACAGCACCATGAACTCTTCACTGATTTTTTCTTCTGTTTTCCAAGAAAAGGTTTATGGCAGTCTCAAATACCAAGCCAAGTCAAAGAAGGAGAGAGGAAATGATCCTTAAAATAAACTGACAAGCACAGATAACTAAACACATCCAAAAATGGTAATAGCTCTGCCAGTGGCCCTCACAGTTTGTTCATTATAGCCTGCTGACGTTGGAAGAGTTCGAAAGTTTCCTCGATGAGAGATTTTTAAGTGGCAGAGCAGAGGAAAAGATAGCCAATTAAAGCTAACACTGCCTTAAAAAGAAGAGAAATGTGGCAAAATAAATCACAGTGAGTGACAAAGATTTATTTCTGATACCATCAGTAAGAGTCAGACAGAGTCCATTGTGATAAGCAGATCTGTATTAGTTACAAAATAAAGACTAAGTGTACGAGACAATGTTGAACAAACAGTCTGGTTGAACAGCTGTAGTGCTTCTTGGAACTGAACTCTCTGGACCTCTACTGTTAGTTAAAGCACTGTTCTTCCTAACTACATTCTTTTATTCTGTGTTTTTGGTGACAATAGTGAGGAGTAGTGTCTGACATAATGGTGAAAAATCTCCCCTGATATAAAGTTTAATTTGATTTATATCTATACGTAAGACCAAAACACAGCAGTATGTGACAGCCATCGCCTTACCTTCCCTAGATGGGCTCTACCCACACTCTCCTTTGTTCTGAGTGGAATCAGCTGTTCTGATTCAGAGCACCTGGGCATGGTGCTCTCAGGGCATGAAAGACCAAACCTTTTGTGCTGCTTGATCTCTCTTCATGTAGTCCAGACCCACCCTGACCAACACAGCCACTTTTACTCATTGGTTTAATTTTTATACTTAGAATTTACAGTCAGTTAGCGTGTCCTCAAATTTGTTATGCCCCTTGAGTGAGGTGATGACAAATATGATCTCTACTGTAACATACTGAAAAAAAATAAAAAATAAATAAAAAATCACTGTATTCTTGGTGCACTGCGACAACATTACTTTTTTACCATAGGCCTTGGTGATTTTATTGTTATGCAAAGGTAGGCAATTACATGTGGCCTTGTTCACCATGGGACCTCAAGGTAGAAACTTGGAAAATGATTTCTTTGTTTTGCTTTGAAACCCTATACCAGGGGTCATCAACTCCATTTTCACAAGGGCGCCAGGTTTTTCTTGATCAGCGCTGTGGGGGCCGGACATTGAAATAAACCGACATAAACTCGTCTTTTCCCTTCTAATTAGCATACTCTTGTAAAACTTTTATTTCCTTACAAAAATAAATGGAACTTTAAGCCTTTAACAGTGAGATTATTCCATAGACTGTAGAAAGAATTGGACAAAGCCTGTGTGATGTCAGCCATCTGCTCCCAATACGCAGACTCTAACTACTTTTGAAGCTGATCCCAAGCGGGCTCCATATTGAAATCGCTGCCCAACCGAACACATTAAGTGCGACAAAACGTGATCATTTACCTTAAAAATGAAATGTATTTTCTCTTCATTTAATGTGAAATATAAACTTTAAACAAAAAGTAAGGAAATTTGTGTTTGGTATATTATTTTTTTGTTGTAACAATGCTTCTTGGCAATAAATTTTATACCGTTGGAAAGCCTGTTTATTAGCCTTTTAAATGATGCCATATTTGTAAGGATCATGCATTTGTGGGATGAGCAGCAGAGCTGAGTATGTGGGTTGCGCCCATGAAAAATGTGCCAAATCTTCCTTGCCAATGCCAAACAGCTTATTCTGCCATTGACTCTTGATTGGATAATTGATCACACTGATGTTGGATGGCATCCCATTCTTCTACCAGCATTTGTCACAAGTCAGTCAGAGTGGCTCTGTTGGTCACTCTAGCATGAGTAGCACGCCCACGCTGATCCCACAAGTGTTCAGTGAGGTTGAGGTCAGGATTACAGGCCATTCTCCTCTAGACCAGTGGCTCTCTACCTGGGGGTTGGGACCCCTCTTGGGGGTTGCGAGACACTGAGAGAGGGTCTTCACATGCCTTAATAAACCTTTTTTTTTCTCAATTACAGGTTTTCCATTCTACACTTCTGCCATTTTACCAATTTCAAAACATATTTGCGACATAAAATCCATTTTTGTCACTTTAAAACCCTTTCCACCATTTTTTATCCTGCCTGTTTTTGCCACTTGTAAAACCATTTCTTTCAACGTCCTGCCTATTGCTGCCTCTATAGACACATTATTGCCACTATTAACCACTTGTTAAACCACCCATTTCTGCACATTTCTGCCTATTTTTCTGCCTCAGTTACAGTTCAAACCAATTTTTCATCTCATTTCAAGCTAATTTTCCACCCACTTTTACCACTGTAAATCCCTTTTCGGCCAGTTTTTAATCCCCTTTTACCACTTATTATGCCTGTTTTTGCCACTTCAACACATTTTTTTGCCATTTTTATCTAATTTTTGGCACTTCTAACCTATTTCTGCTACTTTCAAAATCTATTTTTTTTGCTATTTTTTCCCATTTCAATTTTGTTTTTAAGGAAAAGGATTTCCATTTTAAGAAGTGTATTTACTTTGGCACAACAGAATAAAAAACATATTTGTTTATTTGATAGTTGTGGTTATGCAGGTTAAAATATGAACATCACAGCTTAACTTTACTGTTGACCATTTACTGTTGATTTTCCTGACCTCCATTGCCCCCCAGTTCGGCTGGGCTCCAGAAAGCCCCCTCCTTTATCTGCCCTTTTGGATGGCCTTGGCTGCACATGACTATTCTATAATATGCATGGCTATGTTCAACCACCTTCAGGTACAGTGGGGCTCCCGGTCTCTTGTACCTTTATTTTGGAGGTAGTCTCTGATAAACCCCGCTCTGTTGGGGCAAGAGTTGTCATCACAGAGGATAGAGTTCGGCCCTTGACTGTGGAGATATGGGATTTCCACTGATTGCAGACATTAATCTCCCTATCTCTCTGCATTGAGATTGCCTCCAATGATGACAAGCCTCATTTTCCAGCAAAGGAGATGCCAACCCACACCATCACACTGCCTCCACCAAAAGATATTACTCTATTAGTCAAGCAATCAGCATAGCGTTCTCTGCTTCTTCTCCACGTTTTGACCCTACAATCTAACTGACAGAATCTGGTCTCATTGTTGAACATAACAGCAGCCAATCAAAATCTGATTCTCAGCACCTGGGGGTACCAGAAGCTTAAAACAAAAGGTGAGTAGCAACAGCAGAATGAGCTGTTTGACATTGGCAGGGAAGATGGGCAAATTTTTCATGCACACAACCCATATACTCAGCTCTGCTGCTCATCCCTCAAATGCATGTTCCTAACAAATGTGGCACCATTTAAAAGGGAAATAAATAGGTGCTCCAATGGTAAAAGATCTACTGCCAAGAAGCATTGTTACAACAAAGAAATGATCTACTAAACACAAATGTCCTTACTTTTTTGTGCTAGTCCACAGTTCACTGCCCCTGTTGCCCACCCCGATGATCTGATGTCATAGTTTTTTTTTAAATCTTGACAATAACTTGCAAGGTATTCTTGTTTTTTTTTAAATATATAACTTCCTCATTGGAGCGTGCCTCTAGAAAATCTATCGCTTAAATTGCCAGGTAGCCCTAACACTTTTCCCAATCCCTCCTTTCCAACAATAACTGGGACACCCCTACTCCTGGACGTAAATTTGCAAAACATAGGAGAAGGGCTAAGTGGTAGGGGTAAGGAGTGAACTGGGTCTGAGCCAAAGTGTTGCCTTATTTAGTCTCTTAGCTGTCTGAACCCATGCTCTCTGTCTTTAAGGAAAACGAACACGTCTTCCTTTTTAGTGTTAATATATTCATCAATGCTAAAAATCAGAATGTATAAACTTGCCTGCTGCAATCACTTCTGCATTCATTAAAAAAGTCCAGTCAGTATGTACCAGATAATTTTATCTTGTTTTGAACAAACTTCTGAGAAACTACGTGCAGTTCCATTTTACGTTTAACTTTATTTTTTCAAGTGTAAACTTATTGTGACAGTCGCATAATCTCAGACAAAAAACAGACTAAATCACATACACAGCAAGTGGATTTCTGTAAAAAAGGTTTAAGTTACAGAAACTATGTGTAAACACGGCGATAGGCCTCTGCTGAGACATTTACAAGACCTCTGGATCTTCACCAGACTCTGATGTCAGCTCCTTTAAGGCTCTCTGTGGACGCTCGGCTCTGCTCACTAAATGCTCATTAATGATATACAGTGTGCAGACTTGGGGAAAGCTCTGGTTTAGATTAAGCGACATCCCTTATAAACAGATGCTGATGGAAACTTTATTTTTTGTGACATTTGTCCAGAGCCTCTGTCACTGAACTCTCTTCCAGCTTCTCTCTATCCCATGAGGAACTTCTTCTCTGCTGACCAGTTATTCCCAAGTGGAAAATGTGAGCTTCCCCGAGGACTCTCCATGAGATAAACATCCATAAATACTGCGTCTGAGTTCCCACAAGCCAGTCCTTACTACTCCAGCCCTCCTTCCCTCTGTTCCCTGTCATCCTGTCTTTCACCCTCTGCTCTCTTTCTTTCTCTCTCTCTTCCTGTGTGCCTCTCTCAGAGTCACTCTGTATATTTCCCCAGTGGATTCTTAGTTCACATAAACAGAAAAGATTAACAGCTTATTACAACTTTGCATGGGATCTTCTTGCAAGTTTTGTTTCTTTATGCAAATCAAAATACAGTTGAGTTCAGTTTATTAAATTAGATGTTGAGTTGTGAAGAGCGTTTTAAGACATGTCAAGGTCTTATGAGTGAGAAAAACATTATCTTTGCTGTTGGTGGGGTGACCAGGGCTGTACTGGGGATCTATAGCCTCCCTGTCAGGCTGCTTTGGAGAACAAAGCAGGGTACTAGACTTCTTTTTCAAGGGCAATTTTTTAAAATCCAGTCAAGTATAATGCCTACAAAAATTGAAATCAAAATGCGTCTGTAAGGGCAGAAACCACATTATATCTTTTCAATTCCCATTTTCACTTCCTACTTTCAGAGCAGCTGACCATTTCGGTGTTTATTATTATAACCTGACACAAAACATATTGCATGTGATATATCTCATATCCATGTGGGCAACAGCCCTTACATGGTGTTTGAAAATGGCCAAACCTGTACAAAAGGTCTCAGGTTGCCAGTTTACCTCAGTAGCTAGAGCAGGCAGCCGCATGCAGAGGCAGAACTCAATGGTCCTCAGATTGACTCCCAGTCTTGGAGCTGCTTAGTGCATGTCTTCCCCTTGCTCTCTCTCCCCATGCCCCCTGTCTTTCTTCAGCTGTCCTACCAAAATAAAGGCAGTTCACTATCAGTTCTTTGCTCATTTGATAAAGAAATGTCCAGCTTGGATTAAACTGCCGTAAAGCTGCATCTACACTAATCTCTTCACCAGCCACCATTGTTTACAGGCCTGCATTACAACAAAACCACACCAATAGCTGCCTAAATGCTCAAACAATGCTAATTAGTCCGGTCATTCTCTGACTGGGAAAATGCGTTTCAGATTGGAGCTTTGTAAGCTGGATTCATCTTACGACAGACATGAAATCAGGTCAATAAGCTTTGCAAGGTTAAAAATCATAGCTGGAAGTCAGTTTGCACCAGGAAGTCATGGACCATCTGGGCATCTTCTCCAGTTATTTAATATTTGGAAGCAGAAAACAAGATAGCTGACAGTGATAAGACAACCGTTGACGGCTGAGCCTGAGCTTTGGTCAATGTCAGGTTAATGGGTTAAGCATGGCTAAAGTTACCTTGGATGGACGTCTTTTCCCACTTTGTTGAGAAACTCACAGAAGTTTGTACTCTGTGGTCATGCCCAGGAGTCTCCCACTGTCTGCTTATGATAGCATGGATTCTGGGCATTTTTAGTAGATTCTTGTTTGAATACAGAGCTGCTTTAATAGACAGATTGAAGACTCATGAACTTAAACATGGAAGAAGGAAGCTGTTATGGATTGGAAAGGAAATAATGTGAGAGTAAAAATATTAATGTTTGATACAACATTTGAGAGGCATCTGGCTGCAGACCTCTATGGTGGGATGTTTTGTGCTCATCTGTTGCAGACCTCTGCAACGGGGCGACCTTGACCAAGGGGCAGAAAGTGACGTACTAACCCTTACTGGGTTTTTCCATTGTTTGTGGTGTGTTATTTTTAGCTGTACTTCCCTTCCCCCTACCCCTTCCCCTAACCCTAACCCTAAAACTCTGGGTTTTCTGTAGTTTGGAGTGTGTTGAATTTAAATTCACCCCCCTCAGTAGGAGTTTCATTTTTATTCATAAAATTCTGCTGTTGTGAAAAATAGCCACTTGCTATAACCTCTGACAGCACGGAGAAATATTCAGTATGTCATTCTGGGTCTGGCTTGGGTAATGAGTGTCACTTCCCGCCCCACAGTCGAGGTTGCCCCGTCATAGAGGTCTGCAACATATGAGCCCAAAACGCTCCCCATAGAGGTCTGCAGCCACATCCTTCTATGCAAACTTCAGATGCCTTCTGAATTGTCTACTGAGCTGTCTGTAAGACATTTTTAAGGGAAATGAGACATGAAGGCATAGGGGTGTACTAATTTAACATCACCAGGGTTGCAGGGAGACACTTGCATGGCTTAACCAAGGGATGTCAAACTCAAGGCCCGGGGGCCAAATCCGGCCCATGGTACAGTAATACCCGGCCTGCAAGATCATATCTTATTTTTAGTATAACTAGCCCACTGGCATGAGGTCTGCAGATTTCCTCCAATAAATACATGTAAATTTAACCTTAATAATTTGAAATATCCTTGTTATGTCATAAAAATCAGAAAAAGTAAAGACTAAAGATAATTAGATAAAAAGCCAAGAATGAAGGAAAAGAAGTTAATTTGTTTCATTTCATGTTTTCAATTTTGCATCTCACATGACAACCTACACTTGTGATTTCTAATTTTTCTCATATATGTCCTTTGCAATTCATTATTTAGACTTTTTATCTCATACTTTAAGATTCACAATTTTAAATTTTAGGTCATATATTGACCTTTTAACTCCGATTTTGAATTTTATCTAATTTTTTTACAATTTAAACTCCCAACTTCTACTTTTAATCCCAAATTTTTACGTTCTAGACTCACAATTTGAAATTTAGACTCACATTTTGACCTTTTAAACTACACAGGTTTAAACTAATACGTTTGACTTTTTATCTCAGATTCTGAGCCTTTAAACATAACATTTTGGCTTTTTTTTATCTCAAAATAATTTATCACCATTGTTTTTTTTCATTACCAGTGAAAATAAGGTTGACCTTTTATGTTTAAATGTTGACCTGTTAGGCTCTCAGGTCAGCCCTAAATTCTGAATCTGGCCCCTTCTCTGGTTGAGTTTGACACCTCTGGCTTAACCACTGTGTGCTGTAAGGGAAAATAAAACAGGATAAATAACTATCAAAAAAAATAAAGTGCACTACTTGTGAAGCTTAGTTAATTATGATTAATGCGATTAATCCTGATTGCCTTTAGAAAGAATAATACTGACAGCCTGTGCTTGTATGGCTGGGTTAGTATGAACTCTTTGTGAATATTTTGTTGTTTATTTTAATTAAAAGCAATGTAAATTGCTTCAAGTACTTCTCTGTTTCTCTTTACTTACTTTTGCTGGTTTTCTGCCACCGTAATACGATCTACAGCTATGACGTAATCATGGCATTTAGTCCAAAGTGGTCAATTTAACCCTCCCTAACTGTCATCTAGCAACAAAAGCAATTGCATTAAAGTTTGTGTTTGTTTTTATGTTGCTTAGTATTAAATTACACAGGGGAAAATAGATTTCTGCGGCAATTCAGCAGAAAATATGCAGAACAGAATTAAAAAAGAAGAATAAACTTGATTATCTTTGCTCAAATTTGGCAGAATTTTGTGAAGGAGTTTTAAAACATGATTTCAGAACCACTGGGAAACACAGATGAGCCCTTTCCCAGTTTATCTCTAAGAAATATAGAAAATAAATAGAGACCAGTATATATCAGGCAAAGCGGTTCATGATTAGGTAATTGATAAAAGAATAAAAAGATGTTAATTCTCAATTAATATATGAAAATAGTTGCACTAAACCATCTAGAACTTCAGCAGTAAATGCAATTATTTATTGATAACACCATCTTTTGAGAAAGTCTGTTTTACTGTACTTTTTTCTAGAATGTTACTTTATTAAAGACATTCTTGCAAATGGCATAGTGCCATACACTTTTCAAGTGGATTTGAGGAACTGCTGCCTGAGAAAAATTTACAAAATGCACCACTTGTTCCCCAAAATGAGGCAAAGCGGTCTCCTCTGGGTGCACACTTCTTAAACATTGATGCAGAGTCTATTTAATAAGTACAGCTTGTGTACAAACATCCACGAACATGCTGTGGATTGTTAAAGAGATATTTCTTTGACACTGAATGAAGTCAAAGGTTAGTGTTTGCACTATGTCATCCCTGGCATTTCCTCTGCATAAACAGACAGTGAAAAGATAAAAGACCATTAGAGCTCACCCTCAGGCTCTTGGTGGTGGCAGCAGATGAAGTTGGAGAGGAGTCAGAGACTGACTTTCTGATGCGTGTCTGATCCTTTTGGTGAGAAAGTAGAGATGACATCGCTCCTCAGCTGCTGGCCCCAGCATGCAGCTGTAGTCTGGTCCCAAGAGCCTCCAAAAAAGTTTGTTTGAGAAAGTTCCCCCAGAACAAAATAAGCACCAGAAAATATAAAGGGTTGTAGTAATGACGCACTCATATGAAGATGTGATGGAGCTGTGTTAAAGTGAAACACTGGTGAGTGATGGTGAGACTCTGGATGTCTGATGAGAGTGAAAGAACAGCACAAGTGTGAGAGCTGGGGGGAAGTGGTGGGACCAGGGAGGAGGCGGGCTGTTTGTGTGTGTGTGTGGACACAAAAATCTGACAGCAGTTTTGTTCATGAGGGCTCCCCTCTGGGTCATTCAGTAGTGAAGGAAAAAGTAAAACCACATTTATGGGAATTAAGGTGTCATCAAGGTGTTAATTATAGGTTTACAGAACTTTTAATTTATTTATTTTGATGCAGGGGAGATGGAGTTAGACATAGTTCCACACAGACTGTGAAACTGGTGTAATATGTGGGGTAATGTATATGCAACTCTAGTGCATTACTGCTTAAATAAACACATTTATATATGCCAAACCTGTTAACCTGTCTGTGATTGGCTGATGATTCTATTTTGAACACAACATTTTGTTCCAACAGACCTTCATCAGGTATGATGACAGCATCAGGACATTTCTATATAATGTATATAAGTGATCATCAACTGGCAGCCCAAGGGCCACATCAGACCCCTAGAAGATTATTAAATTCAGAAAAAATGAGAATAAAAAATATGTTGTTGAGTTTTGGTATCTTTCTTTTCTTTTTATCACTATTAAATCAAAAACAAAAGATCTTTTTCTTACATGTGTTTCACTTATATCTTCACACAGTGACCAACCCAGTGATGTATGTGACAGCCCCAGAAATATGTAGCCCAAATATCTTAATCGCCCCATTGTGGCTGACTGCAGAGCTGGCCATAGCAAGTGATTTCTCTCTTTAAGGCGATTAATTACATACATTAAAAAAATAAATAAAACAGACTTTAAAAATAAAGTGTTAATGAGACTGATATGTGTAGTTTATTGTAAAAATCTTCCCACAGTGTCTGTTGAGTGTGTATCTGACGAAGGTCTGTTAAAATGAAATATTGTGATCCTATAAAGATATCAGCTAGGGTAACAGTGGGCAGGAGCTTTTTCTGATTGTTTTCAAATCTAACCCTCCTCTGACACACCTATCACGCATTCAGGTGATTCAGGAGAATTTTTCCATGGTTTTATGCCAAACATGTGCAATAGTGTGTGCATACACTTGCTGTATGAGTACATTTTGTGGTTACCAAGGGAGACCTAAACATAATTTCAGTTTTTAAATTTGGGTGAAAACAGGTCTAGATAACCAAACCTAAATTCACTTATTTCAACCTGCTCAAATCATGGCTATAGCTTCAACATGCCAGGGCAATGTTTTCTCTTTTAATCCTAATATCTGTTCAAGCCAGCGTTCAAAGGTGAACAGACATTTTTGGACTTTGAAAAGACTTTCACTCTTGAAACAGTTTTGAATGTCTTTCCAGCATTGGTAATAGTCATTTTGTAGACACCCTTAAACAATGCTCATGGGGTAATTGCAGTTATGCACTACACATGCACGTTACCTCCAGTCTCCATATGTACTTTAACCCTTAGAGGTCCACTGGCTATTTTGCCATTTTGTAAATTTTCTTTTAACAAAATAAACCACTCAGAAAATGTATACCATGCTCATGGTTAGTATAAACTTTTTCAGTACTACCTCAACTTTATAAAATGAAAACTATGTAATTTTTAATTTTAATTTACTGTATTATGGCCTCCAAAAAACTCAACACCCCACAAAATGTTTTTTTCAATTGTTCTTTAAAACAATATATTGTCATTTTAAAAAGAAATTACAAATATGCTGAAATTATGAAAAAACTACAAGTGCCAGTCCTGTACAGCATGCTCCACTGTCCCCTATGTGTAACATGAAGTTTTATATTGAATTAAAATGATCAGATTTCCTGTTTTACTTGGTCTATTGACTTCAAACAAAAACTGAAAGAAAGCTTAAGATCATTCACCTTGCAAAGCAGATGGATTCGCCCGTATCTCTGTTTCTTACTGGCGAATCCATCTTGCAAAGCTCCTATCTTAACCGTTTGGGCCCGGTTAGAAAGTGACAGGACCAATCAGCGTCAAGGGGCAGTACTTTTGGCCGCGGCAGAGTCGTAATGTAAACAAGCAGCAACCAGGGGACGGTGCATTATGGTGGAAAAGATTAGCTTGGATGCTGCTATTGCGCCAGTTTTATCAGAATTTGACAACATGTCTTTGGTAAAAGAAGAGCAAAGAACAGCAGTGAGTTGTTTTCTTTTCAAAAACCACAAAAGTCGTGTACTTACATGTCTACAGTCGCCATGGTTCGCATTGTGGGGTTTACTCCTTCAGTAGGGATGCAGCTCGACAGTGGTTATGTCACGTGTTTTGTTGCTCTGATTGCCACATAAAGATGTGACAGACAGAGCGTTCATCCAATCACCCTCTGAGTTTTTTTTTTCAAAGTCTCTGACCTTTCCCAAACACTGTGTATTGAGAGGTTTTCCGGATGGATGTGTGAAATAAATCCATCTGGTGTGCCAGGTTGTAGGAACATGCTTTCCACATGAAGTGAGCTCAATGAAAAATGTGCCTTTTTTTCATGCTGTCATGTGACAAAAGTAGCTCATGATGAAATCCGGTCAGCATGATCATGGACCCTTAGAGCTACCTGAGACGGTAACTTTACTTCTGGCTTGTCTTGGTGCAAATTCACTTAGCCCCCCTTTGTGTTTTTTTATTTATTATGTTTTCTTTGCCTACTAATGAAGCCCTTAATGTGTTTTTTTCTTTTGAAAGGTCCTTATGTACATTTTTGTGTATGTGCACTATCAATCTACCAAGGGACAACAGAGGGAAATCAGCCAATTACCATAATCTGGCATGTTTACATATTAATGCTCATGGGTGTGCTCTATCACTATTCTAAATAGATAGATGCAATAACATTAAAACATATAATAATATTCTTTATGATTTCTCAGAGCAGGCATTTTAGATTGGCTAATAAACTATATGTTGGTTTCTTTGCAACAAACTGGTTTACAAGTGTTTTTCTCTGTGCATGTGTAAGTTAAATGTTTTTTTTCTATTAAGGGTAAACAAAATTGCAAACTACAGAAGCCCAAGGCAGACATGCATTTTCACACTACTCAGGTGATAACGAGTGCTTTGTGGTTATTTTCTGGTTGACCTTTAATCTCATTATCTCGTGTCGCAAGATAACAGCGTTTGGTTTCTCATGGAAATGACTTAATTTTCTGTTGATTTTCCTAAGATCATGACTAATAGTCTTGTTATAGGATAACAAATCTGCTGTCCTTATCATTATTCAATCATTATCTATCTCATTAACCTGAGATAACAAAGCTTGTTCTCTTACATTGATGGGGTAATTTTCTGGTGATCTAGAAAACAAAACAATAGTCTGTTCACCATGATAGGTCAGTCCACAACATGCCATGCAGCCATTGTCCAAACTAATGAGGTAAGCTAAACCTATTTCTGTTTGTTTTGTTCTTTTGTAACCATAGTGACATGAGATAAATGAGATCAGCCACGAAAAGAACTAGAAATCCCTTGGTATCACTGGGAAACAGTAAAATGTAAGAATGTTATCTTAGGTCTTCTGTGGTGGTAGTATTAATAGTCTTAGTAGTTCACCCTGGGATATAGATGCCTTATAGTAAATACATCTGAAAGAGGAAGTAAAACCTAAATAGATGCACTAGAGAGAAGCATAGTTGAGATAGTTTGAGGGTTAATATAAGACTGTTTAAAACACTATATAAAAAGTTCAGGATGGTTAGAAGAACACACTGTGCTTCATCTGATAATTGCCTTTAGATCTCTTGAACTTAATGAAGCTGGAAGCTGCACGTGTTGACAGTTAAGGCACCAACATACCTTTCTGTGTATGTCTCAGGACCCAGCTGCCTGGCCATTTGTTTGTAATTTATTTTCCTTAAAAGGGAATCTAATGGACTGAGCTATCTGTGTGTAACTCATGTTTTAAATACTTAAAGAATGTGACAAATGTATTTCATAGTGGATATGTATGACAATGAGAATTAACAGAGAACATTTGGTTTGGGTAAAATGGTTTGAAATGCATCTAAAATACTCTGAATGTTGGGGGAAGTGAGAAGTGTGAGTGCTGAGATAGACCAGGCGCTTTGTTATAAGTCTCAGCTTTCACTGCAGCTCTAATTAAGTCAAGTCTGAGTAAGACTTGGCTTTAAGAGCAAGCTGCACCTGTACCTGCTGTAATTTAATAAATAAGACAGTGAACTTTAAAGTGAGGCTGATTTAGTGCATGTGGTGCAGCACAGGAGATTCTTGGAACTGCTTTTCTGACAAAACTGACTCATGAAAGGTTTTTGCACATTAAATGCATCTTTTAAAAACTTAAAGTAAACTTCTCATGAAGTTGTATGACATGAAACCTTAACACTATGCCAACATAGCGTTACTGGCCATTTTATTAGGTATACCTGTTCAGTTGCTCACTAATGCATGTATCTGATAAGCCAGCTGCATGGCAGCAACCATTGCATTGCACGGTGGTTGGTGGTCTCGCAGGCTTTTACATTTCAACACCAAATCCAGACCCTACTATTTGAATACTGCAGCAGTAATCAAGACTCATCCAATCAGGCAATGTTTTACAATCTTCTGTTGCCTAATTCTGGTAAGTTTCTGCAAACTGTAGCCTCAGTTTCCTGTTCTTAGCTGACAGGAGTAGAACCTGGTGTGGTCCATGCTGTAGCATAGAGCTCATCTGCTGCAAGGTTTGACACACCATTCCTTTAGAGATGCGCTTCTGCATACCTCGGTTGTAACACGTGACTATTTGAGTTACTGTTGCCTCTATATCAACTCAAACTAGCCAACATGTTCTCCTCTGACCTCTGCCATTAACAAGACAAATTTAGCCCAGAGAACTGCTGTTCTTTGGATGTTTTCGCATTTTCAAATCATTGTCTGTAAACCATGGAGAAGGTTGTGCATGAAACTGTCAGAAAACAGATCGGCAGTCAATGAAATATTTAGACCAGCCAGTCTGTTACCAACAACCATGGCAAGTCAAAGGCTACTACACAAATTCAGCCAGATTTTGGCCTGACTCCAACGTCACAGCTAGTCGTTGAAACCTTGGGCCTGATTTTGCATGTCGGGAGTGACAAACACGATTGTAGTGTGACATAATCAACAACACGCCCAAGACGCTCTGCGACCACAACTCCGTAAGACTAGCATGTCAGAATTTTTCTAGCATCATAGTCTAGCGATGAAAGTCCTGATGCCTACCATCAGAAGAACATTTGTTCTTCATTTTTGCATCATCATTTACAAGAATCCCTAATTTTTCTCCCTTTGGGGGAACTAATTTGTACTTTTTATCTTATTAATATTATCACATGCATATCTTAATTTCTATCTGAAGGAGATCCAGCCCATATTGTCCTCCTCTTCATACATCCATTACTTCTTCTTTAACTAGCAAAATGCCGCTACAATCAGAGTGCTTCTGTTGTAGAGTGACTGACAGTCTTTGACCCACTCCACCAAAAAGAGCACTAAACTGTGAGCTGTATAGATTTATAAAACTATATATACATATCAGAATTTCTTTAATTGTTTGAAAGTGTTGGGACTCACAAGACAGAAAAACACATTTGTTTTCATAATTTCAACATACATTTCCATCTTAAGTGGTGGTACAGTGGTTAGCACTGTTGCCTCACAGCAAGAAGCTTCATGGTTCAAATTCTTGTTTAACAGGATCTTTCTGAGTGGTGTTTGCATGTTTCCAGAGCATGTGGGTTATCTCCATGCATCCTTGCTTCTCCCCATAGTCCTGAGGTAAGATTGTTATTTTAATTGGTGGTGCTAAATTGCCCATAGGTATGAGTGTTTCCTTGTTTGTCTTTGTATGCCAGTGACTAGTGACTGACTAGTGACCAGTTCAGGCTGTACTCTGTCTCCTTCCCAATGTCAGCTGGGATTGACTCCAGCCCCTCCTGACTCTAAATGGGGTAAACAGTGTGGAGAACAGATGTATGGTTGGATTTCCATCTCTAAAGCCAGCACAAGCAGCTGAGTGTTCCTGTCCCTGCTGTCACTCTCTGAGGTTTAAATTTCTTAAGTCTTTTTCTGAGCCATCATGATGGACACTCTGTGAGGCTGTTATGTGCACAGCCTGTGGATGCACATGCTCTATGCTGAATTTTGCCTTATTTTTGTGTCATGCTGCTTTAACTCTTTCTGATACACAAAATATATCAGCACTAAATGAGGCTTTCGCTTGAACCTGCCTTTATTTTTCAAACATGCAAGTAATTTATAAACTAGACTGGCTGTCTTTAAGTTTGGTTGACCATTTTAAACAACAGGACAAACAGTAGCTCTCTTAAAGACCCCCTCTTAAAAAACAAAGACAGCCCAGTGTTTCCTTCAGTACACTTGTTGCTTGTCACGATCATTGGTAGTGATACTTTGGCACCACCTGCTGGCAAAAATGGTACGTTGACCTTTTCACAAAAGGGCTCCATGACAAGAGATCAGCATGTACCAGGGAATCATATGTACTCACATGTACAGCACGTACACATGTACCATAAATAACTTTTGCACTTGAGTTAAATTACAAGCCATAAGGACAGTCACACCAAGTTTCTGGATACTAAGACAAAGAGTTGGCATGTTTCTTGTTCTCATCTTGTTGTAAGTTGACAAAATCCAAGTTTGTTTACTTGTCTTATGGCTTTTTGGTCACATACAGTACACATTATTTATTTCTTGAACTTGCTTAACAAAAAACTGATGCATTGTTATTCCCAGTAACTGTTGCTTAACTATGATGGTTACATGTAAAAACTGGATTTAAAAATTTGAATAATTCACAAGACACAAGAATGGAATAAGCCAAAAAAGACATTTTACTGGGACTCTAATCTTCATTGTAGATGAATCTTTATTTTGGATTGATCAATTAATTCTTTAGTATGCTGAGTATAAAAACAGAGAAAAAGGTCAACTAGCGTTTCCAAAAGCCAAAGATAACTTCAATAAACGTTTAACTTTGTCCATGAGCCACAGTAAAAAACACAACGGAGAATATTCCTGTTCAAGCTGCTAAAATTATAAAATCTTGACTTCTTTTTGAAGAAAATAATGTACCTATACTATCAGTATGAATTCATCAACTACATGTTGATGCATAATTAACTTCCATTAAAGGTATGAAAAAAAATCTTTGTATCTTTTTGATCTGGAAAACTCTCAACACAATCAAGTCGCTGAAAACCAAACAGGTAGGGCTGCTCGATTATGGCAAAAATGATAATAATGATTATTTACCTTGATACTGAGATCTTACTTAATAAATATCATTAATCATTGATCCTACAACATTTACATTAGTGCACAAATTTAACAGGATAGAAAAACGTTTTTGTATTGTCTTGAGGAGCAGCCAGAAACATCTTACAAATTCTACATCTTTGAATTGCCCCAGGTCTGACTCCTCAAAGCAAAGCGGTTTCATTTAAATGAGGATGTTTGACCACTTTCTTAACCAACAGCTGCCATTCTGTCATCTTTCTTTAGCTCTCAGCCACAAGGCATGTAGCACAGTAATCATTTAACCTTTATTATCTGCTAATCGTGGGAAGCTAAAATTGTATAAAAGATGATTAAATTGATATCTTCACACAGGAAAAATCCCCCTGAAAAATTGCATTTACTTTAGGCATTTTTTTCAGGTGCAAAGGACTAACCTGACTAACTGAATTAGTTCAGAATAAGCTGCCTAAAGTGTGTACTCTAATTTTTTCTTTAGATTCTGCCTGTGTGACAGTGAGTCTTTTAAGCATCTAAAGTCCTTTTCTGAGAGCACAGACCTCCACCTGTGGAGGGGCACAAGCTCAAGAGACTCCTATTTTGTCATTAAGCTAATTGAAATTGAGACTTAATTAATCTCCCAGCACTAAAATCAGGTGGAACAAAACAAACTAGAAATCATTTGCAGTGATCGGTTAAAGCTGGTTCCCATTATCTATATAAGACTTAAAAAATAACAGTCTTCTTCACTGGTGGAGGATTTAAGGGTTAACTATTAATCCTCCTCAGTCTTGTCCATAGTGACATCACTATTTAACTCAGCTGGTTCCTCCTCTAAAGTCTCCCAGCTTGCTACGCCTTCCACAGAATTGTCCTCCTCCATAATGTCATCATCTACTGTCTCTTCTGTCATCCCCTCCTCTGCTGTCTCCTCAGATATTTCTTGCTCCCCACTCTGTCCTGTCGTGTCCTCCTCCTCTTCCTCTTCTGATGTCATTTCCTCTTCTGTAACTTCTTCTTCCTCCTCGTCCTCTGCAACATCCATTACTGCCTCCTGATCCAGCGGCTGTTCTTCCTCAGTTTCTTCCTCTGATGACTCCTCTTCTGCTTCATCCTCTGCTAGATCCTCTTCTTCATCTTCTTCTGCAACATCCTCTTCTTCTTCTTCATCTCCTTCTGCATCTTCTGCTTCATCCTCTTCTTCTTCATCTCCTTCTGCATCTTCTGCTTCATCCTCTTCTTCTACATTTTCTGCTGCAACTTCTGCCACTTCTTCTGCTTCATCCTGCTGCTCAGCCTCTTCATTTTCTGCTGTGTGCTCCTGTATTTCAGTAGTATTCTGTGCTGTGCTGGAGATGACCCCCTCTTCTGCATTGCTCTCTTCATTTAACTTTGGTTTCAAAGACCAAGATGGAGTATGAGCCAGCTGAGAGAGACATAAAAGTTTTATTTGCATCTTAAAAACCAACACGTTGAAAACTATCTTATAAAAGTGATCCAGTAAGAGGCATTTTTTCACAGCTGATGATGGTTTTCCTCTCAACTATCTGTTAATGTATTCTTGTATTTTATTGTTGTTTTTTTTAGCATTTCTTGTAACTGAGTCTATATATCTTTGAGCTCTGTTTTAAGGTGTCACAAAGCAAACTTTCTCTTGGGGACAATAAATTTTAAATTGAAAGCAATCCATCACCAAATGTTTTCAATAATCAGATATATTAAAGACAAATCTCAGTTAAATAAAAAAAGAGGGATGATACCTGGTTGTGAAAACTCTGAAGCTGTGCCATGACGCTGCTGTGGAGTGTCTGTGAAGTGAAAAACTGCTCGTTCAGAGTCATCTGCACTGCATTCAGCATCTCTTTTAGTGCCTGGGCCCGCATAGCCTGTTCAGCCTTGATAAGCTCTCTGAAAAGCACACAAATTACAAAATAAATCACTCTCCACATTGTAGCACTGTTTAGAAACAGATAAATTATGTAAAGTGAAACTGAGCTCACTTTATTGCAGCAATCTCCTGATTGTTTGTATGAAGTGCAGTTTTATGAAGGTCCATTGTGTCTTTCAACCCTTCCAGCTCTGATGCTTGTCCCTGTATCTTTGCATTAAGAGCCTCCACTGATGCAACCTGCTGGTCTACTTTGGAGCACGCATTGGCTACAGCATCTGTGAGCTCTGCAACATTTTCAGAAAGTTCAGAGCTGGAGGTCAACCCAACCACAACGCTCTCTTTCACAGCCTCAAACTCCTTGCTCTGGTTCTTGAACAAGCCCTGGAGAGTTGTGACAGACAGGGAGACCTGGTTTATTTCAGCTAACCGGATGTCCATCTCATCATGGAGGTCCAAGATCTGTGAGAAGAGATTGGAGTTCTTCAGCTTCTCTGATGCAGCCTGGGCAACCTCAGCCTTCTCCTGGGCCTGTTTGTGAGCCTTCTCAAGGGCCATGATCCTCTCCTCAATATCAGAACCTGTCTAGAGATGGAGACTGTTTTTGAGCCATGTTGCTTGAATGAGATAAAGCATTTGAAATCCAGGCTTGTCTTTGCATAAAGTCCCACAAAGCTCTCTTTTTCTGCTACAGGTAGGGTCTTACAAGGTGTTGTCCTATTGATAATGCTGTCTTAAAAAACAGTAAAAAGCCAGTAAGCAAGATTTAAAGTGAAAATATACATTAAATAAAAAAACAAAGTAAGATTAAAAAAACACATAACATTACGACCTATGTCACAGAAACGAACACCGCTACAGTTACTCATAGATAATATTTCTGGAAAGTATGAAATTAATAGCCAATAATTAAGAATATTCAAATTAACCTCTGAGGCTGTAGATGTTAAAATGTCTAAAACGTGACCATGAAGCTGCTCACGCTCCGGATGAGCTATAAATAAAAACAGGTGCTACTTAAGCATCAAGTCAGCCACGTTCAAAGTCTAACAATCTCAGCGCCTTCAAAATAAATGTCTCAGAGCAATAAATTAATTTAAAACATCTTATACATAAAACAAAATTCAACTGACTTCAAAATGTGCATAGCTTTTGTCATGTATAGCCATTCTTATCTGCTTATCTCCTCAAAAATAGTCGGTATTTAAAAAAACAGAATCGTATTGCCTTTAATTTGAAGAGCAACCGTTAATTTTCGCTCTATCTTGTTCTGTTTAGCCGGATTCAACCAGTTACACAAGAAGTAATTGACAGGCGTACCGCGTCGCTGAAATTACCTTCTAGTAAACCAGTTTTGGGTTAAATTTCTCCCTGATAAACGGTATGACAAAAAAATACAAACTGAAGTGTTTAACATAACATATCTACAGTAAGCCAGGTCGGCAGAAACCAACGGTTAGACAGTTAGCTAGCTAACTTACCTGTTCGTCGGTCGTGGCCATCACCTGCTGGAAGTTTGTGATTCTCTTTTGCATTGTTGTAAAAGTGTCGGACAGTTGCTCGATGCTCTGCTGTTGCCAGACACAAAACCACCCCATTATGCTGACCCCGACCACGAAGATAGTTATGAACAACAAAGCTGAAGATGTATATGAGCTCAGCCTTCTCTTGGACTGTGGTGCTGATGGCTCCAGCAGTATGGAGGTGTCGTCTGTCAGCGGCTTCTTTGCTTTACGCCTGGCCATGGCTGCAGAGAGGGACAGGACGGACCTGAGGAGGTATGTGCTGTCAGTGAGGTGGATTTGGCAAAGTGTGCCCTGTTGTCTGATTTTACTAAGATATCACGTTGTGTACACTGCTAGACCCTTTGACCTAGTCAGTCATTGGACCCCCATAATATTCACAGCAACTGTTGGGGTGGTGGGGGGCGTGCCATAATATTATATAACTGTAGTTGTGAGTGAATAGCTCTGCTCCACCACTACAGTAACGGGAGAAACACCCGTCCAAGGCAATGAATAAATACACAAAAGCATTAGCAGAACCTCACAATTGATTAATGAAATGATAAAAATCAATTCCAGTTGAAGTGATAACATATACAAGGAGCTTAGTTAATTTAAAGCTGCTCCTAATATAGAGAACTTAAACTACAGTAAGTGCTACAGTCATATTTTGTGACCAGCTCATTAAAAATTCCTGCATGAATTTTACCTGCACTACAGCAAGAGTGATAACTTGTGTGCCATTAAATTGCTGTATTTCTGTCTAACAAAGAAAGGGACTAGAAGTAAAGGTGCTCAAATTTGGTGTACTTGAATGAATGTAAATGTACTTTATTTATATAGACCTTTACAATATCCTGAAGATGACCAAGATGCTTTACATCCATCCATTTTCTATACCACTTATCCTGTTGGGGGTTGTGGGGGCACTGGAGTTTATCCCAGCTGTCATTGGGCGTGAGGTTGGGTGCACCCTGGACTGGTTGCCAGTCAATCCCGGGGCTGACATATAGAGACAAACAACCAGGCACACTGCAGCCAATTTAGGCCAACTAAGAGTTAACTAATGAGCATGTCTTTGGTGGTGGGAGGAAGCCAAAGAACCCAGAGAGAACCCACTCATGTAAAGGGAGAACATGCAAACTGCACACAGAAAGGCCCTGACTGGGAACCGACCCAGGGACCTTCTTGCTGTGAGGCAACAGCTCTAACCCCTGTGCTGCCGTGCAGCCCAAGTGCTTTACACAAAAACAACTGAATAGCATTTGAAACACAGCACAAAACAAGTTCCTTAAATAAAAACATAGAAACATTAGTAAACACAGACTACAAGAATCAAAGTGTCACCACACTACTAGGTATTAAAAACCATCCTAAATAAATAAGTTCCAAGCTTTGATCTGTAGAGGCCAAAGTTAGACATACACATATCAGAGGGAAGACTATTACCAGATTTTTCACCTTGTATAGTCAGTCAGTTCAGTCACCCCAGTGTTTGGATTTTGGCATGGCCACTTCCAACAAAAGTTGGTTTGGTGACCTCGAAGCCCTGCCACATTCACAAACAGTTAGAGTCTCAGATAAACAGGATAGGGCAAGGGCACAGAGAGCTTTAAAAACAGATATTAAAAGTTTGAAATCAATTCTGAAATGGGCTGGAAGCCAGTGAAGGGAAAAGAGAATTGGAGTAATGTGCTCTCATCTTGTGTTAGTTCATTGACAAGCTGCTGCATTTTGCGCATAAGAGCTTAAGCAGTTGTCAGTGTCAATTTCATAAGGACTGTGTCCATCAAAAGAAATGGGTCTTTGTGTAAAATTTACATTCATAAGTCTTGCAGTGAGACCATAGCCTTTGTGTTTTACACATACCTTCAATCAATCAGTCTTTATTTGTATGGCGCAGCCAATTCATAACCAATGTTATCTTAGTACACTTACTAAACAGGGCACATCTGGACCATACTCTTTGTATTACTATGTTAATTCCACAAATTGGACATAATCCGTATCCACAGCATTCTGTGTGGCAACACATGCCCTTGCTCTCTGGGTCCATTTCTGAAGAGCAGCAGAGTGCAACCCTACCCCTCAGGCTTTATAATATCTCATGATATAAACAGAGTCCCCTGTGAGAGTAGCACATAAACAACAGGTCACTTTGCCTTTCTGAGGTTGATTTGCTGTTCCCTTTGATATTATTTATTGAATTTTTGAAAGCTTATCTTTGGGACTTTTTTTTGACAGGACAGCTGAAGAGATACATGAAAAATGGGGAGAGAGAGCGTGTAAGGCACGCAGCCCCAGAGGACCACAGCCTCGTTGTATGCACACCCACTCCACCAACTGAGCTAAAGTGGTGCCCCATTCCATGATTTTCTGCTTCTACAATGGATGGTGAGTACATTTTGAAGTTAGAAGGTTTATGTTTTCTTAAAAGGATGTGTGGTGTCAAAAAATATCCTGTGTTTTTTTACCACAAGAAGTAACTTCTTTAGTCCATAGCGCCATGTTACCTCTGTGACTTTGTGACTGACTTATGACCTGTGGCTTGTGCCACCGATTCTAACTTTATGTTGATACAGCGATGAGAATTTAGATGCTTTGTGTGTTCTCTTCATATTTCTTCAAAATGTATCTCAATCAGAGGAAAGCCATGTAGCACCGCCTGAGGCGGACCTGCTGTCGAATAACATTGATTGATTTGATAGGGAGAAATTGCTTCAGAGAGCATATCACTGCGTAGACAGAGTATGTGGAACTTGAGGATAAGTGCAAAGAGGGATATGCAGAAGAAATGAGATGGGTACAGACAAACAAACAAACAAACAGACAGATGAACAAAAATGAATGAGATAAATTTATGACTGTCATAGCCAAATCTATCTGAAATGTATTGTCTTCGATGATTAAAAAAGCTGTAATAATGGCAGCAGTATGTGTAAAGTAAAACCCATGTATAGTAATAGACTTAACATTCTTGTTAAAACTTAGTAACCAATGGAAAATTAGCAATCATTGGGGCAGCATGAAAACAGTGCCAGCAATGCATGAAGTTGTCTTTGCAGGTATTCTGGAAGTAAAAAGAAAAACAGTAGCCAGGGATATCTTTGATTGATTTAATGCAAGACACTAAAACAGTAACAGCTCTGTAATTGTAACTTGACATAGACATGTTAGGAAAGTAAACAAAGCAAACATTAAAAAGACAATTAGTGCTGTCTTTCTTTAGCAATTTAAGACTTAAAAATTACAATACCCTGTACTAAACCTAGTGCAACATGAGTAGTCTACCAAACAACACAAGTGTTGCATGCATGCATCCCTGCAAGACATGTCTTTTAAAGTTTACCAAACAGCATCTTGCATTTTCCCGCAGGAGTTTTTCTCTTTTGGAGCTATTCAAGACATTTTAAATAGTTGTGCATCACACTTGTAGCAAATGAAGCACCCTATAATTATCCTGCCACTCAATTTTGAATGATATTTTTTTATTTTAAAACACAGTACTGGGTGCAGTGATTCAGTTTTTGTCCATCATCTGCAGCTATTCTTCACTCTGGGAAGAAAAATGATCATACTTTTACACAATTATTCACACTCTGTTCATTGTGATGTCTTATAGGCCATCTGATTTGCATTTCTTAAAAAAAGGTATTAAAGGTATTACCTCTGACATTCAGCATCATTGAGGACTCAGCTGCCCCCAGTTTATTCTCAATGACGACTTTGTATTCTCCGTTGTCTTTGGGTGCCACTCTTAGTATCATCATTGAGCACACTCCACAAACATTGGTGATGAGGTAGTTGGTGTTTGTATTCAGGGAAATGTTGTTACGATACCATGTCACATGTGGAGTAGGATCCCCCTTGACTGCACAGCTCATGAGGCACTCGTAACCCTGTGGAGCTGTGCGCATCTTTAGGGGAACTATAAATGATGGAGGTGACTGGAAGTCCAAGCACTTTGTCTCTGGCATTTTGATTTTGAACTTGTCTGAAACACATAAACAAAATCAATAAATACATTTAAAAATCAGGGATGTAGAAGATAAAATTATCAAACAGAGGATTAGTTTTTTAGGACTTGAAAAAATTTGATGTGAAAATCATGAGATGGCATTGGTAGGTGATATACTTCAGAGATTCAGGCTAAAAGACACACAGTCAAGATACATTCAACAGTGTGAAACCTGTAATGATCTGAAAGCCTCCATAAGGCACATTTTAATTGACTGCAGTTGCAAACAAAGAAGCTTTGGTGACACTTTAATTGAAGTTTTATTCACAAGACTGACATTATGCTGTCATAATCATGACATGACACCTGTCATTAACATGAATAAGGCTTGATGAATGTTGCCATTAAGTGTCATTCGCTAAATTATGACACCTTTACTACACAATGAGTATTTTTTTTCAAACTATTAAACAGACACTTGGCCATAATAGCAAAATATTAGTCATTCTTATTCTTCATTAAAGGAATGATTAATAACATATTGTTGTAAATGACTGTACAGAGGCTTGACTCATCCTTTATTGTAAGATTGTTCTATATATTCCTTTGTTATGTGTTATGATGATATGCATTTGTTTATTCTCCCTAAATGACAGGAATCCTCTCCAATTTGAAAACAGTGTCAGGTGACTTGGAAACAAACAATAGAGCAGCTCTCTACTAACCTGTCATAGAATGTACAGTAATGCTTATGCCTAGTTCATGTATTGCTGTCTACTGAAAAGCACCCCTGGTAATTAGCCTCTTTGGGAAAATCAAAGGTCTAAAGAAAAACTTTGGGACCCTTGCCACTGATTTTCAGGAAAGCCTAGGCTAGTTCATTCAAAATGATGTCTCAACCTAAAGTTAGTTGTGCATTTATAACTTAAGCACCTTCAGCCTCATGTTTTCTAATGGTTTCTGCAACAGGCTGGGGTGAGGAGGTAATAATTTTTCTGTTTTTGTGTGAGCAGCTTGTGGGGTGTATGACTTGTCATGTGTGATAAAATCTAACTCGAGAGTCATTGTCTGAAAGAATGCCAAACTTTCTCCTTCCGTTTCTTTCAGAGGCAGAGAAGTGAAGGGCGGCTGTGCACAAAAGGCAGTTAAAGTGATTGGAAAGTAAATTTGGAGAAGAAAAGCAGTCCTGCCAGTCAATCTAAGGGACCAAACTAACCTTGAGCATATCTATATATTATCCTGAGAAGCTGTTAAAGACAACACAAATGTCCATATCAGCTGAAGAGGACCTTAAACGGCTTTCCCCTGCCAGCAGAGGTCTGAACAGAGATTTTGTGAACAGGTAAGTGACTTAATTGCAAAGATGTGGCATGCATAGCTGCTTTGTACTTAATCTGCTTGCTTCTACCATAAGTGCAGCACATCGTTGTGTATCGGTACTTATTTTGTATTCAAATGACAAAATAGTCATAACAAGTGAGTCCTCTCTTTTGCTTTACCGAAGTTCAATCCTCTTACCTCTGCAGTTTGAAATGAATTCTAAACTTTGGCATGGCCATGGTTTGTACCCTAAAACTTGACTACAAACCATACCTTAGGTGGTTTTCTCTCTTACATCATATTAACTTGGACCTTTTCCTAATGTCAGTTCTCCTAATTTTGTTTTTAATTTCTATACTCTCATAGTGTCTATGCTCTCCAGCCCCCTCTTTTCATTTTCTTCTTGTCTGACAGTCAGGATTTTGTTTATAAAAGGCTTTGAATTGTATCAGCGTGAAGAGCAGTTGTGTAGATGTCAGTCATGTTGATTAGGTGTGGAATATATTCCAGAGATTCTCATCTCTGGTTCAGCACTGTGTAAGTTAAGTTAACCAGAACAGCTTTACAGAGAGAAAAAAGCACCTTGAAATTGGTGTAGTTAGCCATGACAAACACTGAACCTTAGTAAATAGGCCTAAATAATGACTTAAAGGATTGTCATTCTCCGTGATTTGTTTCATTAACAAGGTGCATAGATGTGAAATGCATTTTTTACAAGTTTATTATTTATTCAAGTCATAGCTATACACTGCCCCTCCTGAGATCTGGTTTGATTGGCAATGATTTTCAATTTGAGGAAGTACTTTACAGTGGGATTTTTTGAAGGAAACTTAATCTGTGTTATTACATGTTATCAGACCTAGCACAGACAAACAATCTTTTACTGTGTCAAGGAAAGTGAGGACTGATTTGCATGTCTGTTCGATCAAAAAAAGGCACAAACCTTTTTCCTTTTCGGTTTTAAATACAGGGGATTCAGAGGGTGGAGAAAGACCCATATCATTTTTAGCAAACACCCTGAAGTTGTACTCTCGTCCGGGCAAGATGTTGACAACCGTGAACTTATTATTAAAGAGGTTGTCTGACGCTGTCCTCCAAGTGCGTTTGAAGGAGTCACGCTTTGATACCATGTAGTGTAGTCTGTCATCCCTCTTTTCATCTGGAGAGGGGGCCCAGGAAAGTGTCACTGTCCCTGGGATGTTCTGACTCAGCTCCACTGGACCAGGAGGCTTGGGATCATCTACAGCCACATTAAAACAGAGACAGTGACACAAATATCTTAAAGTTTAGTTAGTTTGCTAATTTTCTACCAGATTTTTCACCATTTAATATAAGAGGGTTCTAGAAGTTTTGATGGAATGAAAATTCATGAATTTTTGAAGAGTATTGCCTTGAGCACTGTGATTCACCTGTTACTCTGATTTCAACATTGACGCTCTCCTGGCCGACAATGTTTTTGACAGTTATGGTGTAGATGCCAGTGTCAGATCGCTCAGATGTAGGGATTAACAGTTGAGAGCCCTTGTCGGAATTTGTAATTGTTACATGTTTTCCCACTGGGACACCATCTTTTAGCCAAGAGATTTCTGGGAGTGGGGAGGCCTGAGAACAAAAAACCAAGGAAACAGAAAATCAGATGGGCCCCCTCTAAAAAGGAAAGGAATATTTGTCAATGAACCACATAGTCAGAAAAACAGTACCTCAAAACTGATGTTTAGGCGGACAGTATTCCCAGATTTTACTACCACAAATGTCTTCATGTTACGATCTTTAAACTTTGGCCTCACTGTGAAGGTAAAATGTATATTTCTTTTATTCAAAATATTATCAGACTGTCTGGGATTTGTAAATTCAGTCTTAAGAATGATATGGATTGTTTCTAAGTCAAGCCTTTATTAGACTTATTGTAATTAATGAAAGTAGGCAGCATACCATTTAAGAATGGTTAACATTTTATAATTGTTGGTACAACTCATCCTCATATGCAACTTTTAAATTATGATATACTGTTACCAAAGTACCAACTGTCATAAATGCTGCACTGGTCTATTACATGACCATTTTTTCATCAGATGCAAACATTTGAACATAAGGTTCACATGACAAAATAAAAACAGACCAGCAATTTCAAGTAGGCCTCACGCGCATGAAAAGTCACCTTGTATCTCTTTCAGTGGTTTATTTGGATATATTTCCACTTAAAATGCTGCAACGCTACTTAATTTAGAACTTCATGTTTGACTTTTTCATGCTGGCTCTGAAGTTTAATTGCTGTCTCTTCAAAACAACAAGAATGACTTTTATTTCTACGGGTATGAGATAAAAAGTTCTAAAAAATAAAAAAACTTAAAGAAAATTAATAGCCAAAAAGCAGACTATATTCTGAGAGCAGAGCTACACAGTGTTTTTGACATTTGTAGGACCAAAGGCAAAATGAACTCTGTGCAAATGTATTTTGAAATCAGAAACTACTTAAGCTGTAAGGTTGTGTAACATTTTGCAAAAAATAAGCAAACTATTTTGTCAGTTAAATTTAAAACTGTCAAGTTCTTAATTCAAAATACAAATTTACTCACCAGGAGGAGGCATAGCAATAAGGTAATTGTCAAAGCCGTGCGGTTCTCCATCACCTCCATAATTGGTAGCAATTACTCTCACCCAGTATGCGGCCATCGCTTTCAAACCAAGCACAGTGTAAGACATGAGAGTAATGGGGATGGCATTACAGCGAGTCCATTCAAGGCTTTCTATTAGTCTGATCTCCACATAGTACCCTTGGGCTTCATCCTCAACCCCTTTTACCTCTTTAGGTTTAGTCCAAGTGAGTGAAAATGTGGTATAATCTGAAGACGTTAACTTCAGGTCTGTGACCTTGCCTGGGGGTTCTGAAATTAAAGTATTGACAAGTTGTAAGGGCTGCATTGCCATACTTTTTATTAAACCGAGATACAAACAGCGTTATGTCACATGACATTTTCACTCTCATAAATGTTAAAATAAGGCAGCCTCAGGTTGATAAGAGCTGATTGTAAGTGCAGCACTTACTCATTGGATCTCTGGCTATTACCGTCTCACATGGAATACTGGGCTCTCCAGCACCAGATAGATTGATAGCAGACACCCTAAATTCATATGCAGCTCCTTCAAAGACATCTTTCACTCCATACTTTGTATCTGTGGAAAAGGAGGACTTGGTTATATCACTGAAAATTTTGTTGATGTAGATGGATAGAAGCAACCTTTTATTGCAACAGGGTACTTCCACAGCTTGTGATACAAGTCACATACCTGTGATAGGCCCTCCTTGGTTTACAAGACTCCAGTAATTAGTGCCTTTCTTATTCTTTTCCAAATTGTAGCCCAATATTTTGGTTCCTCCAGTGTCGCATGGAGGGCACCAAGACAGATTGATGCAGTCTTTAAAGGCACTCACCACTTTTGGTGCTGTTGGTGCTCCAGGATATCCTGTGGTAGAAGCAGAACAGAATATCTGTTTTATGCTTTGTGTTGTGCTGTAGTTCTTTTTTAATCTCTGAATCAAAGTAAATCACCTGACTCCAGCACCTATACTTCATCTGTCTAATGCATTGTCCTGGATTGGTAGAATTTATGGACTTCATATGTGTTTATATCTGCACACATTTATTTGTAAGCCTTTGGGTACATGCATTTGAACATCTGCATAACTACACATATGTAAGTGTATGTTAGTGCTTATAAAAAAGTCTGTTGGACACATATGTCTGCTTTGTGAATGCAGTGTGATCTATTGATCGTGGGACTTTGTTTGTAATGTTCTCTTTTAATATGTTTTGTCCAGTAACTGTGCTCTTGTAAAGCACTTATTATTGCCTTGAGTCTGAAAGGGGCTATCTGAATGATCTTGTCTTGCCTTTCTCAGACTATTCTGGACTTTGATGTGGTTGTGTTTTTACCACGAATCACAATCTTTTTTTATCATTGCCTTTTAATTCTATTGTCTTCTGAAAATAATAGTATTTCGAGGAATAGCAGCAAAACCAACCCCTCTACTAGCTTAAATTAGGCTTTGAGTAAAGACTTACTCAATACGCCAGCTGGTATGTCGTCTGTCTGCAGGTAATCACTGATGCCTTCTGCGTTTTTGGCTCTGATCCGATAGCAGTATCTCCTTCCTGGATCCACATCTGTGTCTTTGTAACTTGGGTTGCTGCCAGGGATCTCACCTAGGTTGGTCCATTTATTGCGCCCAACCTGTTGGCGTTCTATGATATAGTTTGTGATTGGGCATCCACCATTATCTTTTGGTGGCTTCCATTTGTACTCAACAGATGTTACAGCACTTTCCATAATATCTGCAGGTCCCTGAGGAGGTGTTGGTTTGTCTGTTGAGGAAAAGACATCAGATTAAAATCGCTGTAAACACCATTTATCACCTTCGACACTGTAGAAAGTGTAATACTTGCCATATTTAGAATTTACTTACCAAGAACAATAAGTTTGGAAATTGCCTCCAGTGTGCCAAATTCATTCTTTATTTTGATTTTAACATCTCCACTGTCTTTCCTTTGGCACTTGGTAAGACGTAGTTGGCTCTCAGTAGCTGATGTCTCGATCTTCACATTGAGGCCAGGCAATAGCTCATCATCATTCTTAAACCACTGTATATTCATTGGTGCCCCACCTGAGAATGGCAGCTTCCATTCTGCATTTTCTCCTGCCTTTATAATGACTGGCTTTGTGAATTCAGCGAGTGCCTCAGCATCAAATTTTGGTGGGTCTTTGATGTAATGGAAAGAAGTTCTCAGAAACTTTCAACTTTTTAGACATGATGCCACTTTATCAATCAGTCAGTCAGTCAATCAACCAATCAATAAACCAATAACTTTATTAACAGTTTTATACTGACCTTTAATGTCAAGTGTTGCTTCAGATTTACGGCCTTCAGCTTCAAAGCGGTACACGGCAGCATCATCTTTGCTGCAACAATCAATTATCAACTTATGACAGGCACCGTCTTTAATAATTGTGACTCCATCTCCATTTGTGAGCTTGCAAGAAAGAAAAATCAGTGTTAATGAAAACACCTGAAGTCAACATATACAGTAATGTATAATACACTGGTCTGTATGTCTTTATAAGCCAATAAACAGCAATATCTTGATTCTAGTTTAGTTTATTTCTGTCAATTTTCTTTTTCTGTTCAAATGACAATCACTTAGTTAATTCTATTTTAGCACTGAAACCAAAAGTAAAACAAAAAAAAGACAAAACAGAACTGAAAAGATGTAGGCTGAAGCTTTATTCACCTCCCCATTTTACACTCATTTTTAATCATCTTCCTTATACAAGCATTAAAGAAAGTGAACTGCCACAGCATTTGACTCACCAGCTTTCCATTTTTATACCAGCGTCCCTCAGAGGTCTCACTACTTAGTTTGCAAGACAGCTCTGCCTGTTCCCCAGTATTGGCCATAGTATCTGACAGCCCACTTACAAACCGAACACCAGGATCTGCAAAGATATAAAGAAAAAGACAGTAAGCAGAGACAATCCAGTGGACTGTACATTGTGTTTGGCAATGTAAAAAAGAATCAGTTAATAGTGTGTAAGGAGACAACTCTTTCCTCTATGGCACCTTGTGTTGTACACTTAAATTCTTGTTTACTTTGATTATGAGTGCCCATTAAAAAAAGCATTAAAAGACCAGGGAGCTTAAAATGCATATAAAACATTGTTTTTAGTGATGGGTCTCTGATCAACAATTGTGGACCAATTTTATAGTTCCATTTAATGATAAAAAATAATGTGTCAGATGAAAAAGCACAAAACTAAGCTTAGCATTAGTTCATTCATTGAATTGTCTCCTTGCAATGAATGAACTAAGCTTAGCATTAGTTCATTCATTGAATTGTCTCCTTGCACTCTCAACTAATCGCAGCTCTTTTGGCAAGATTGCCCATGTAAGTATGAGGTCCTTCCTATTGATCCCTCCTTTACTGATGTGGATCACACTGTACTGCTGGTGGTTTAGCTTTACTTCCAACACCCCAGCCTCCTCCTTTATAGCTTAAAGCTTTTGTTGCACACCATATCTACTTTATGCTGTTAACGAGTGATTTAAACTAAACTAAACTTCATTTTATAAAACATGCATTGTCATTAATCTATCTATCTATATATGGGGGATTTCTAGCACTATGATCAAAAGAAAATCAAAGCACGGTGCTTGGCTAATCAGGGGAGCAACTTTGAACTAACTTAGAGAAAGAAAGTGGTTTTGGAAAATTATCTCACGGTTCTTGTAACTGTCTTTATAAGCATAACAAGCAAAGATTTAAACCGCTTCATGCTGCTCTGTTATAGTTTATTTTCTAATGGTTTCTATGAAGTATGTCTCTCTCTAGTGGTCGACACGCAGAACTGCAGAGGATGTTTTTTTTAAGTTTAGAAGTTTGTGATTAAACTTGGTTTAATTCTTTATTTCAGTTCAACTTCTGCCTACATTTTTTAGATCATTTCACTTTGGCAATAACAGCTACTTTATTACTCTAAATATTTCATGGTAAAAGTTTTCTATACTTTCTGAAATGCTGTCCAAAATGTTCCAAGTTATTCAAATTTCCAAATATTTTAACAAGAAAATACCATTTATACCATAATTTAAGAGATTATTAATATATGGATGGTGTCCTTTACCTACCTACCTTCCACTGAGCAGAATCTTGCTACAGTTACTATATTTAATTTGTTATTCTAAGTCATGACCATCTGTCATTGTCCAGTCTTCCAGTGGAATACCTGGGATTAATTTTCAGACTTTCTTAAACAATTTTCAGAGACCACAGCTGACAGTATATAGTATTCATTAGCACAGACACGTTTATGATTTGAGTTTTAACATTAGCCCAATCCCTGTGTAACGTAGTGACACATTTTTCTATTTTTAAATAATGCAATGATATTACCTATGACAGTGTCAGGAACCAAAGGCCCAGTTCGTGAGCGCTTCTTTTTGTTATCATCTGCCCCATCTCCCCCTTCTTTATGTTGATCATCTCCATCAGTCAGGTTCTTCTTATTATTGCTATCTCCATCAGCCTGATCACCATCAGTCTTCCCAGCAGACCCATCTCCAGACCCTTTACCAGTCCCATCACCAGAACCATCTTTTCCATCCCCCTTTCCAGCCTGTGCTCGTCGGGCTGCTTCTAAATCCTCTTTCTCTTTTTGTAGCTTGGATTGCTGTTCCAATGCTAATTTAGCCAGGTCATCTTGATTCCCAGTTTGGTCGCCTTTACGACCTTTACCTTTGTTTGGATCGGCTGTACAGAAATAAAAATAATAAATTAATTCATAAAATTAACATTGCTAATATCACACCTTCTAGTTTAGATGGGTATTTCTCTTGTCAGTACTTCCTCCACTATGAAACCCACCTTCCACTGTAAGGGATGCACTACTGGAAGTTATTCCAGCAATGGCATAATATGCTCCATTGTCTGCCATTCCACAGTCTTTTACTCTCAGTGTATGAATTAGTTTGTCCTCCGAGACAGTAATCTCATATTTTTCCCCATTTTCAAGCGAAGAATCCTTTGTTGACCAGTTAATCCTGTTCAGTGGTGTTGATAGGACACACTGAAAGATGGCATCCTCATTTTCAACCGCTTTCACATCCTTTATCTTTGTTGTGAACTCCACAGCAGGCACTAAGAGAAGTAAAGGTTAGATGATGATTTATTGACTTCTCATTCATGTTTTATCACAGTCTGAGTAGTAGCAGCTTACCTTGAAAGTCAGTTGATAACATATTTGACTCTTCAACATCAACCTGGTAAAATCCAGCATCTTCTGGCTGAGGATCTTTGATGCTGAAAACATACTTGTTCCCAACTTTCTTCAGGCTATGCTTTGAATTTTCATCATCTCCATATGGAACACTTTTTCCATCCTTTTAGGAAAAAAAGCAATTATGTATGATTTTCTGAAATTATGATTTTGTATTTTTGTTTTTCAAAATAGTTTATGTAGTAGATGTTGGAACCCATATCAGCTCACCTTGTATAGGTTAATTTGACTGTTAGGATCCCACAGTTTCATCTCCAGGCTAAATTCAGCTCTCCCGTTAGGTTTTACTTCAATTTGTTTAACGTTTTCCACGTTTTCTGCCACCTTAAAAATGAAGTTATTTATCAAACTTTAGCTCTTAATTGTATTGTTATAGGTGCAAAAAGCACACTTCACACCACAACCAGAGGTTAAAGCCATAGAGGGAAGTAAAATCAGCTGTACAGACAGATGATCTAGACTTGATGTACGGTTTGTGGTACATTACCTTTGCCTGCTCATCTTCCCTTTCTTTTTTCATTTGGCTGAGTCTCTTCAACATCCAACGAAAGTCTGTAACACCAAAGTCAAAACAGATCTTTTCATAGTCCTTCTTTGGTGCAGAGAGAAGCAGTTCCCAGAGCTTTGGATCAATTTCCCCTTCCTTTTTTGGTGGGAGTTGTTTTTTTCTGGTGACTACAACACTGAAATAAGAGGAAAGCAGTCAACTCAATTCGGATATACAGTACAGTAGACAGTAGACATCGATTTAAAAGAAAGAAAGATCTTACGTTTTTTTAAGCATTTTTCTGAAATCCTGTGTTTCATCATTTCCTGGAGTAAATTGGACAGAAATAGGAATTAGCATCCTCTCAATTTGACATTAATATTTTATAAGCTTTTATATGGTTCACTACAAAGCAAAGAAACCAAACGGAATCGGTTAGATAAAACCAGATGGATCAAATTAACCAGTAGATCATTTTGAACTTTAAGAAAGAAAGATTGTGCTTTGCAACATTTTGCTTAAAATTTGAACATGTTAATGTTAAATCCACTTGATTACTAACTTGTTTTAGATCAACAGAAAATAGTCTTTATTTTCCTTGAAAACAAGGGTATTAATTTACACATGACCAGAGGAAACCTTAGTTGGTTAATTAATCAGGAAGCTTCTATACCTGTCCTGCCTTTCTTCTTCATACCAGCTGGAATATAAAGAAACAAAAGCACACAGGTCAAGTGTGAGAGAATAGTCAAAGCTCTGTAGTTAATTATGCTCACTTTAATAAATGTATAATGATTTTATTTTAATGTTAGAATCAGTGCCCTACCTTCAGCAACACTGAGAGTTGCACTGACGACTGCCTCTCCATACTCATTGCTAGCAACACATTTGTAGGTGTCTGCTAGATCAGGTGTTACGGTGAGCATCTGAAAGAAGTGATGCAGGGGAGAAGTTGCATTTTTTTTGTGAGGCAAGCTTTTTACACCTTTGTATAGCACCTCAAAGCACGTCAAATGTTCTGTAGCATAGCCACCTGCCACTAGTTGGGGCTGTACCCCAAGTCAGTGGCTACTGCCCTGATGTTGCACTATGACTAAGAAATACACAATAGTACAGTAAGGAATGGCATTTTAGCATGGTGCAATTTGGTCGTATTTTGTTCTGAGATTAACTTGTATGTAGGCTGTGTCAGGTTAAACTGGTATATCAGCTGAGGAACAGTGTAACCACTTCTTGTACAGGCTTGTGGTGTTTAACCTGAAGAAGGACTAAATCCTACTGGTGCTAAGAATGCAAATGCAAGCCAACAATTTGCAAAACTATTTGATAGCTGGCCAAATTCACATCCTAACTTATGGTGAATCAAACTCTGGTGCACTCACACCTCGTTTCCACATACTGTACCTATGGTTATGGAGGTAAGTAAACAGGAATTCTATTCATTCCTATGGGGATCTCTGGGATATCTCGGTATGTCTGACGTGCCTGCAAAGCTCCTTACCTCCGTAATATTTTTGTCTAGATTGGGACACAAGTACGTTGAAAAAAATGAACTTTTGACATAGATTTCGGAAAGAGACCATATGACATCGGGCTAGCTGACCAAGATAACAGGCTTTGACTATTCATATTTATCAGCTTGATATGATATGCAGTCAGATTAACTACTTTTATATGAAATATGTGAGGATTTATCTGTCAATATAAACTGCTGTATGATTGATAGTGTCAGATATGTTTTAACATTTTAGTGAAAGTTAAGAAGAGGTGATCGGATGAAAAACTGGTTATTTAACATAAACAAACTTTGAATGGCTAAACAAGTTGGCTAAGCGTGTTTGGTTGTTCATATGTCCACATATGAAATATGTACAGGTAATATTAGTCCTGTTTTAGCTCAGTTATTCCAGTAAACATATATTCCAAGCTACTTATTGGCAAAAAATGGACAATATAATCCTCTTTCCAATGACAACAGGTAGTTAATCAGCTTTTAATCCATCCGTTAAAAATGCTCTTCCTTGCATTTGACACATGGAAGCATCACCCCTATATTTACACATGCAAGGATGTTCACATGTAAAAACAAGGCATCAGATGCACTGTCAAACCAATCAGAGTTCAGATCTTTGGTTTGCACCGGAAATCATTTGCCCATTCACATTACCCCAAACCAGACCACTTAGTTGTGAATGCATCCTTAGTCTCCCATTGACAAGAAGAATGAGCATTTGCAGCAGAGTTCCTTAAACTTGATTGGTTTACAGAATAAAAATATTTCACTTTAGTGTAGTAAATAAAGTACTCTGGTTTAATTCAGATCAATGGGTGTGAGAGTCAAGAGATAGAAATTGTGATATTTGAGAATGAAACTGAGATTTAAAACATTTAAGGCATTGCATTTTTGCTGCTTTCTTACCTCAAGAATGTGCTCCTGTGCCCTGTCATCAAATCTGATGATGTACTTCTCTGGGTCATTAATTTCACCCTTATTTCGCCCCCATGTTACATTTGGTGCTGGATCTCCACTAACCATAGCTCTAAACAGTGCTTTTTTACCTGAAAATTCAAAATACATACAGTCAAAGAGTTACACAGCTATGGATTGTATTCAACAGTGTTATAGTAATGAATTTTTTACCCTCTTGAACTGTCATGGCCATTGGCTTTCGAGTGAAGTCTGGTGTCGATTTTCCTAAAGGCAGCTGCTCAAGAAACTGAGTGATCATTACTCCGGGGACTCTGGACCTTCTCTTGATAGCCACTGTTAATACCAGAAAACAAATAAATAAACAAAAATCAGCTGTTTGATGTTTAAGTAGGAACACAAATGCTCTTAAGTGTCAGCAGAGCATTTATTAGGCTACATATATTCACTAACTTTCATACTGGGAAAACACACTTGGGGGAACTATGGAATTTGACATTGTTCAAAGTAAAATTGAGTTACATCTTATTCATACACTATACCAGAAAGAAAGAACAATAGTGAGATCTCTAGTTTGTTTGTTGCAACAGGATAATAGTGTACTTTGCATACCAAAAAAATCAAATAAGCAGTACTTTTATCTTTGCTTGTAGTTATGCTAGAAATGCACAAGATGTCAGTATTTCCATTCTCCTTGTAAACTATTATAGGAGCCACATCATGGCCAAATCTTAATTTTGGTGCTCATGAATACCCATTTTTAACGTTTAATCTTGTCTTAAAGGAAGCCTGCACTTGGAAAAATAGTCAAAATAACTTTTTACATATTTCTTTGTATTTTAATTGAATGAAAATACCTCTAAATTTAGAAATAATATGTATATTTGTGGTACTTGATAATCATCTTTAAAATAATAAAACAAAAACAAGTGAAGAATTATTTCTAACAAGTTTGTTCCCCAAGGCATCAAGTCAGACTAATACAAGGCCAAGGAGGAGAGTCCATTTTTGCTCAGACCTAACCCATACCCTTAGCAATTTTAATCCAATCTTCAGGTGAAGGAGACTGAAAAAAATGGAACACTGACACTTTTTTGTTTTTTTCAGTTTTCCTTTATAGGATTTCAACTGTAGGATGACTCTTCACAAGACACAAAGTTCCCCTTACAGCTGGTAAAATCACTATCCCCAACTGTTGCTTCTTTTTTTGCACAAGCATCACACATGCTGCAGTGACTCAGAGCTGCTTCATTCACCCTGGGCTTCAACTTTTACTGCTGCAGAATATGCAGGTGCAACACAGCTTATCACTCTATAACTCTTTCAGGCATTAAAATTCCCAGTAGGGTGCTGGTTTAGCTCAGCTTGTGGAGCAGGCGCTTGTATACAGAGGCTACAATCCTCAACACTGGTTGTGAGAACAGTTCCCAGTCTTGGCACTGTTTGGTGCATGTCTTACCCCTCTCTCTCTCTCCCTGTATATCCTGCCCCTTTTCAGCTGTCCTGTCCCAATAAAGGCAAAAAAGTCCTTAACAAACTCAACAAGACCAATGATTAATTTAGATTTGAAGACTTAGGGAGAAATAATTTGTCCTCTGCCTAATTAAGATACCAGAGTTAATGATACGGATAATTTACTAAATCTAAAGTCAAGATAAGGGAGATTAGGGGTGCACAATCTTATCAGCATAGCATCAATGTAGGCAGATAGTTGCTCTAAAATGGAAACATCTGTAACGGCATAAAATTTCAGCTGATTTCTGCCAGTATGTACTGTATATATTTTGGCTGTACAATGAAAATCCAACATTTTGAATGTATGTTAATTGTGAAATGGCCATTGTGTTGTTCCTAATTATAGGGATTAATTAGAGAAAATTTCAGCATTATCAAAATTTTAACAGCTCAAGCTTGTCCATCCATTAAGTGATGCTCATCTGAAATGTGAGGAATAGCCTCAAATTAATAATTCATAAAAAGCTCATCAAATCAGAGCATAAAATATATTTTAAACTATTTAGTATTCATTTTCATTAAGATATACATTTCATCATTAGGTTTTAACCATGATACCCATTGATTAAGTTCCTCTCAGAAGTCCCTGTACCCAATAAGCTACATGTGAGGAATATTTTATGTAATTATAAGTATCGATATTGCTATCTAACTATACATATCATTGTCTTTCTCTTTCTAGAGATATAGTAAATCACTGAAAAAAAAACAGTTTGTGAATGCAGTATTTTGTATATGAAAACATTCCTTTCTTGGTCATACCACATCTCATCATCACCAGTTGTAGTTGCATATAAACATTGAGAAATGGATGCAAAGCAGCCAGTAATATAATAACTGTCACATGCACACACAAACAAGGAAGAATGTGGAACAAAAGGTGTTTTATTCTACTCGACAGAATTACCTGCAATACATTATTTCTAACAATGTCAGAAAGCATCTACAAAGTGAAACTAGGTCCTCCACTTACTAAAAAGCAAATTGCACTTGCACTGACAAACAGTTCATAGTGCTGGCTAATTATTTTAGCCCTCAAAGTGTGCATTACTTTGAGATAACCCATTCTTTATCACTTTCTCTCAGCGGCCTTACTCCAGTTAGAGGGGATATACTGAATATTCATCAAACTCTGTCATCTCTCAGGGGGCTGGTTTATGCTCTTATATCATCTGAATGCAGAAAGGATTCTTGTAACCTTGTCCCTCAAGCATTGATACACACATAATCCGAGCCTACTTGGACAGTAAGTCAGTTATTTGCTTCTGCATACCAAACGCTCCCTGAAACTCTGTTAGATTTGGACAACAGCAGGCTGCAGTAGACTTTCAGTAAAAATGTTTTCCGGTTTGAAGCTGATATACCTTTCATAAACAGTTTTAAGCCACAAATAAGAGGCCTCTTAAATGCCCCACTCACTCCTGGTTTCAATCTTTGTCTCTGAAAATGGAATCGTATCGCATACTGTTCTTATCTTATATAGAGGTGGAAAGTTACAGTACATTTACTCAAATTTTTGTAATTGTGTAGTTTTTTTTGGGCAGTTTTTGAAATTGGTACTTTTACTTAAGTAAGTTTTAATCTGAGTAACTGTACCTTTTTCTTGAGTACAATACTCATACGTTTTCCTCCTTTTGTTGCCTGCACAGTGGCACACAGAGGGAGAATGATTCCTCATGACATCCCAGAAACAGCTGTTGTATTTTATCATAGTGGAGTGACTACCTTACTCCTTGTTCAAGGGCATTTGAGAGGAGATTCTTCTAAAAAACACATATCTTGGTATTTTGTGTAATTTTGTGTTAATGATAAGAACATAACATGCATCCAGCTGTAACCACTTAAACCATCACTTTTAAAAGCCACTCAGACTTACCTTGGGCTTTCGGTTCCTGGTTTTTGGCGGAGCGCATATTGGCGTTGATTCACTCTTGACTTTTGTTAGATTGCTCCTGAAATACAACAAATAATGGTCGCAATTTGTTGTAGTTATATCAGCATGTATTGTGTTTAAAGTATTAACATGTTATCAAAGAGTTTTTAGAGGTTCTGTCCAGAACAGAGAGTAAGATACAACTTTTATCAATTTGTCTGAAAAAGTACTGTGGCATTCACATGATGGTGTTTTAGACAAATTTCTTCCCTATGACTAGGCCCGAAACATCACATGTGGTGATAATCTTGATTAAATAGCCCTTGGAGCAGCTTCTGGTGTGCGGACTGATTTACCTGTTTTATTTGACTCACTCTTTTGGTCCAGCACCCAGTTCTCAACCTCATGGGATGTGCGTGCCATCGAACTTTTTTGATTTTTCCCTATGACTTCCACCATTGACATCTCATGACTATTTATTATTCAGGTGCAAGGAGGTTAGCTGGGGTATGGTACACTTTATGTCATACTGTCCTCAGATTTGATACACGATTTGCTATTAACTATTCTTTCATAGCATTTTTTTATTAACAAAGTTAAATTGCTTAATAGTGCAGTTGTAATAGTGCAATACCTAAATAAACCACTAAGGAACACTCACATGCCAAAGTGGATCAAATGATCTATGTTTAGATCCACTGAAAATAATTTAATTTACAAATAACTTAAAAGTTATAAAATAAGTTTTGTCCTTATGCCAGTTTGAGTTTCTTTTATAGTCAAATGTTTATTGAAAATCATTAGACTTCACATGACCATTCTCTAACAGCTGGAGTCATGAGAAACCAGGGAGACCTAAAAATGGGGTTGCTGGCCAGAAAAGGCTGGGAAACCATGCCTTGGACGTTCTCCTCATGTATCATCTATGTCACCATATGACATCAGCCTGTCAGAGTTGGGGAGGTGTCTTGACTCCTGTGTGACTCGTGCAGACATTTGGAGACATGCTGGGACACAGTAAAAGGGGAATGTGTAATCCCACCTAATGGCTGACTCTGCCCGACTGCCTGTGGGGTCAAGTGGCTGTGCCAGCGATTTTACTGCTCCAAGTCCAAACATAGACAGGAGCAGAATGTCTTCGATTCAAACTGCTAAGCTGATGCTCATATCTGTAAATCTTTTTTATACCACAAACCCTTAAAATTTATGTCTGCACAGTGAATCTCTTTAGGTGCCTTGTTGTTAACAGCCAGCCAGTGACTAAAATAAATAAAAAAATGTAATGCAGCCTGCTTGTCAAAAGTGATCATGAAGATTTTTTGTGTATTTCAAGGTTAAAGGCATTAACCTTTTTTGATAATGTTTTTTTAGAAAATAGTAAAATGTTTTCAGAAAATATGAAATAAAGAATATTTAAATATGTAAACCAAGCCCTTAGTGTAACAAAGTGCAAAAGGGATACGTTTTAACCTGCTTTACTTGTCACTCATCAGACCTCATGGTAAAGAAAAATATCTAGCATTGATGTAAAAATGCAAATTATGTTTTAGATGAATGCATTATAAAATTATGGCAATCAGGAAAATTGCATGACTTTTACATTTATTGTGTTTGAAGAGAAACACTGTTTAAAGATGCTAAAGGACTATAGGCACTGAATACACACAACCCACCAAAAAGGCTATAATGTTAATGCTTGATGTGTCACATGTACTGTGCTGCACAGTAGTCATACTCCTGATGTGCAATCATTTGTTAGTCATGGAAAGTTGGCTAGGAAAGTCCACTCTTTACTCAGTTATGGCACATGGTTTAACATGGTTTAATCTCAGGAGTCATATTGATTTTGCAGGGTTTCAGAATCCTACACACTTTGCTTCATAATTCTTTGAAATTTAAAATTTTGTAGAATTACTGACTGCTAGAACACAGTATAGTCTAATGCCATGGCTCATTGAATGTTAACATAGCAACAGTAATACCTATTAAAAGAAGTATGCAAAACAACTTAAAATATGCCATCCTTGTGTACTCCACTGTGTTTTGCATTGTTAGGTATACTTTGAAAGTCTTAACATGCAACTTTTACCTTCCTATATAAAATATCCATATTATTTGCCTTTAGGAAATGTGTATAAAATGAGTACATTTAAAAGCTATGCAATCACTTATAAGCATTATTTTCAACAGCAACTACTGCAAATACAGGACTACCGATGTCTCTCTGATGCTGAAGAACAAGCTAAAGTCTCTGCTGCTTACCAATACTAATACTGATGCCTATCAACACCAACAAATTATGCCTTTCTGTCATCTGTTTAAATATACCTAGAGTTGCCCTAATTAGTACTACTGGGCTGCACCTGTATAATTACAAATTTTCACAATATTAATAATGTTTTCTTAGTTAAGTTACTTGACACAATTCAAACTTGTAAAGTTTCCCTGTTAAAATAACACAATCAGACTTACTTTTAGTTCTTTGTGGCAGACTCTCGTCGACAGCTTGAACTCCTATCACTATGCAATTTTCAAATGTGGCACCTCTTTTTGTCCGGTGATAAAAGTGTGGGGCATATTAAAACCCATACATGGGTGAAATGTAGTTTCTAAAAAACCCATATTACAGCAGTGGTTAAGGGTTGAGGTTTCCTTTACCCTTACCCACCCCTATAAAAAGTGATCACTTTGCAGCTGGCACTGGAAACACAATATGACTTTTCATTCAATCTGGTTTGTGACATTCACATTCTATCACATTTACACCATAAAGAATTAGATTTTTAATTGTAAATGGCAATAGATAAAATTGAATTGATGATCATGGTTGAGGCTTCTTGCTTCTAGGTCAACAATAGTGATGAACAGTAATTTATGATATTTACAAGTCAAAACATCTCACTCAAGGTTTTGACTGGCAGCTTCACAAGGTCTCACGTAATATGATGACCACACTATGTTCTTTATTGGTCTATAAACATTAACATGAGATTTTTTATTTGGTAAAATAATATCTGCACGGTATAAATGAATTGGCTGTTAGAATTTGCTTAGGCGGTCTATCAATGGGAAATCTTACAGCAGAATGACTTTGGTATTAAGTGAGTCACAGTGGACCTTTGATAGGATTATCAAAGATGGTTGCGTATGCTGTGATGGCATTTTGGACTCAGAGCACTGAGTTCTATGGGGTTTACATTGTCAAAAGGTTAAACAAGCATGACTTGAATACAGACGGGTTAAATTGCCCCTTTGACCTCATAAAAGACACTACCAGGTTAGAAAAAGCGTGATGACACAAGTTGATAATAAACACTAATTTTACCTTTGACCTACCGAAGGAAATAAGGTTCACTCTTGAGTGCAGCACTTTAACAATCAGGGTTGGTTTCAGTAACTTACAGGCCTCAGGCAAAGACAATTAAAAGGCTGTTCCCCATTCATCTAAAAAATCATGGGGAGTGAAAAAAATGTTTTGAAACATCTGATTTCAGGTAGAAAAGTCAGGGAACTATAGGACATACCCAAATTGTTACTGTGTAAACCTGAATACTCAACAGCAGTTGCTCATCAACTCTTAAAAGAGCATCATAAGTCCAACTCACTACATTACACACATGGATTATTAGTTACTAAAAACACCTAATGTATCAAAAATATACATGGTAAATTTTATGGAAATTTGGATTTTTTGGGTTTTAGTAGGAAGTTAAACATTTCAGTTCCAAAAAAAATTTAATTTTCTGGCTATTTGTGTTTTCAGGCTTTAATGGGTTAATATGAACACATTTTGGGGCTGTTCAGGGGGCTTGAGTTTTGCTGTTAGGGCCAGTGGACTGTTAGGACTGTTTTTTTTTTTTTTTTAAGAAATCTAAATCAGTGTTGATGCTTATTTATCTGCCCTTGGCCCCATATTTATTCTGAAAATATTTTCTTAATCATTGAAAGTATTTTTTAGATGAATCATACCTCAGATTTGATTCTCCTTGAAGCAAGAGCCCAAGGCAGTTGCCTACCTTTCCCTAATGGTGAGACCTCCTACGTTCACAGCTGTGTATAAATGTATGAAGAACAGTGCTGCATCATTTTAGTCTCATCAGAAAGTAAATCACATTCAGTTTAAAAAGGCATCTTTGTTTTTTGTGTGTATTAAAAAGCCAAGTATTCCTCAGCAAAGATAGCATTATGGTTAAATGTCAAGAATGAAATTGTTCTATGTTGGCCTTGTTAGTCAAATACAGAATGTAAAGTGAATGCAGTGTTATCTCTTATGTATAAATACAAGCAGTTAAAACTGTTGTCTGACAACTCTTTCATGGTGATACAACTGTGCTTTTTAATTTGAGGTTCTATGGATATACCATTTTCTGGTAGGCTCAGAAACAATAATGGGCACATTGTTCCTCTGAGCTGAATGTAATATTGTGGTATGAGTGCCTATCTGGCCCCTGTTTTTTTCTGCTTGTGAATTCAGGAAAGGTTGTTAAACAAAAGGACAAAACATAAACAAAAGAACAAAACCCATTCTTGGCAGTTTTTAAAATTTATTTCAGTTGTTAAAAGAACCACAACATTGACAAATGCCTTTGTATTTTAATTTCTGTTTTCACTTTTTCAAACCTGTTTGTTTAAACCAAACGGCACATGTGAGTCAGTTTCCTTTTAAATAAATTATTATTCATAACATTTAAATGGTTTTACCATCACTTTACATAAGCAGGCACACTTAAATCACTGCTTTGGAGTAAATGATTATTTTCCACTTGCTCATTTTTCAGAACCACACCCGAAAAGGAAATGTTCATAACATTTTAATCTGTGAAGAAAGAAAAGAAATACAAATTAATATTATTAGATTAAAAGTTTTGTTATGTTTAAATTCCATTTTTTGTGTCTAACTTACCTTTGACAATAAGTTTTGTAGAGCACTCTGCCTGGCCAAGAGAGTTGACTGCAACAACCTTATATTCACCACTGTCTTGGGATCGGACTCTCAGGATGTACATGGAGCACACACCAAATGAGTTGGTAATGTAGTAGTTGTTGTCTGAATTTATGCAGGTGCCATTTAGATACCAGGATACAGAAGGTGTAGGGCATCCTCTGACAGCACAAGTCATGTACAGCTGGTAACCTTTTGGTGGAGTGTGGACTTTGAGAGGGACCAGAATGGATGGAGGCCTTTCGAAGCAAACCCCTGATGAATTAACTCCATTCGAGGTAATTTGAACTTGTTGGCAAAATCAGAAAAGAGAGAGAAGCACTGTCAATTAATCGAAAATCCCCAAAATATTTTGGCTGAGCAACAATATTACCTAAGACAGACCTCAACCCCATTGAACACTTGTGGGATCAGCGTGGGCATAATGTTCGTGTTAGGGTGACCAACACAACCAAACCATTGTTAAATTAATAAATTGTTAAATTGCCAATATGTCTTGTTTTAGACTTTAATCATTCAATCCACCAAACAACACCAAACAAGAGTCAATGGCAGAATAAGCTGTCTGGCATTGGCAGAGAAGATTTAGAAACCCATGTATTCAGCTCTGCTGCCCATCCCACAAATGCATATTCTGAACAAGTTTGACACCATTTAAAAGGGAAATGAACAGACTTTCCAACAGTATAAGATGTATTGCCTAGAAGCATTGTTAAAGCAAAGAAATAATCTACCAAACCATATTCAAATTTCCTTACTTTTGTGTTAAGTTTACATTTAACTGTTAACTGTTGATGTTTTGTTTCTTTAAGAGCCTTGTGTTTTAGTGGTCCTTGTATTAAGTCATTAGAATGTTTATATCTGTGTTGTAATTGAAAAAGTCAAATGCAGGATCTAAAACATTCAACTGTTGACAGTCATTATACCACAAAACCAAGCAATTTCTCTTAACACTGCTAACTGTAGGGTTTGGTTCACTCTGGTGCAACAACAAGCACAACTAAAGTTGACCAACTAGGATTACCCACCTCTGTTGCTGTTGACACCCCATGTTGGTGACTGAGATGGATCAGAAAGACCCATGTCATTTTTGGCATAGATTCGAAAATGGTACTCTACTCCTGGAAGTATGTTGTTGGCAGTGTATGTGTTAGAGAAGAGGCGGTCTGCCACAGTCTTCCACACTCTGGCGTTGGAGTCATGTTGAGACACCATGTAATACAGACGGTCATCAAGCTCCTGGTCTGGAGAGGGAGCCCATGATACCAACACTTTTCCTTGGACTGTTTGCTCCAGCTCCACTGGTCCTGGAGTCTTTGGTTCATCTAGCAACAAATATGATCAGATGAAGACTTCTCTATGCTAGAAAAACAGAAATTGCTTTACATTTCTGCCCCCATCCCACCCCCATTGATTTTGAATTAAACCTTTACTCTTACCTTACTATAGAGGCATTTCACTCTCATGTGGACTATGGCATGATTGCATTTGCAAGCTCTTGGGAGTTGACATTGTTATAATTCTTCAAGTTGCTCAGAATTATGCTTGAGAGTTGTGTTAATCAGGGTTTGACTTTGGATTGCCTATACATTGGTGTGTCTTTGGCATTTAATTGGCAAATATTATCAGGATATTGTCCACTGTTGATGTAACTACTCTTTGCTGGTCAGAGACAAGAAACATTGAAGCAGTTAAACTAATTCCTCTTGTCTGAGAAGTTGTTTCTTTATTTTAGGATAAGGGGCTAAGACATTGATATTTTTGCACAAAAAAATCCAATCATTATCGTTCTCAAATGTTGCTTTTTCACAGCTTTTCTGTGATAATCATGGTGTGAAATCCTGTTTTCGGTTCTTACCTGTCACTCTAACCTCAATGTCGAATGAAGCCTCACCCACCGAGTTTTTGGCTCTGATAGTGTATATGGCTGAGTCTGAACGCTTTGATGAGGGGATAACAAGTTGAGACACTCCCTCTGTATTGATGACATTAATCCATGGAGATAGTGGCTCATCATCCTTATACCAAGTGATCTCAGGAGGAGGTTCAGCCTGGATATTTTAATATAAATTGCAATTTAAAGTGAGATAAATTGTGATGCCTGCAAAAGTCAAGTTAGCGACATTTATAAAAAGACATGAAAAAAGTAAGACATGGCTTGAGTGGGTCGATAAGTTGTAAAGTGCAACACTAAAAAGGTCTGGATTCCTTCCAAAGAAGGAAGTCTTGATGTGAATACTGTGTTCTTACCTCATAACAAATTTTAACACGTGCAGAATTCCCAGCTCTAACAACAATAAAGTCCTCTGGATCTTTAAAACAAGGTCTCACTGTATGAAAAAACAAATAATATTAAATAGGGAACACACTCCAGATAGACTGGTTAAACTTCTATCATGTACTAAGAAGGAATTTAATTACTTACTATTGGGATTCTTTGCACACACCATTGCAGAGGGGGGGCTTAGATCTCCTGCTCCTGACTCATTTATAGCTGAAACTCTGAACTCATACTCTGCTCCTTCAGTGACATCTTTAACTGCGTACTTAACATCTAAAAAGAATAAAGTGTAAAAAGAAATGTCATGACTTTTTTTCATTTTAATTAAACACAATAGTATGTGCAACTAGTATAAAACCTTCTATGGGTTCATTTAGGGCATTCAGGGTAATCCACTGATTTGTGTCCTTCTTCCGTTTTTCCAGTTGGTAACCAATGATTGGTACTCCTCTGTCATCCTCTGGAGGGGTCCAGGTCAAGTTGATGCAGGTCTTTGAGGCACTCACCACAGTCGGGGCACCAGGTGGTCCAGAGAGTACTTTGGAATGACAAGTAGTCAAATTAATCAAGTAAGGTCATTATCAATAATTAAGATGTCAGAAAGACATGGAATAAATTAAGGACATCTACATTTCATTCAAACTTTTTCTTTTAGGGATAGAGGAAGTATTCTACCAAAAAAGGATGGAATTTTTAGTGACAATACAGTTTCAGTGATAAACGATTCAAAGCAGTCTCAAAAAACTATCCAGAGGCATTTTCATTTATTACAACCTGGGGGAGATTAACATAAGATTTTCAGGGGAATGCCAAATAAGACTTCTTTTTTTATGCTCACTCATTATGCCAGCCATAATGCTATCAGCTGTCTCCAGGGCGTCGCTCAAGCCCTCAGGGTTCTCTGCATAGATACGGTAGTTGTATTTCTTTCCATGTGTCACATTCCTATCTCTGAAGGAGGTCTTGTCAGCTGAGACATCTCCAAGTTTTGTCCACAGACTCTGACCGGTCTGCTGGCGCTCTATGATATAGTTGGTGACAGCTGAGCCTCCGTCATCTTTAGGAGGTTTCCATTTTATCTCAATTAAAGATGAGGTCGACTCAACAATCTCCACTGGACCCTCTGGTGGACCTGGCCGATCTGTTAGTAGAAAGAGGAATTTCAGAATTTTCACCATAAATTTTAGGCATTGATGTTGAAGTCCCACCTAATGTAGGACTATACAATTCCATGAACTTTTTACATTTATTTTCTCCCGTTACTTTTCTCATTAGATTTCTCTGCGTTATCATACCAAGCACAATAAGCTGAGAAGTGGCCTCCACAAATCCAAAGGGGTTTTTAAGTTGGATCTTTATTTCCCCTGCATCTGTCCGCAGACAGTCTCTGAGCAGTAGCCGACTGTGATTTGGCTCCCTTACAATTTTCACTCCTCCTCCATCTTTGATCTCAGTATTATCCTTGAACCAGCTGACAACCAAAGACTCCTGAGGAGGAAAAGGCATCTTAAAAGCAGCATTCTGGCCCACTCTTATGATCACAGGCTTGGAGAACTTGTGGAGGTCATCAGGGTCAAATTCTGGTACATCTGTGAAATAAGACAGTTTAATGCTTAGCAACTATTGTCATTTTGTGTAATATACTTTATAGTCAGGAGGAAATCATACCTCCAACTGTGACCTTCCCCTGGGTACTTAGTTCCCCCGATACAAAACGATAAACTCCAGAGTCATCATCTTTGCAGCTTTGAATTGTCAGTTTGTGAGAAGTTCCATCTTTGGTTATGATGACCCCACTGCCTGAGTTTAACTGGAAAATCAAAGAGGGGAAACTTTTATGCAGTACTCGGCTGTGAAAAAATATATGAACAACAACCCAAAGACAAAAAATCCCTAATTGTTATGCATGTACTATGTAGCTGGTACCATTGGTTCCCTTTAGCCCTCTGAGCCTTTAGCTGCTTTTAAACCAGTTTGTCTTTCCTGGACTTTTTGTCTTAAAGAGCTAGTGGACAGTCAAGCTCTATACATCCCTTTTTTCAGGACAGCCTGGGCTTTAAGAATGTGTATGTTGAAATAATGTCACTTGGATTTTTAAAAAAGTTATGGGACTATAAAGACAAAAGAAAAAAAAAAGTAGAAATTTAAACTAAGTATGACTAAGTATTTCCACTTCATTGTATTAGCTAAATTTATTCAATTATTCAAAGCATTTCCTGTCTTCAGTGACACAGAAGGCCACATCACAGGCTCTCTTGTCTCTCTTTCGCTCCATTACAAGCTACTCAGACAATCTCCTTAATAGCACTTTATAGCTCTGAGAGTAAAGACATGGCAGTTTGGCAAAGCAAGATGTGACAACGGAACAGCCTGCCATTGGTTGTCACAGCCCAAGTGACAAAACAAATATGATGGATAGCATTAGCTTGAAAAATTGATTAAAAAATGAATTAAAAGAGTTCAACATCAGAGTTACTGGTGTGGATTTAATCTTGAAATGCCCTTGAAAGTCACCCAAGTTCCAGGCTCACTAGAAAAGCTCCAGTAGGGCTACAAAGGCATGAAGGCATGCTGTCATTTGAACGGCAAAAACGGAAGGCTTCCAGAGGGAAAAAAGTAAGTAGCTTTGATTAATGGTTAAAATAATTATCTGACTTTATCTTACCTGTGTCTCTTCTTGGCGTATACAATAACGTCAGTCTCAAAGGTTAATGGTGAAAGCAATCAAATATTTATAGAGTTCACTTATTTGACTGTCTTAAATAAGCCTATTAGAGATTTTCAGACAAAAAATGTACAATGTACATATCAGTGATATACCATGGGGATTTACCTGCTCTCCATCTTTGAACCATGTGCCCTCACAGTCTGTATTCATCATAACCACTAATTCAGCTGGCTGTCCACGAAGACAATAAATATCCGATAGCCCACAGGTAATTCCAGGTTCTGGACAACAAAAGTAGAGTTACTCTCCATTTTGCACATTTATGGATGAGAGCAGGAATTAGATGAAAAACTGCACATATCCTCCTAAATAATGGCCATTAGTATGCTACTTAGATAAATTAGTTGATAGGTTCATTAATGTTAGTAAAGGGAAATCTAGTGATTTATTAAGCAAATGAGCAAAACCTTAGACTACAACAATGACTTAAAATGTTTTTGAATTGAATACATTACATAATCCCCGAAACTAATGCAGCACCTGGTTGAAATATATTAATATTGATGGTTTTTGGTTTAAAAGACTGATAGATCCAAGTTACAAAGAGTTAATGTCAACAAGAGCATGCAAGACAACAAGCAGCCAACATTAAACTTTCTCACTTTGTGAACACATATCAGGGGGTTCACCAGACTTCCAAAAGTTGCAAACATGTTTGAAAAGTGAGTAGCATTAGGTATAGTAATGTATAAAGATAGTGGTTATTAAGGATCCCTGTTGTTTTTTTACATCCTTACATATTTGACTTAGATCGGGAGTGCAGATTTTTAATAATAATTAGGCTGTTACATTTGAGGTAAAACCATAATGCATTGTTGGTGAGGTACAGCTTTTTTTTTTAAAAATAATTCTTTCAAGCTAGAAGAGAGCACACACATCAGTAGTGTTTGTAGGACTGTCGGAAGGAGGAGTAAAAGGCTTCACACTGCAGAACTAACTCCAGTTCCAAAAAGTTTTGATATTGTGTAAAATGTGAATTAAAACAGAGTTCAGTGATTTGCAAATCCTTTTCAACCTCTTTTCAGTTTAAAACTGCATAAGACCAAATATTTAATATTTTAACTGATCATCTTCCTTTCCGTTTTTATAATGCAAATTCTGAATTTGATGCCTGCAACATGCTCCTAAAAAATTTTGGACAAGAGCATGTTTACCACTGTGTTGCATCACCTTTTCTTCCAGCAACACTCTGTAAGTGTCTATGGGACTCGAATTCCCATTGTTGCTTGATCTAAATCTTAAATTAATAAACAGTGCAGGGTTTCTGTTATACTTTTTGTTTCATAAAGAACTCTACATTCTCAATGGTAAACAGGTCTGGACTGCTTGCAGTGATGCTGTTGTAACTGCTGTTGAATGTTGTTTGACATTGTGCTGCTGAAATAAGCAAGGACATCCCTGAAAAAGATTTGCTATTTGCCCATGCTGTGCTGGTTGATGAATAATGGCTTTCACTTTGTATGGTAGTCTTACATTTTAGATGCATTAACAGACAAAGTTGTTCCCAAGCCCACATTTTACTATCCATCACAGAATGACGCCAGATTTACAAGTAACAGACATTCAGTATTGGCCCTTAGGTGCAGATTCTCTGAATCTTTTGGTGATATTATTGACTATATGTAATGAAAGACAATGCTGTTATCGAAGTCAAAATGCTTTTATTTGTCCAGCAAAGTTTCAGTTTAAACGTTAAATATACTATCTTTGTGCTCTATCTGATGGAATATAGGTTGAAAAGGATTTGCAAATCACTGTGCTCTGCTTTTACTTACATTTTACACAACACCACAGTATATTGAAATACATAAAGGTGTTTAGCCTGATTTATACTTTATTCTATCAAATCTTTGCTGTAACATATGCTGTAGATTTGTGCAGCCCTGTACCCATGCGGAACCCTGACATCCACCTACTCAAAAATGTGATAACTGTGCAGATTGCAACCCCTGTAATTGGTCTGTACATACTTTTATGAGATAAATAGCTAATGAAGAAAAAAACACTTAATCAAATCTACTTACTGACATTAAAAAATATTGGAGTGCATTTGCTTATCCATGTTTCAGTGGCCAATCAAGTGGCAAAAATTCATCTACCCTGCATCACCACTGATTCAGCAGCCATTCATTTGATCTCCAGTTTTGTCTCCTTTCTTTTTCTTGCAGTTAGTCTGATCAATTGTTGCCTTATGTTCACCACCTCAAAATCATAATATACCCCTTTCAGTTGCTTTGGTTTCCTGTACACAATCTAACAAAGAATGTAGCAAGACCAGAATTAAGATATAACTAGATATAAATTGCTGCTAACTAGCATTTAGGTAGAGTATGAGAGAATGATGAAGACACACCAGTGCACAAGTGTGTAAAGCTCATGATAGTGTTGACTACTCTGGTGCAACTAAGGTGTAGATTTGAGGCATAAGTATAAATCAGGCTTTATCAAGATACTTGTGCTTAACCGAAGATTAATTTGTTAACTTCAAAACTATTGTATCATGAAGGCGAATAGAGAGTTAATTTATTAGTATATTAAGGGTCAATATTGAGGTTATGGTTGTACTTTATTTAATACCACCTCCAGTATCAACTGGTTGGACATCTCCACCACCGGATTCCTCAGTTGGTTGGCCTAATCACAATAACATTATTAAGTAACAAACAAGACTGATCAAGTAAATGACTGAGTTTTACGTGATCTGCTGTCATCTCTCTTACCACTTCCAAGGTCTTCAACTGTTGTTACCACTGGAACTGGTAAAAATTTAGTCAGAAAGACTAATCAGATCCAGGATGAGAGAAACATTTTATATTGGAATGGTTATATTTAGGGATGCATGATATTGGATTTTTGCAGATATCTGATATGTCGATATTTACAGATCAATTTTTGCCGATACTGATACCGATACCGATACCGATATTTAAATCTGCTTTTTGGACAAGAAATTTCAGTCCTTTTGGACTCACTTTAAGGTTTGAGGATGACCAAGGAAACAAACTTAAGTCCTTAAAAACACTTCAAAGTTTAAAGAATGTGGATAAATTAAAAAAAGGCCTCAACTGACAAAGGTCTGTTGCTTCAGCCAAAAATTCCACTAATTTATTAGGATTTATTAATATATATGGGCAAAAATTTACAGTCGATATATGCTGAAATACTCAGGCAAAATATTGGATGTAAATATCAGCAGAAATTTTTATATCTGCCGATACTGATATTTGCCTTAAGCTAATGTCTGCCGATCTAATACCAGGCCAGTAATATCGTGCATCCGTACTTATTTTTGCAGTTTATACCATGTAAGTGTTCATGTTCAAAATTTAAAGGAAGATTTAACATCCTTTCCAAAGTTATCTTTGCTCAAGTTTTTAAGAAATGTCCTGTTAATTTCCTGAAATACAGTCAGATTTTGACCTGTGACTTCCCATGTCCTCATCAAAGGTAGCATATTTCTCTTGACATGATAATAAACAACAGAAAAAAAGAACTTGACATATAATCCCAAAGACAAAGACCATAGATCAAGACAGCTTACCCATGCTTAGCATATTCATTGCACAGGTAATTAAAAAATTGATAAACCCAATTTAGAAAACTTAAAATTATGAAAGCAAACAATCTTATAGTGAGCGTCACAGTGAACAAGAACTAAAGCCAGGCATTACAGTACAAATTACTTTTTGTCCACATACAAAACTTTAACATTATCAATACAGTTAAAGTCAGTATCACCTCTGTAAGCATACAGTTGTTTTCTGAGCATATCAAGTAACTTACCAGCGCTTGCTGGTGGATCAGCTGGTGCAGGCTCTTGTACAACTGTGAACCATATAAAATTGTTAGTTTTTTGCCTACCTTTGCGCATTTGAAATTATTTTAATTATCCAACAGTATCATTGCTGCTATAAAATAAATGTTTTATACATTATGGAAGCTATTACACCTCATAATGAGGAATAAATTGCTACATTAATCAGTATCAGTGCCTCCAGCACAGTTACATCATCATTTTAAGTCGAGTGTCAATTTTGAAAAAAAAAAAAAGATTGGTCAACATAAATCTTGCCAATGACTTAATAATCTTTTTTGATTCAAAACCATGTTGCATAAACTTTTGATTGATATTCTTACCTGGTTCTGGATCTTTAGGTGCTTCAGGTTTAGTTGGAGCTTCAGTTGGTGCTGGAGCCTCAGCTGGTGCAGGAGCTGGAGGTGTTTCAACTGCTGCAGTTTCTTTTGCAAGCTGAATCTGTTCTTTTATTTCCTCTCTCTGCTTCTCTAATTTTACCTGTTGCTCTTGAGCAACCCTCTGCAGATCCATGCCAGAGCCACCCGCCCTTGTTGTCTTCCTTGCTGTTTTTTTGCCCTTTGGAGCATCTTTATCAGCTGAATTGGACATAGACATACAATGGTAGTGAGTACAGTGTTTAAAATAACAATATGATGAAAGAGGATAGAGCAGTAATTATTCTGCATGCGTTTCATTTATCATCATTGAATTTTATACTAAAACTCAAAGTATAATGTCTTACCTTCAACGACAAGCCATGCATTGCAAGATTTTATTCCTGCACAGGCAGAATAAATTCCTTTATCCACCACCATGCAGTCTTTGACAACAAGCCGGTGAATGAGTTTGTCTTCTGAAACCTCAATATCATATTTTTCCCCTTGTTCAAGTGGTAAATTCTTGCCAAACCACATAATCTTGGAGAATGGATTTGACAGGACACATTCAAAAACAGCGTCTTCTCTCTCCTTGGCCTTCACTTCCTGAATTTTCACCAAGAAATCCACCATTGGAACTGAAATATAAAAAATGAGTAATTTTAGATTGAAATACATTAAATCAGTCTACATTTTTTGGGAGGCATGTCTGAAGTAATTTAGTTAAACTAGATTTGTTTTTGGCCATGCAACAAACACACCGGTGGCATTTGATTTATTTAGGGCTACTTATTGGCTCTTGCACAAGTGGAATACTTACTTTTAAAATCAGTGGAAAACATATTTACATCTTCTACATCAAGCTGGTAAAGTCCAGCATCATCAGGCAGAAGGTCTCTCATACTGAAAATATACTTCTTCCCAATTTGTTTAAGGCTGTGCTTCATTTTTTCCCCCAACTCCTTTGTGTATGGCACCATTTCTCCATCCTGTAGATGAAATATGAAATGTCAGTTGTTCTTGGTATGCTTGAAATTGGGATTGTAAAAAAGTATCAATCTCACATATATTCCATGAAGTGTCTTCCATGCACAAGAGATAATCTGTCATTCCACCTAGCATCTATCCTGGTTTAATAAAATGGCAAAACTGCAGTCAGAATCTAAAGCCCACTTGTTAGAGTTATTATTGTAACTTGAAGTTTTGTTGTTTAGAAGAGTCGTGAGGAGATGTATTTTGTGTTTTCACCCTTACCTTGTACAGAAAAATTGAGCTGCTTGGGTCGATGAGATCCATGTCAATCTCAAACGACGCTGTGCCATCTGCATTGACTTGAATAGGTCTCAGGTTAGAGAGGCTTTTGACAAACTAGGAAAAACATTAAGATCTGTAAATATCAAGCATTGATAAAATGAGCAAATTCAGAATACAAAATGATCATCTGCTGCAAGAGTCATCATTTTGATGTTAATCTAGCATATGTGTACATATGATATCACTGGATCTGGTTGGGGAAAAAGAATCCATATAAAAATCTCATAAAAAAACCAACCGCAGCTTGTTCTTCCTCTCTTTCCTTCTTCATTTCATTGAGTTTCTTTAGCATCCAGCGAAAGTCAGTCACTCCAAACTCTGCGCAGATTCTCTCATAGTCTTTCTTATCAGCACTTAGTAAGAGCTCCCAAAACTTAGGGTCAATCTCTCCTTCTTTTCGCTCACCCTGCTCAGATTTTGGACGGATCTTACTGGAAATTTAGGAATGGGAAGCACTTAGTTGAAGTACAAAGAACTCCATAGAACAAAAGACTAGTAATAACACAAACCCACCTTTTCCTTTTTAATACTTTCTTAAAATTCCCATCTGTAGCTTCAGCTGCTGGTTGTGGCTCTTTGTTCTTTTTGTAACCCACTGAATGCATAAAAGAGGGTACCCATTATATTAATGTGACCAAGTTATTCACATACAGGGTTGACTAAGGGCCAATCCCATTTCCACCCCTTGACTCTTATCTTAGCCCTTCCTCTTCTGAAGCTAGGGCTAAAGGCCAAGGGCTTCATAGCCCTTAAAGATTTTTCAGGACCACACTTGAAACTGAGGGGTTTGATGAATTTTCCAACATGCACCGATTTTACTTTGTGAAATAGCACAACAGACTATGAAGGAGGTGTATAAATCTAAGTCTTTCCAGTATTTATATTTGATTATAGAAAATAAGACTTTTTTTTTTTTAGCTCATTTAATCTTTAGCTACTAGGGATGGGAGGGATTGTATTTTCTGTATGTAAACGTGTAAACGAGGGTTATTAACTGTTTGAACATGAAGAAGATCAACACAGAGATCTGTAGTATGAACGGGATGGTCCAAACTTTATATAGCCACCCCCATCAACTCCTCCATGGACCGAAACATGCTACTCTGAGAACTTTGATGTGTGAAACTTAATGTGATTATATCTCCTGCCACCTATTTTGTTATTTGTGGGCGTATCTTCACTGGCATCACCCACGGATGGATAACTGGTGCTAATTGCTTATGTATTTGTTCTGCATTTTGACTCATATGTCTCCTAATTATTTTCTATCATTTTAAGAATTATTTGTTACTGAGTATATTCAGTTAGACAGTCATGGACAGTTCTAGCACATGCCACGCAAAATCAGTTAAAATATTGCTGCTTGAAATAATGAAAGATTACTGAAGTAATAACGGTTGCAAGTACTAGAGTACTCGAATACTCGTGTCCATCCAATTGACTGTGCCATATTTGATGAGTGCATCTTGTTTATGTCAAATCTTGTTGCAGCTATTTATCTGCAATGTGTGATGACATAACATCAATCAAATGATGTCTCGTTTCTTAGGGGAAATGTTTTCCCCCCTACCCCTTCCACTCTGTTTCGAGGGGCAAGGGGAAAGGGTAGACGACGGGGAAGGGCTAAGGGGTGGAAATGGGATTTGCCCTAAAGGGTGATCGATGCTAGAATGAGTGCAACAACTTAATAGTATAAATGGTACTAGAGTTACATTTTAACTTAGAATAGAAACATCCTTGAATTAGAAGTAAGTTCAAGAGAGCACTTGAGTCTCAAGGATAAAGGAGTCTGTCCATATCAAACTTTTTTTTTTTTTTTTTTTTTTTTTTGGTGGCAGCACCAACAGCCTCAGTTTCAGAATACTTCTTACCAGTCCTCTTTTTTAATATGATACCAAAATGGACTTCTGCCTCCCTTGGTTGTATCCATCAAGTCTTTTTGAAACACTTCTGTGTGCTTATTATTTTAGTTTATTCGAGGAAGTATCACAAAGAAAACATGAAAATATTGTCATGGAATCCTCTCCTGGCGTTAGAAGCTGCTCTGGGCCTGGTAACTGAACAATTAAAAGACAAAATCAGGCCAATTTCTTGTCCATAAGAGTTGAAAATGCTGATATTACAAGTCCTGCCCCTTCTTGATTTTGTTTGTTCAGTGAGGCAGTAGAGAGAGCACTGTCAATGCAGTGGCATTTTTGCATACATGTTGCTGGGCACTGAAAACACTGGACTACAATAGTTATACACTGAAAATGAGTGCTGCCAGCACAAAACTGATGGCTATGGGCAAAGGGCTCAAGCCAGGATAGACAAGTGAATGAATGCATACCATAGTTTTATAATATTAACAGTAAGCAAACTGTCCATACCTGCAATAACATTCAGAACAACTGTGACCGTGGCTTGTCCGTATTCATTAGTTGCAAAGCATTTGTAGGTATCAGCTTGATCCGGCATTACATTTGGCATCTAGAAGATACAGGACAGGATATGCATAATGTAATTGATCTGGTAGGCTAAGAAGGAACTTTTGTCAAAGATTTGTACTGCACAGTGGTTCTTCCTAATGTAACTCGTCCTGTCATCTACACCTATTGTCATTAGCTTGAATACCTGTTATTCAATGATGGTTATGACATTAAGAATGTGGTCATATTCACTATTGCTGGTTGAATTATTTTGCAGCCAGGTGCAGCCAGCAGCTTTATCATAATCAAAATCAAAACAAGTAGAGTATAATGGATTTGAGTTGGTAACACATGGTGGAAAAGTACCACTGAAGACTTTCCACAATGCTTGATTTGTAGATGTTCTCCTTATGTATAACTGCATCCATTTTAATTAATTTGCATATCTAAAATCAGCAAATCAACAGGAGACACACTGATGCTATTCCATTGAAATGTCTTTGTAGAGTGTACTTCTCTCAGGATTAGTGAAATCCCCTTATTGTTAAAAAAGTAAATGACAAAGAAAACTGAAGGATTACATTGATGTAATCAAATAGCTGCTGCTTTATTTCTGTTTCCATCTCTTTCTCTGTCTCGGTCTTGTTGCTATTTTCAACACAGTTTTACATTGGCACCCTCTGCGGCATCCTGCTGCATATAATCACTGGGATTTGATAGCCCATATCACTTGCCTCAAATGTGTGCTCATTGGAATTTGGATCAAATTTAGTCTGGTATCTGGATGTATCAGACACATCCCCGTTGTTTCTGCTCCATGCTACTGATGGCGTTGGGTCTCCAGTGACAATGGCTTTGAAAAAAGCAAATTTTCCTGTGGATAAAGAAACACAAGGTCACTTAATTATCTTGGTGCAACAACAGGGAACAAAAATGTTGTTAGACTGAATTTTAATTATAACACTGAAATTCTCATTGAAATATATACTTGTAGAATACATTTATGCAGCTGGAAAATTTGACTTCTGCAACATACACTACCACATTTGTGATTATCTTTTCACTTTGTGTGGTATTGAATTAAAGTCAGTGTTTTTGACTCTTACTGACTGACACTGAAGTCTGGCTGTAAAATGGCAGGGCTCTTCTCCTACTGGCATATTACATAAAGTCATGGATCTAATCCATTATGCAGAATCATGGAAATCCCACCTTGGAATATTTTGTTATCATAATGTTAAATATATTCTTGTGCTATCAGTCCTACCCTCTTGGATGGTCAAAGCAATTGGCTTGCGGGTGAAGTCTGGATGGCTCTTTCCCTCTGGCAGGGTCTCAACAAACTGTGTTATCATCACCCCAGGGACCTTCGATTTCTTCTTGATCCCCACTGTCAGCATTAGAAAATGAAATGTCACCAACAATACATAAACCAAGCTGAAGAAGACATGGCTGTGGTTTTATATCGCTCTCAAAATCTTTGGTTGTTCTTTATCAATTTATCACTCATGTAATCCATGCTAAACCCATTCTAATACACAACATATTAGAATGTTCAATGTTACTCGTATCAGTTTCTTCCATTCAGAGCTTTATCTATGTGACTCTGGAGTTGAAGGCTCTTTTGTGTCTCCTATTAAATTTATTTACATTTCAATCACGTTATCTTTAAACCATTTCCCTTGGGAATCCATGCCTAAAATCCAACCTGAGAGCAGATATGTAGTAATGCACCTACATATCCAGGCACAGAATAAAGGTATGTATGCTCATACTGCATAATAATAGTAAATCCATTGCATATCAGTTGTTCATGCCTCAGCGAGCAGTAGGGGAAAGCCAGCTGATGGCTTCTCTCTTGTCCCTTAAGCCTACCTTCTTTACCAAAGCAATTGTCATCAGCAGGACCTGATAAGGAACATGTTAAAGAGCACATATATATCAGCATGGTATTAACATCGGGCTCATGATAAGACTGTCAAAACTGAGGTTCAGGAAAAGGAAATAATGACCAGTATTTGGTATGTTTTATGGGTACAGTGTTGGATTTTGTGTATGAAGCTTGATCACAAAACTCCAGGTATGGCATTTTAGTATTTTCAGCATTTTTGTTTTTTGTCTATTCAATAGGAAATATGCATGGTAGGTTATCAGTGCATAACGATACATATAGATGGTTTAAATGCTTATTTTGCGATATGGACTATGTCTACTTCTTAGTTAACAGTTGGTTGATTACTTTATACTTAATATATATGGCATCTTCTCAGCCTGTTAAAGACTAAACATGCTGTTTCTAGTCTATATTTGGTAATGGACAAATTTTAGCTTTTAGTGAAATTTTTTTTATTGATCTGAATAGTGTTCCAGCAAAAGACAGTTGATTAAGGCCTTACAATAAATAACTCACCATCACAGATATCAGATGGAAATCCAGAAATGAAGCATACATTTTGTTAAAAACATGCTCTCCCCTTCAGAATCATTACAAATAGATTTACTTGATGACCTCACCCTATCATTCCTGCAACAGTCTCCTCTGGAATTGTGCCATATCATCATTTTCTGTTAAGGGGATCAAACGTACTAAAAATAGCTTGATCACGTATCTTTTATACATCCATTCATTAAGTTTGCTGCATATCCTGACAGTGTCGTTTGAGGGCTGGAGCTAATCCAAGCCGCTAATGGACAGAACGCAAGGTATGCCTTGCCATAAAGATATATCTTCATGTATATACCTGAACTATGACATCAGCTGTAACATCAGTTCTAGTCCATCCTCTAGTTTCAGATCACTGAAATAATTTGCTACGTGCCACTTCTATAATAAACTGCTATGGCTCACTTGAAACACATTTTTCTCATCAGTGCTTTCTGGAGAAGACATTGTCACACTTATTGCATACCTTGGCCAGTGGCTGTCCCATCCGACACTACCGATCTTCGAAACATCTTGTGTCCTTTCAGATCCTGGATTCCGCTGGATTTTCTAAGCTGTAACAATTGATGGACGGGATATAAGTTCAAAATGATCGACTCGTGTGTCAGGATTTGAATATAATGGGTAGCTTTGAAGTTTTTTTTTTTTTTTTAATTAAGCTGCTTCCGTTGAAAAGATGGTGTTTGTTTCATGACTGAGATAACGTAGAGAATTGCCTGACAGCCTCAAGTCATGGCAAAAAATTTCTGTTAACAAGGATAATATGATGTGATAGGATTGAATCTATACATCTGAACAAGTGTTTACTAGGCAGACTACATGGGTACGGGTATTTACTTTTGTTACTTTTGTAACATTTTAACAAGACATTTTATGACAGCACCAAATGTTTTGGCATGATTTTTAGAAGCACTGCAGAGAATTAACGTCAGTATTGGTTGGAAACATTTGTGTCCTTAGAGTGAGTGTGGCTAATGCTGTCTGAACTCTGAAACACTTTACTATGAAAACATTTCTCTTGTCACAAGATCAGCTCAGACTGTGAGTAACAGCCCCGCTGACGACCACTAAAGGCTATTAATGGTTTACTGTGTATACTGCTGAAGTAATGCATGACAGGGTTGTACATTGTACGTGATCTGAGCTCTACACATCTGATCTATTAGTAGAGCAGGGTGTGGAAAAAAGGTGTTAAGCTCCTTACACTTCAAGGTGAATCGGACGCATACACTCTTAGTAGCTGATAGAGAAGCTGACCGACTGACCAACTGACTTTAATGCTGCACTTCTTTGCACTGCCAGCATTGCTGTTAACCTACTTCTTCCTGCCATGATACCATGATGAAGTCCTGTTCACAAAATAATCCTAGTTTTAATGCATACTCAATATATTCAGTGAAACTGTACATATGACAAGATTCTGTATATAAATTTGAGTTATAATTCCACCTGGAATTTTAAAGTTTTCAATATCCTTTTTAAACACAAACCAAAAGATGATCATTTAAAATTTTAACCTGCATCACATGTTTGATCACAGTAATTTGCTCTGTATGCAGATTTCTGCAGCCAATAATAAAAAACCTAAATGCATGCATTAGTATTTTTATTTTATTTTCGGCAGAAGTACTGCCACACTCTACCACTGATAACATAAATATTATTGAACTTTGGAAGTTTAATCAGTCATTACCCTCTCGCATATAAAATAAATGGACAAACCAAGCAGTGCCCAATATAAGTGGCTGACATTCTAGGATGTCGATGGTCTATGGCTGTTGGAAGCTGAGTAAACTGGACTGTAATCTGATAGGTCACATGCTGCATAAAACTGTGAACATCCCATCTCGAACATCTTAATATGCTTGTAAATCACTGCTGACATGATGGTTGACTTATCCTATGTTGGAACCTGATCAGTATGGCTCTGTATACAGTATAAATCAATATATCGTAATACTCAGAGGTGAAAAGGAATAAATTGATTAATCTTTGTTACATCTTAACACCTCTTATAACTGTTTTGACAAGATTTTGCCTACTAAATCACTTGATGTACAGCACTGACTGACAGGCCTAATCATTTAACATTTCAAAGTGGTACTGTATATAGTAACAGAAAAGTGTTGGGATAATTATGCTGTAACTGTATACAGTAAATCCTAAATGTGATATGCACTTCACATGACCACAGATTGCATGCTTTTGACCTTGGCTTATTTTTGCCACCAAATCATGTGTTCTTCAGCACTGACATCAAGTTAAATTCTTGTACCCTCAACAAATACACTCATTTAGTGTGCCTTAAGGTAGCTTAAGATTTGTTAAGGTTCTTTTAAGTGGATCCTGAGCAAACAGCCTTCTTAGAGTGAAAGTCTCTTTTTATTGGTTTCATGTTGCCTGTGTTGCATGTTGCTATAAAGGCTATACAAGCTGCTAAGGGGACCACTGCTGAAACTCTGCACGGGACAGGACACTCAGAGAGTGAGAGCATCATAAAAATGATTCAAAGCAAGACTCTACCCTGGGCATGTTAAAGAAGCATACAGCTATCTATGGACTCAGTGTTGATGCTGATCAACGGCAGTGGTAGGCTTGCTTAATTTGGGTTACTACCAAGCTTGCCTTGGTTACAGGGAGATTTAGGGTTTCCAATGTATCATTTTCAGTTGCAGTAAAACCTGAGAAACAAGTCAGGAGGTGAAAGTAAAACTTAACAGTAATCTTAAAATACAGGTTCAAAGTACAGAAAGAAGAACAATGCCTCTGAAACTGTTTGTTTCATTCTGCTAGATGAGTAAAAGCACAGAGCTACATTATAGATGCCTATAGATGAATTGTGAACATACTGTTGGGCGTCTGTGTTGTAATTGGAAGAGTTAGTTTTATAGAAACTTTGCATTTAAAATAATAATATACATTTTTGTACCCCAGGCAGTGCCCTAGATAACTGATAACTTCATACTGAAATCTGTGAAACTTCATGCCGTAAATTAATACGAAGTTCAACAGACACAGAAGAGATGTAATTAAAGAAAGCAGGCTACTGAAACAGAAACATGGAATACTGTCTCACACATGAGATGAATGCAGCTCAGTTGTGTTAAAAGTCAAGCACATTCCTGTGCTTATCTTTTAAGTCCATGTTAAGAATGAATAAGCCACAGGATTATACAGGATTGTAAATGAGCAAGCTGTTTGAATAAACGTCTCCATCCAAGATTGGTTCCTTGAGTAAGATGAATGATGAACTTACCTCAGTACTTCTGTGATCCTCTAGAGTGGTGCTGCTTCTCAGTCTGATATTTGAGTGTTGCCTCCTTGGTCTCCAAGCTATTAAGACCTTTGAGGAATGCCGATGACTCTGTGACAAGCACCCACGTTGTCAGATATGGTGCCTGCCACAAAAGGGGATTGCTTTTTTTTTTTGGCATAAATCACAGCCTCCAGCTAATGGGAGGACAGAAAGCAAGGGTTGGTCATGGGACAACTATGACTGTTGCTTATACTAACAATTATAGCAGCTTCATTTGTGGTGTTTTGGGTAAAAGGTATTTTCTGTCTGAAAGAAAAAGGAATTTGACAATTTTTGTTTTTATTTTTTTTATCAACCTCCACTGACCACTGTCCTGCTTGGATAAATGATTAGTTTTCTGCTTACTTTGTCCTGTAAGTCTTTCTCCTGATCCAATACTTTTCATCTTTGGCAGTTATCAACAAACTTTGCAGATTACTGTTAGTAACTCAAACAAACTCGTGGTACAAAAAAAGTTAGATATAATTTTGCAGTTTTCCATTTAAATGAAATCATTCTGTGGACTGCTTGAATGATTTCAGATGTTAGACAGCTTTGTCAGGCCTGAATTTAGGTGTTGAAGAGTAAGAATAAGTTTGTAGTGAAAGCCAAGTGTTGACAGCTGAGCATGCTCCTGTTGACACTGTTAAGAAATTATGAGAACAACAAAATATCATGTTCATGTTAAGATATACTTTCCATTCCTATTGACACCTACCTAAAATAAATTGAGTTTGTTGAATGTTTAAGCAATCTGATCCTTCATGAGGCATAAGTTATTCTACAGACAGAAGAGAGGTTTTAATTCATTTTTTCTCTTTCTACACTTAAGTAGAACTAAAGGCATTACTACACTAACTTGTATTAAATGTTATGGATTGCATAATTCTGATGACAGAAGTGATTTTAGTGTTTTTTGAGTTGGGTGGGGTTCGGGAACTGCATAATAAGCATGTGCACTTGAGTCTTAAAGGGAATGAGATCATGCAGTATATAGTTCTTTGCACACTGAGTCTGTTTTTTGTGAATCTTTTGGATTCATACCCAAGACAATAAAACCTTGCACAGTGAGCCTCATGCATTTATTTCTATATTCCTTGTGAAACTGTAGTATGAGACATAACAGTCTCATACTGCAAAGAGGAATGAATTTGATTTTGTGTTTCTTCCACCCCTGAGAAAGAGAAAAGGGAGACTTTTTTTTTTAATTCTGTATTTTTGATAGAGGTATTTTATTTCCTTTGTTTGATTTCTCGTGAAGCACTTTGTAACTGAAGTTCCTGAAAAGTGCTTTATAAATGAACCCATTACTATTACTGAATCCAGAAGCCTTCGTATATTTAGGTTATTTGCCCAGGGTTGCTTCATGGTGCCGTACCACATACCAAAAAGTCTACTGGAGGGATGGCATTCATCTCTATGGTTTAGTTTTTAAGTTAATGTTTTATGTGGGAAAATCCACAGCATGGACACGACACAGAATTTGAGTGTACGTTCAATGTGAGGAACAGAGAGGGAAACCTTTTAAACAACTTGGATGGATGTGAAAGATTAAAAAATGATTAATACTGTTCAGTAAAAAAGAGGATAAAATTTCTAGGTCATTATTTAGACATGGTTGTCACAATATGAAATCATATTTCTTTTTAAATCTATGAAAATGTTGGACAGAAAACATAGACTAAGTGTGCAAAAGCATTATTTTGGTCTACTATATAGAGTCCCTGTAAAATGATAACTCTTTATTTTAGGTTTGTTGTATGACAGGCCACTATGTTATGAACCACCAGGCCACATTTCAGTCATGAAAAACATGTCTAAGTTTCTAAAATCAAACTTCAAAATCATGAAAATGAGGCTGTAAAATCTGCTCTAGGATGTGTGGGCGTGTTTGTTAAATGCGCCAAAGACAGACCCACTCAGGAAAAATATGATCCTCTTAAATAATAATAAAAAAATGCTTCTGGTCAGAGCACAGCTGCCTGGCTCTGTGCCAGGGCAGAGAGACAGCTGCTGGACATTAAGTTTACTTTTTTGGGTACAAATCTCTCTGTTAAAGGTCACATATTTTGCAGAATACACGTTTACAGGCTTTTTTAGAAAAAATATGTGGCCCTGGCCAGTCCACAATCCCCCAAGAATCCGAAAAATCCTTCTCCCCCATTTCTCCACCTTTCAGAAAATGTGTGCTGAAACAAGCCATTCTCAGATTTTCCCTTACTGATGTCATGTGGGGGGGTTAGCACCGCACCCCGGTTTGGTCGGCCCTCCCCATTTGGAAGTAAGTTCTGCCCTTCTCTCCTGATCCTCCTCTCAGTTGGCAGCTGAAAGGAGGATCAGGAGAGCCAAATCCATCAAGCCACATCCATTTCCTGAGAGGGGCCGAGTCAGGGGTGGAGTCAGACAGCTCATTAACATTTAAAGCCACAGACACAGAAACAGCTTTTTCTGGGAAGGGCTGAAACAGAGGGGTTTTCAGACATGCATAAATCCAATACTAGAGTGGGTTTTTTTCAGCCGCAAACTTCACAAGCATGTTTTGGGGACCTCTGAGACCAATATAAACTTGTGTCAAAAGGGTAAAATATGTGACCTTTAAGAAATTTTTAGTGACCTGTAGGCTGTGTGTGATTTGGGAGATTTACCTTACAATAAACAAAAACCCAGCAAGTAACTGGCTGTTATCTTTTGATAAAGGCAGTGAAATCCACTAACAACAGACTGTATTGAGATTTACTCAACATATTAGTATGTTAGGGGGCGGGGCAATTCCGCATCTTGACTGGTGATGTCATTGGCTCAGACAATTGCCCTGCTCCAATTAAACCAAGCCAGGAAAGATGTGAATAACTTCCTAATGGTCTAAATCTAGAATTCAGTCACACATAGATCTCAGGGGTTTCACATGTTTACAGGAACCATATTCCAACATATCTAGTGTGTTGAGACACAAAGTTTGGATTTTACTTTACAAAGACTTTAAATTTATTTATTTATTTATTTATTTTTTTTTATTTTTTTTTTACAGTCCATGGTGAGCTTTAGATATGAGCCAAGTCTGTCTACATTTTTCTATCTCAGAGCGTACATCCCAGCTGGTGCAGTGGTTTTTAAATGGCAGGTTTGAATATTTAATAAACTAAAATTCATCCAGCACCTTACAGCAGGCTACTGAAAACACAGAGCATAAACAGGTCACTGTATTAAATTTGTTTTTGGAGGATTTAGATCTGTCACTGAAGCATTACCACAACATTAGAAACAACCAAAAATATTTTGTGATAACTTCTGCATAAAGACCAAAAGCTTGACTTTATTTATCTTTAAAGTCTCCATACAGGATTAGATAGGATCAGAAAGGATCAAACAGTGTCTATACTAATGTATGTGAGCCAAAAAAAGGTAGTCTGGAAACTCTTATTATCTTATTTTCTCTGCAGGAATCCCAGCTCTCTGCAATGATTAAAACTAAATTGAAAATGCACAAATATGTGAAGAAGGCACACAGGCTGCATGGTACAACATGCTCAGTTCATGCATGTTTTTCTTTCAGATGCATCCTCTAAATATCACAGACACACTGTGTCACAGCCTGTAGACTTGGACCAGGTTTTAGGTGGTATAAGGCACAGCCACTGTTGGTGTACCCAAGATGGAACCTACCTGCTTTGCACCTGGCCACTCTTCATTTTAAGACAAACACACTTATAGAATCAAATGGGAGTGTTTTAAGGGGAGCATAAAAATATCTACCAAGTCAGGTGGAAAATGGGAAAGACACCTTCAGGCATTGTAAGTGTATGTACTCTGAATATTGTAAGACAATCTCACCATTTTTGATGAGCCTTCATCAGTCATTTTTTCAGTAACTAATGTAAAAGCCAACAACTTTACTGATGTAATAAAGATCATGCTTCTAAAAAGTATACATTCATTCATAAGTGGTTGCTGGTCCACTAGCAACTAGGCTGGTATATGTATTCTCTGGTAGATCATCTTCACTTAATTGTCCTGACATATATGGCCAGATACAGGTGAAAATACAGTGCCGTTATATATTTATAGTTACAAGATGAAAAATTCCATGAAATGAAACAACTTAAAATGATGTATCACAGCTTTTGAAGAGAGAAAGTGTACCAAACTTATTCCCATGATCTCAAGCTGTGCCAAACTTTGAACAAATCATCCCAAATGGCAGGCCTCATGTTTCCTCCTCAGATTTTTCTATTAAAACTGATTTATGTATTTAGCATTTAAAGAGAAAAGGTTACCCCTCTAAGAAGCTGCAGTTCTTAGTCATTCAGGAGTGATTTTTACTTTAGTCATCTGCTGTGCACAATGACCACAGAGAGGATGTTCATTTACATGAAAAGAGTCACTCAGATTCCTCACAGAGTCTGAGGTACTGGCACTTTAAACTGTAACCCAGTTATTGTGGTCTTAGCAATAACGTAGCTATGCTCTGCGTGAGCACGATTATGTGTGTGTGCAGATATTTCCAGCAGTGTAATAAAAACAGATGCGTGGCCCAGGAACTATGACTGTTCTCAGGCATGGGAAGCTGATATGAGAGGCTAGATGTTCTGGAAGGCTTTTATTGCAAGAGGTCACTGAAGTCAGGGGCTTTGAATTCTTCGCTGCAAAACAATGACCAAATATCCTGACATTACATAACCCAATAAAATGTCATGTTTATTTTTATAGGAATGTGTGTGGCATAGATCTATTAAATGGGGCTGAGAGATATTAGAAAAAAACTGACCTAACAGTAAAGTGTTTATATGTGTATATATTGTTTGTGTATATTTGTATACTCTCTCTTCTCTGTTTCTATGATTTGAGCTCAGCCCTCGAACAGTGACACTCTTTCACATACACACACACACACACACACAAAGATATGGAGGAGGAAATGTTGAGACAAAATACACCTTACCTCGTAAACTTTACTAAACTACTAAATAAACATGTTGCCACATTTTATTTTCTTGAATCAGCAATGTCTTAGAATGTTCAAAGTTATGTTAAATACTCATGATCATCCCCTAGAGTGTAATGAAACATCAAATTTGAATAAATACAGTGAGAAGTTAAGAGTAGCCTATTTGAATGTATTTTTAAAATCGTATGATGTTCCTTTGTCTGGCTCTTTTGGTTCTCAACCCTAATGGATATTGCATATTACTGGAAAAGAATAAAACTAGGATGTAGGTGTAGCTCAGTAGATAGAGCAGTTATAAGAGTTTATCATGGTAGCACATGAATGTTTAAGTAGACTTTTATTTAATAATTTAACCAGCAAGATTACTATTAATTAAGCTATCTAAATCCATAATTTTAATAAGAAGTGGTATTTTTTTACTCTTACGTATGGTGGAATAAAGTTATATACAAGTATTTAGGAAGTAATAGTCATGTATTTCAAATTTACATTACTTTAGTGTCCCAAATATATGACATTATTCCACCACCTGGATTAACAAAGGCCTAAGATACAGCAGTAGTCTGAAGTCTATTACAGTAATTTACATGGTCTCTACAAGGTTAGCAGAAACGTCTTCATGACATTTCAGTACCTTTACTGTTAATGGTGAAATCTAATTCATTTAGTGCAAGACATAACGCCACAGTCTAGCATTGTTTAGTCATTTGGTTAAATGATAAACCAGCAAAACATGCTTTCTAACACATTCATTACGTTTTAAGACTTGACATTTAACATCATTGTCTGCCAATTTGACGTTATTTTTTGATCCTCAGAGATAACTGCTGTATTTTCTTCATGAGGCAACACATTAGCAAATGCTGTTTAGGTTTGTCTCAGTTTACAAAGCACAGGCTGCAGTGCTGATTGGCTAGAACTTGTGACATCATAGCCAATCAGGTGGTGTTGTGGGCATTTTGTAAGTGAACAAGAACTGAGCTAGAGGAGAGGAAACACATGCAGAGGAGTCAAAGTAGCTGACATTTTAATTAATTAATCATATTGTGATCATTAGTATAAAATGCCAATACTGAAAATCAGCAAAATGCCAAATATTTGCTTTGATAATCTCTGATAAGATGAATTATTGGTCCCCTACTCTAGTCATCAAAGCACTGGTCTTGAGATTAACTCCTGGTCTTCCCTCATTCTGTCCCCCCTATATTTCCTGTCTGTCTTAAGCTGTCCTATCAAATAAAGGCAAAAAATAATCTTTAAAAAGTGCTACAACTTTAACAACAACTAAAAACAACTAAACTGAAATAGCAAACAAAAAGTGAAATGTAATTAAATAGAAATTAATGAAAAATCCAAAACTACTATAACCTTACTTCTACTGAAACAAAAACTCACCTACAATGACTGTCACCAATACAGCAAGAAGCAGTCATTCAAGGGCACATCCATGCCATTGACAGTTTATTCATGTACCACATAAGCAAGGTGCCGATGACAGCGGAAATACACCTAAGATTGGCCTTGTGTCATTGAGCATCTGCCTGGAGTAGCATGGTGATGTGTTTTTGACAGCAGCAGCATTGCTTGTAGCCTGTATGTGTTTCTAGGCAGGGGATAAAGACTGCATGTACAGTGCTCAGTTTTCTGTTTACTGATGGCGATATCAGACAGAGTGCATGTCTAGATTGGTCATAAAATCAGAACACTTGGTGGTTTCACCAGTGGCAGCATGATGTGCCTTGTGACTGACATTATACGTCATGTGATGTGACTACTGTGTATGCAGTTAATGCAGTTGTGACTGGTAAATGATATAGCATCCATACATTATATAATGTTAATTAATCCAGAGTAAATTTAAACAGAAAACAAATGACTAAGTTAAATCCATAGCATCCATATTTTCATTTTAAAGAAAAAAATACAGATGAAGTTGTCAGATTAAGAATAGTTTCTTCCTTAATGTACACAGAATACATCCAGTATTTATATTTTTGTTAGCTCCCTTCTATACAGGGAACTAGTAAATGCTGTTAGCATGTGGTTAGAGGCCTCTAAATGTCAAAGCCTTGTACAATAAACTCCCAATAAATACTGATGTCTGTTATAGCGTGGCAGCTAACAATTTTAGTGCACCCTCAAACTTTACACAGGAAGACACACGGTTGTTTGCAAGGTTACACTTAGTCCTGCAAATAAAATTTCATCATTTATGACTTTCCATAATAGTCTCACAATATCCTCTGAAAGCGTGCAAACATTTGCTTGCAGTAAAAGAGAAATCTGATGCCATGTGACAGTTGGCAAAGCAAAAGCAGTGCACGTGAGGCCACAAAATGGAAACACACTGTAAAAGCCTCATAGCATGCTGTAGTTGTGTGTCTTAAGAAAAGAAAAGCAGGAAAGAAGCCAATCTACAGTCCAGAACTCATTAGAAATAACCTTAAAATATGGGGTGTATGACTGAAGCAGTGGCATTGTAATTACATCATCAGTATTTAATTAGACAAAACAACTGTTTTAAAGAAAATCAGGAAATTGGGAATATTTTATGACTGAACATGGTTGCAATTAATGCTATCATATCTTTGCTACAATTACTAGCACTGGTATTGATCAGACCAATTTGTTGTGCTTAATTAGAGTTCCCTTAGTTGGTGATGATTATTTACAGTCCAGGGACTACTGGATGGATGTAAGTTTTGACACTGGTTGTCACAACAGAATGAATTTTACCAACTGCTGGGAACTCTGTTCCAGCATAAAGTAGGCTTCCTTTTTTGGTTTATACTGAAGATTTTGAAAAATATTCTGTTTTTAAACACTAATGGGTTGTTTGACGTCACATAATACCAAATATCCACTGGGGTTCAGAAAGTGGGGGACAGCTGTTATGAAAGGGAATGTAGAAAAGTTAGTTCATTACAAATCTAAATGGACCCCTACACTGCCATTATCATCAGAAGAATCCTAGATACATTGAGTATGATCCCTAGACTTAACAAAAAGTGTTTTTTAGCCCAGGTTAACGGATTTACCTGGTGTGGAGGCGATCAGTGTCACGAGTTACTCAATATTGCAAGTTATTTCATCCTTTCTTGTTATTAAATCCTCATTTAAAAAGACCCAAATGATCCTGATCTCTGAAGAGAGGCGGAAAGAGTGAAGCTGGAGATTGATGGGATGGACATCAGCTAAAGCAATGTGGGTTAGATCAGAGTTTAATGAGCCAAACCATGACAAAACTGCACTAAACCAAACAGGACAGCTTTGTGGAAATAGACCATACATGAGCGGGGTGTAACTGTAGACTGTAGAAAGCATTGGACAAAGCCTGTGACGTCAGACGTCTGCTTACAATAGGCGGACTCAAACTGCTTTTAAAGCCGATTCATGGTGGCTTCCAAACAAACTTTGGATCAACCTAACAGTAGACAAGAGCCCGCCCACTGAGCTCGACTTCCTGTCGCTAGCTAGCATTCTGGTTTACAGAAAGGTAGCTTCTGCCTGTCAAGCTATCTGTCAATCAAATGAGACACACCAATCAGTGCGCAGTGAGGTTTTTCCTAAATATAATCGAAACTATTGTGGTACAGAAAAAAATCCCCTCTCAGTACAGTGAAAGCACATAAAGACATGAGACACATTTGTGTTTTTTTTTTTTTAAACCAGGCTGTAAACCAGTTTATTTCTTGTGTAAAAAATGGCTTTTTAATGTGTTCTGATGGGACTTCCGGTGTTCCTGCAGCCAGCCTCAAGTGGACACTCACCGTATTGCAATTTTTTGCACTTCCACATGAGCTTCATTTTTCAGGACCTGAGGTTGCTGCTTGGGTTTAACACTGCTCTTCCTGGCTTTACAGAGAGGCATTTTTAATTCCTTCCGCTGCCATGTCTCTGTGAGTTTTTAAAACTTTTTTGCCTGAATATTTCACTATTTTTGGGACACAAAAGTAGCTAAATAATAAGAATGTTCATATTTTCACACTTTGAACACTTGGCATTGTCATAAAACATTCAAAACTTGGCCTTTTTGGTAGTGTTTACCAATGGAGAAATCCCCACTTACCCCCCAAGGGGTGTTCTCTGCTACTACGAGACATCATCTACAAAGAACCTTTGTGGAATATAAATGTTCTCATTAACACTTACCTCAGGCCTCTGTACTGCCTCACTCCCATGCTGATTATCATGTTGATAAACTCTCAAAGAGATATATACAAAAACTTCTCACTGTTTCCAGGTAGGATTTATTCATGTTTAACATAATTAAAAATTCAAACACCAGATATATTTAGTTATGGCATTGTGGTTATCTTGTAAACCTGCAGAGGTTATAATTCAAAATCAAGCATAGGAAATTATACTAAATACAATCACAGCTTTGGGTCAAGGTCAACATACAAACAATCATGAGATACAGTATTTACGCACACAATCTAAGTGTAATTTCAGATGATCTTTGACAAAGTGCTGTTTCTGTCCAGTGGATACACTGATTACATTTCTACCTAAAAAAAAATGTAGACTCTATATGTTATGTGTGCTTTTAAAGTTTCTCTTGGGTGTTACAGTAAGAGCTGTCTATGTCCATCCCCTCATCCTTAACGTAAACCTGCATCTTGATGAGTTCAGGCGAACTGCAAAACTTTAATCTGAAGAAAGAGAAGGAGAAAAGACTTGTTAAAAGATGTAGCCAAGGAAATCAACTTTTGAGAAGTGTCAGATATTAGATGTTTCACCTTTAACAACGAGCTTGGTAGAACACTCCACTCTGCCCAGAGGGTTTTCAGCAATGACCGTGTACTCTCCACTGTCTTTTGAACCAACTTTGAGAATCATCATGGAGCAGACTCCACATGTGTTAGTGATGTAGTAGTTGGTGTTGGTGTTGAGGCTGATGTTATTTCTGTACCAGGTGACATAGGGTCTGGGGTTTCCTGTCACGGCACAGCTCATGTAGCACTCATAGCTCTCTGGGCTATTGTGCAGTTTTAGTGGAACAGAGAATGCAGGCGGCGCCTCAAAGCAACAGTCCTTACTTTCAAGAAGGTTCAAAGTAAATGTCTCTGCAAGGGCAAAAGAAAGGGGAAAGAAATGTTTAAAGGGGGATATGTACATTGTCAAACTTACTTCCATAAAATAGAAAGAGAGCAGCTTTCACTGTGTGTTCCACACACATCAGGCAAACCAAGAATTTCTTAGTAATGAGGGTTGGCATTGCTTTTGACATTAGTATCCTCTGCTGTTTGGGTGCAACCCATATGTGAAAACTATCATGCAGAAACTCTGCTAAAATTATTGCATTTAATCATAAATGGATTGATTGCTGTTAATCCAAAGGGCAGCTACTTAAATTATTCAAAAAATGAAATCCAAAATTTGTGTCTTAACACACTAGATATTTTGGAATGAGGTTCCTGTAAACATGTGAAAACACTGACATCTATATGTGGCTGAATTTTGGATTTAGACTGTTAGAAATTTTTCACCTCTTTTCTGGCTTGGTTTTGTTTGAGCAGGGAAAATATAGGAGCCCCTGACATCACCAGTCTTGACGGGGAATTACCCCGCCCCCTAACACTACAAGGATATCTCAGTAAAGTCTGTTGTTAGCTGATGTCACTGCTTTCACTTTTGCTCTCTGTGGTGTAAATTTCCCAAATCTATCAGCCACAGTGGCCTATGGGTCATTGAGAAAACAGTAAATTTAATCCCCACCTTCTGTATTTCTTGTAACCTAGAGAAGATTTAGATGCCTCCTTTTTCAATTTTGAAAAAACTTAATAAGCTTAAATATGTTTTACATGTCTGAAATTTGGCCAAGTGGTTCATAACACAGTGGTCTGGCATACAACATACAAACCTAAAGTACAGTTTTTTAAAAATAACTTTACAGGGGCATTAAAGTGTTCATTAATCTGTTATTGTTCATTGCTTTGACAACTGATAGTTTGAGAAGTAAAGATTTTTGCTTTTTCAATATTTAGCATAATTTGTAAGTTGAGATTTCCTTTTGATTTGACAATATAAACACTGCACACTACTAGATCACTTCTGGAAAACCTGCCTTTAATTCTTTTCACTTCCCATGGTGCTGACTCAGAGGGATTCGAAGTTCCCATATCATTCTTGGCGTAGACCCGGAACTTGTACTGCCTTCCAGGCATGATATTGGCAACAGTGAACTTATTATTGAAGAGGTGGTCTGCCACAGTATGCCAAGAACGTTTCACAGAATCATGCTTGGTGACCATGTAGTGCAGCCTGTCATCTTTCTTCTCATCTGGAGAGGGAGTCCAGGAGACTGTCACTGTTCCCGGCACATTCTCATCAAGCTCCACAGGGCCTGGAGGCTTTGGGTCATCTAAAAACAAACATTATTTGCCTGTTAATTCACCACATTATCACATTAATGGTTACTTTTCTATCACAAGTATAAATGAAGTACAAATGTATAAAAATATGCTTGCACTTGTTTAGGGTTTACAATGCTGCTGAAAGCTCAGTGCTAAAACACATTCTTCATGGTATGTGCACTACCACCCCCAGAATTAAAGACCCTAAATGGACAGTTTTTTACACTCACTGTACATTATTCTTGTAAATCATATTTGGTGTGCTCCTGAAAGATTTTGCTGTTTAGAGTGTAACCCCCTCTTTCACATTGTACACACTATAGGCCCATAGAATATTACTTAAGTTTAATGTCTTCATCTGAAAGCTAAAGTAGCTGTAGTCAAGTTGAAGCATGAGTTGTTTCTCAGAAACTTGTATGGATGACACATAAGGTGAGAAATGTTTTTTTTCCCACTGTACCTGTGACCCTTATCTCTACACTAGTGGTCTCTTGACCAACAAGGTTCTTGACAATGATTGTGTAGATCCCAGAGTCATGACGTTCAGATGCAGCGATGATTAGCTGTGATGATGTGTCCGTGTTGCTCACTGTTACATATTTGGGCACAGGAAGTCCATCCTTGAGCCAATTAATAGCAGGCATGGGTGAGGCCTGAGAACAGAACCAAACAGGGACAAAATATGTTAATCCTTTTTTAACAGCACAAGGACACTTCCAATCTCCCATTTAAGAGAGGACATTCAGTAAAAGACATTTAAGATTTTATTAGACCATACCACAAAGTTAAAGTTGATTCGAACAGAGTTTCCAGCTTTCATCACCATGAAGTTCTTCATTTTTTTGTCAGTGAATTGTGGTCTCACTGTGGCAAGGAGAAAAACAATGGAAACAAAATTAATAAGACAAGAGAATTAATATAAAGTATATCAAATAACCAGTCCAGACCATGAGTCTCAAACTGAAATTGACTTGGGGCCACATTTGGTGTCTGGGAGGAGGGCTAAACCTTTTTTTATAGTGCAGTGAAATGTTTTGAAATGTTCAACTTAAAGTAATCAAAGATGGTTGATCCTTCTGTATGAAAGCACAGTATAACTAATAATCTCCTAATAATCTTTAGGAGAATTTGCTTTTTGTAATATAATTTTTTGTGCTCTTTGCTTTTATCAAAATGACAACTGAAGAGAGACAGGGGACATGGGATAGAGAATGGGGGCAAGACATGCATGCACCTGCTCCACCAAATGAGCTAAACCAGCGCCTGAAGAATGAGCCTAAATTCATTATTTTCGTTAGAACTTTAACACAGCTTCTAAGAGGGACAGGGGGGCGGGATCACACTGACAACAGAAAGAGGGCGAGTATGCCAAATGTGCAGAAAAGTGGATCGAAAAAAACTTCATGTTCAATTATCTGACCTTATGAAAATCGATATCAGTGAGGTGTTTGAACAACACTGTGTACTGGAATCTGTTAAGGACTTATACCACCCCTTATAATCAGCCCTAACACTCAGTGTGCATTGATATCTGCTTATTATATAACATAATTTATCCTCATTACTCTGAATGTTAAGACAGTATACATTTTCCACTCACCTGGAGGAGGCATTGCAATGATGTAGTTGTCCAGCTCTTGAGGCTCACCATCTCCACCCTCATTGGTTGCTAAAACTCTCACCCAGTACATAGCCATAGACTTCATACCCATGATGGTGTAAGAGGTCATAATGATAGCACTGGAGTTACAGCGACACCATTCTGGGTTTTCTGCTGGTCTCAGTTCCACAAAGTATCCCTTAGCCTCATCTTGGACCCCTTCTTCCTCAATGGGTTTGGTCCAGCCAAGTGATAAGGTGGTGTATGTGGAGTCTGTCACTTTTAAGTCAATAACTTTGCCAGGAGGTTCTAAAGGTGTAGATAATTAGGCATTTATGACAAGTGGAGCACTGAAAACAATCACATTGTCTTTAGTTGGCTTATTACTTACTCTTTGGATCCCTCGCGAAGACAAATTCAGAAGGTGAACTTGGCTCTCCAGCACCAGAAATGTTGATCGCAAATACGCGGAACTCATACTCAATGCCTTCAACAACGTCCTTCACTGCATACTTTTTCTCTGTTGAAATGTTGATTAGTACAATTAACAATATTCAATATTTAGTTCCTTTTTTGTGGGGTTTGAACAATAAAGAGCATTTCTCTTGAAATTAAAGTTTCAAATAGTTTTAAAGTTGCCTGACCTTTGATGGGCTCATCTGGTGGGTTGACTTGGCTCCAAATATTACTTCCATTCTTACGTTTCTCAACATTGTATCCCAAAAGGTTGGTTCCCCCAGTGTTGGTGGGTGCAGTCCAAGCAAGATTGATACAGTCTTTGAAAGCACTTACAATTTTTGGTGTAGAGGGAGGTCCAGGGAATGCTGAAAGAATCATGCAAATAATGCCGATGTTGTTTTAGCCTTCCCTACTTAAGTTGCTGTCACTGATAAATGTTGATAGGACTAAAAGAAGACTCACCTTTTGTACCGGCCTGAATGTCATCAGTTTCCATCATTTCACTGGTGCCTTGATCAGTTTCTGCAATGATGTGGTAGCAGTACTTTCTGCCATGATCCACATCAGTGTCCCTGTATTTGGGCTCTGGGCCAATCTTGCCTAATTTCTTCCAGCTGTTTCGGCCAATTTGATTGCGCTCAAGGATGTAGTCTGTTATAGGAGAACCTCCGTTGTCTTTGGGAGGCCTCCATTTGAAATCAATGCAAGTTGAGGAGCTTTCAATGATATCCACAGGGCCCATGGGTGGTGTTGGTCTATCTGTAGTAAGAAAAGGCAAAGCAAACGTTTTGCTTTCGTTTGAATTAAGAGCCTGCAAGTTCTAGCCTGAAGTGTACAATCCTTACCTAGTACAACAAGCTGTGTGATGGCTTCAGTTGTTCCGCATTCATTCTTAATCTTGATCTTAATTTCTCCTGTTGTTTTGCGATTGCACTTGGTTAACACCAGACGGCTGTGTGTGGAAGACCTCTCAATCTTGATATTGGTGTCCTCATAAAGCTCTTCTCCCTCGTTGTACCACTGTATCTTCAGTGGTTCCCGGCCAACAAATGTAACTTTGAAGGCTGCATCTTTGCCAGTTTTGATTGTGACAGGTTTTATTAACTCAGCAAGATCATCAGCGTTAAATCTTGGTGGATCTACAGAATAAAAGAGATCTTTAACGTTGAAGCTGTTATTCTGAGCAAAAAAGATTCTATTTTCATTGTCTTTTTACTGGCAGTTCTGTTTTGTATTCTTGAAATTGAAAACCTGAATTTCAAGAATTAAACTGAATCTGATGACAATAAAGTACCTTCAACTTTCAGCACAGCCTCTGTTTTACGGCCATCAGCCTCACATCGGTACTTTGCAGCATCCTCTTCTGTGCAGTTTTTAATAATAAGTTTGCGATAGGTCCCATCTTTAACAATACAGATATTTTCTGAAGCTGTAATCTAAAAAAAACACAGAAAAAAAACACTTTAGTCTCATACGGTTAAAGGTGAAAGCAATTACTTTTGCAGCACTTGTGATCTTCACCTCATTCCCATCCTTGTACCAGATTCCATCACACTCCTCACTGTTCAGCCTGCAGACCAGTTCTGCATCAGTACCAATAATGGCAGCTACATCTGACAGACCACTGGTGAAATACACTCCCGGGTCTAAAGAAATCATAACCTTGGTGTCAACTGGGAACAGTTTTAAACAAAAGTTCTTCAAAATGTACAACTGTTTGATGTGTCTTACCAATGACTGTGTCCGGGACGAGCGGGCCTTTTCTTACTCTCTTTTTTTTCTCTTTAGTAGGCTCCCCTTCCCCTTCATCCTCAGCGCCCTCTGCAGAAGCTTCTCCTTCCTTTGTTTTTTGTCCCGGTTCCAAATCTTCTTCCATCTCCTCCTCCTCCTCATCCTCTTCATCCTCTTCTTCCTGTTCCGCGTCTTCAGCAGGAGCTGCTCCTGCTTCACCTTCTCCTCCTTCTGCCGTTACCTTTGCCTTTGTCTTTTTCTTTGTCTTTTTCTTTTCCCCTGTCTTTTCACCTGCCTGTTCTTCTGACAGTGCCTTTTTCTTTGCTTTTGCTTTTTCTTTGGCTTCTGCCTTAGCTTTAGCCAAGGCTTCAGCTTTGGCCTCTGCCTCTGCTTTAGCTTTGGCTTCAGCTTCTGCTTTTGCAGCCGCAGCTGCTTCTGCCTCTGCCTTTAGTTTTGAAACTAATTCATCCTTCTGTTGTTGTACCTTAGCCTGCTGCTCCTGAGCAATCTTCAGCAGCTCAGCTCCACCTCCTCCTGCTCTGGTTGTTTTCCGAGCTTTTTTCTTCCCTTTTGAATTTGGATCATTATCAGCTAAAAATATACACAAATAGAGAACATTTAAAATTTGTTTTAAACATTCCAAGCAATATAGTGTAAGATTTTGGAATATTACCTTCCACTACAAGCCAAGCACTGCAGGATGCCATTCCAACCACTGCAGCATATATTCCTTTGTCCAATGGAAGGCAATCTTTTACCACCAGTGTATGAATCAACATGTCCTCTGACACGAGGATGTCATATTTTTCCCCTTGTTCAAGAGGGATATTTTTTCCCATCCAAGATATCTTTTTCAGGGGTTGTGAGATAACACACTCAAAAACAGCATCCTCCCTTTCCTCTGCTTTGACGTCTTGAATCTTGACAAGGAACTCTACAGGGGGAACTACACAGAACAAAAAAAACAGCTTAACATTACTACATTTTATGTGGAAGTTCAATTCATGGAGCAATTGTTGGGTCTGTATAAGGCTTTGGATCAAATTGTGTAGAACTACTTTAGTGCTTGGTCTTACGTTTGAAATCTGTTGAGAAGATCTTGACTCCATCCACTTCAACTTGGTATAATCCTACATCGTCAGGATCAACACCATTGATGCTAAACATGAACTTCTTTCCCACTTGCCTCAGTCCATGTTTAACCTCTGTGTCTGCATCAAATGGGATCATGACTCCATCCTGTTTAAGATCATGCCATCAGAAATGGCAGCTGTTCTGCCTTATCATGTGACTTTAAATATTTCCATATAATCAATCCACTTTTTAAAAAAGACAGTTTAAAAGAAATCTTACCTTGAATAAGAAGATTTTGCTTGTAGGGTCTTTAAGTGACATTTCAAGCTCAAACTCTGCATTGCCATCGAGATTCAGTTCAATAGGCTTTAGGTTGCACAGCCTTTCAACGACCTAGATAAAAAAGAGCGAGGAAGAAGAAACTTAACAGTGTAAATGTTGGGATCTTTTTGTATTTCCATTGGTACGTTATTCTCTCATATTGTAATACACGAGTGGCTGTTGGTGTCTTTGCTTTTAGATGTAGATTAATTTGAAATATACCTTTTCTTGCTCTTTCTCCCTTTCAACCTTCTTCTCATTTAGCTTTTTCAGCATCCCACGAAAATCAGTGACGCCATACTTGGCACAGATGCTTTCATAATCTTTCTTGTCAGCACTCATTAATATGTCCCAAAACGTATCATCAATCTCTGGTTTCTTCTCTTCTTTCGCCTCTACATCAATTCTACAAAAGACAACAGGATATTTTTTATGAATGGCTGCAAAAGTAAAGACCCATTAAACAGGAAAAAAAAAAACCCACTGTGTATGTGAACTTTGCCCATACATTAAATTTTCTACCTACTTGTTTTTCAAGGCCTTTTTGAAGTCCTCGGGTGTCTCTCGGATAGCTACAACAATATCAGCAACACTGTCACAATTTCAATTCAGCAACTGAATGTAAAGCATTATTACTCATAAAATATTGATTGCTTACCTGTTCTTGATGCCTGCAAGGCTCTGTTCTTTTTATATCCAACTAGAATGAAAGGAATGAGAGTAAAGTGAAACAGATGCATTTTCTGCTGAATATGTTTTGAATAGCAATATTAAAAATATGAAATAAAAGAAAGCAACTGACCCTCAATAACATTAAGTGTAGCAGTCACAACAGCTTTTCCAAAGTCGTTTCTGGCATAACACTTGTAGGTGTCAGCTTGATCCACGCTTACATCGGGCATCTATAGATCATAATAGTCACTAATTAACAACATAGTGGTGCAACATGATCTACTGATAATCCTGATTTGTTTCTTGATATTTCTTATTTTTTAGAATTTTAATGTTCCTGTAATGTGATAACAAAAACTTTATTTCAGGTTTTCTGTTGTACTGTTTCATGAACCACCAGGCCAAATGTCAGTCATGAAAAACATCTCTAAGTTTATAAAATTAAGTTTCGAAATCATGAAAAATTAGGCAGTAAAATCTGCTCTAGGATTTTTGGCATGTTGGTAGAATGAAATGAAACCACACCCACTCAGGAGAAATAAGAAATAATTTTTCAGATCAGAGTTTAGCTGCCTGACTATGTGCAGAGCTGAGAGACAGAAGTTACTTTTAATGACCTGTAGTCCACCATGGCTGATAAGTTTGAAAAAAATACGTCATGGTGAACCTGTAGCATGTAGCTGGATGGTAAAGGTGACATATTGTACCCTTTTAAGACAAGTTTATATTGTTCTCAGAGGACCCCAAAACATGCCTGTGAAGTTTGTTGCAGAAAAACACTTCAGTATTGTATTTTTGCATGTCTGAATAGCCGTCTGTTTCAGCATTACTCAGAACGAGCAGTTTCTGTCGGCTTTAATTAGCTGTCTGACTCTGCCCCTGACCACACCCCTCTCAGGAAATGGATACAGCACTCCATATTACAGACACTTTTTCTTTTTTTTTTTTTTTTTTTCCAAAGTTCAAACTGGGATTTGAACCATCAACTTCCCAGACCATAGTCAGCAGGGTAACCCACTGAGCTATCCAGCATCTCAGCTGGTAGCTGAGAGGATCAGTAGAGGAGGATGGGAACTTTACTCAGAGTGGAGGAGGGCCAACCAAATCTGGGGGCGGATGCCTAGGCCCCTGTTGAGATCACTAGATATAAAATCTGAGAATGGCTTGTTTCAGCACACATTTTCTGAAAGGTGGAGAAAGAGAGGAGGAGAGGGAATGGATTTTTCTGGAACGTGAGGGGATTGTGGACAGGCCAGGGACACATATTTGTGTTAGAAAAGCCTGAAAAAGTGATTTTTGCATAATATGTCCCCTTTAACTTTCAATGAAGGCGGTGACATCAGCTAACAACAGATTGTATTGAGATGAACTGCCTGGTTATTAGATATCATTGTACTGTTGGGGGGGTGGGGTAGTTCCCCATCAAGACTGTTGTTGTCATGGGCTTAGATATTTGCCCTGCTTAAATAAAACCATGCCAGGAAAGAGGTGAACAACTTCCTAACTGTCTAAATAAAAAAATTCAGTCACATATAGATCTCATGGTTTCCACAGGTTTACTGCAACCTTATTCCAACTTATCCAGTGTGTTAAGACACAAAGTTTGGATTTCACTTTACAGAGATTTTAAGTTATTTTCTGAGCATTTCTTTTGACACATGGTCAGTCAACCCACTTGTAGCATGTATTCTCCAGACTTCTCGTCTTGGGTGATTTTGCACCTTTCTTGATCAATTTCCCCATCATTTCTCATCCAGGTCACGACTGGTGTTGGTTTACCAATAATCACAGCTCTGAAGATTGCCAGTTTTCCTAAAGGAAAAGCAGAAAGAGTTTATCTTTACGTATGCTACCAACTTAAACATCTCATCAAAAATTTGGTTGGGTATCTGATGAGAGATGCAATTTTACCTTACCTTCTTGTATTGTTAGAGCAATAGGTTTCCGAGTAAAATCTGGGGTGGTCATGCCTTCAGGAAGTTCTTCCACATATTGAGTAATCATAACTCCTGGCACTTTTGACCGCTTTTTAATTTTCACTGTAATTTAATGAGAAAAGCCTTGTTTACCATTTCTTGAAGAATGACTTAGATTTGGCAGCCTTGGCCTAACAGAAATGTAAAGCTGATTGCCATGATACAATCTTAAAGTTCACTTACCCTGGCCAGGAGCCGTTGGCTCCTCATCCTTAGCTCTACGTATTTTAAACATCTTGATCAAGGAAACAGCTTCTCTGTGATATGAAAAATAAAAATTAAACACTCCAAAAGTACCTAGTAGTAACTGAAGTAAAACTGTACATTTCCTGGACATACTTTGTAAAAGATAAAATAATTTTTTTTCCCCCCGTCAATTCCAAACAAGTCTTATGATTTCAGTGAATTAGGGAGGTGTTAGTATGGCTCGACCACTAGTAGCAACCCATGGACCCATTTTAACTACCTTTTCACTCTGCTGCCATCTGGCAGACATTTAATCACCCTTAAAACTTGCACATTAAGGTTTAGAAACATTTTCTACCCCAGAGCCATTATCGAACTGAACTCTTCAAGAATAGTGCCACAAACATAACCACCAATTCCCCAAGAACACTGACAGTTACAGTACTCACATCTGGCACTGTGAGCATGTGTGAGCATTTTCTGTTTTTACAATACATCATTACATTACAATATTAAGTGCAGTAGGACGATTTAAAATGTGCAATATGGTCTTTTCATCTTATGTAACATGGCTGCTGCAATATGACTAATAACCACACGCAATTTTTCTGTTTTTATGTAACCCTGTTTTTTAACACTATAGACTGCATTGAATGCACAAGACTTGTTCTAACTGTTTCTGGCTCTGCCAGTTAGCCTACTCCTTGTTTTTAAGAGTTGCAAAGCAAATTTCTTTGTACAGTGTACATTGACAATAAAGTTATTCTACTTAATTCTAATCTCATCCCAAATATCAAAATCTTAATTTAGTATTTCTCATACTAAATTATACAAAGTGGAGAGTTTGAACAAATTCAATTACAAACAATGAACCCCCCCCCCTCAAATGCCATAAAAATGAGAATCAGGCATTTGTTGCATTTGGGCCATTACTGTGAACGTCATGTTTGAGAATATAACCCCTGTTAGGAGCCTTGGGTTTGTAACTCTATCTGTGCTGTAAATTGAGAATTCCTGAGATCACAAAATACAAAATGCTTCTCATGCCGTCTGCAGATTCCTGTGAGTGAGCAGCCTAATTTTGCAGGCAGTGGGTCACATGCCTCATAAAACTATCTGTCATGACTCAGGAAGTGGCGCAAGTTGTCGACTGTAAATTTAACATTGTAATTAAGATCCCTGAATTTAGGGTTTCTTTTCTGTTAGTGCTGAATACTTTAAAGAAATTAGTGATAACATAAAATAGAACAGTTGAATGCGGAAAAATTTGAATTTTGTATGCTCATATAAATTTAAACTGTCAATTTTTTGTTTTGTTATTCACTAAAAGCTTGAAAATTAACATTTTTATTATACAATCAATCATCACCACTGTCACTTTCATTATAGATAATCTGTTAAAGGTTTTAATGTACCAGTTCAGCAAATAGTATTTGGGATGAATTGAGTCCTCTAAACATTGAATTAAGTTGACAGGTTGTAACCTTAATTTGCATAAATACATGAGGGCAATGACACTATAAAGGTTAAAGTGAGGAACGTTATAATACATGTCAAATTCTCTTTTATAAATCAATGTTTTAATAAATTAATTAATCTTATATGAATAATAAGGTCTACATCAGCCATCTCTAAATTTTCATTTAATGTTGCCATCTCATCAATCTATTGGTGGGAGCCACTGGTTCTTATTACATTCTATTAAAACAAATACTCTATTCTGTCACTTGATGAAGTGCAAACATGTTTAGCAGTTTTACACTTGGTTTGCGCTTGTAGAGCTATATTTATCTGAGGAACCAATAGCTTACCACAATAATGGATTGAACTGATTTATGAAGTTTTCAGGTCTGTGACTTAAATTTCAGGACTACAGCGACACAGCATGTGTTTCTTTTGTGGTAAAATAGTAAATATGAATTTAAAGGTACTACAACTTGTATGCCTCAGATAGAAGACAGTGTTGGGATATGCCACTGGAAAATGTGTATTGAAGTATAGTTTCTACAGTTCTTTTACATTTTCATTTACTCTATGTCAAACTATATCAACATTTCTTTCTTTCTATTTGTTCTTAAGACTATTCTTCTAGACAAGAGCACCATACCCTACAAACAAGCACAATGGTAATATAATATATAATAATTATTTTCATCTTGTTTATTTCAAGATTTACTCAAAATATATGAAACACTGTCAGCATTTTATAATATTCTTTCAATTTAACAAGTTGCCCCTCTTGACATCTAGCAGTAAATTAAAGATCAATATATAAAAACATGTAAACTTTTGCCTTGTTAGAACATATGTACACATTTCCTTATTTGTCATGAAATACTAAATCATAAAAGGAATTTTGTCAGTTCAATGTACTTACTATTTTTTTTCCAAGTGTATGGCTGTTCTCTGCTGTCTCTGTCAGGTTGCTGCTGATTCTTGACTGTGGGCTCCTCGTTTTGAGAAGCAATAAAGCCTTTCTGAGACCTTCAAAGCAACCTAACCCACTGCTTTTTCACTGGAGCTCTAGGGGATAGGTTTACTGACATGCACTTTGGCCCTAAAGTGCTATAGGTTCTTGAAAAGGGGGCACCAAAGGAAATGCAGCAGTGAAGCCTCCTAATCCCTCCCTCAAAACTGGAATTTCAGCTGTAGTACAACAGCAGGGTGCTTTTGGCTGCTCCTTTTAAAAAGCCTCATGAGAAGTGACACAGAAGTGTCATTGCCTGAGCTGCCTCTCCCTTTACTGATCTGCATATTTTGGCTTCCTTATCTTTATAGCAACACTTAACAAAGAGGTAAGTGTCAGAATTCACTTTTTCTCCTTCAAATTTAGAGATATTTTCAAATGGGACCCAGGTTTCAAAATGTAAGACCTAGAAGTTTATGCAGAAACTTTTCCAAGAAATGTGGCATTTTGTGTAAAGATTAATATTTAGTCTTATGGTGCTCAGGACATAGAGGATAATCAACAGCTTTGTCCAGACAAAGGCATTTATGACAATTTTCTTTCTATAATGAAACAGATTAGAAATAGGTTACATAGTAGCATTTTTTTTAGCATTGTACTTGTCTTTGAAACTGAGAAGTGTCATCCTGCACTGGTCAGTCATGTTTAAGCCCTGGGTTCAACTGTTGACCCTTTCTTCTTCAGTGACACTAAACTTGGCTAAATCTGACTCCACAAATATTTCAGGGGGGTAATACAAGAAGACCCAACATAAATTATTCTCTTAAACCTTCATGCAGGTAGACAAGTGGAATGAATTTTGATGTCTGTTTGCTACGTCAGGGTTTGACCCAGGGCCAAAGGATGTGCCAAGTTCAATCACCATGTATGCGTTAACATTTTTGCAAAATATCCTTTCAGTCTTGGAGAAGGTTGGGCAACACTTAACTGTTTATGTGACATTAAAGTCAGATTGAGAATTCAAAATCACATTACAAGAATGAAATGTTTATTTACATAAATTATACATGCATCTGCATTGGAAAAGCTAAACCAATCAGGCAGTGCCAACATTTTCTCGTTGGGAAGGCAGGTATCTAAGTTTCCGTTGTAGGCAGGATAGCTAATGCACAACTGTACGAAAAAAAAGTAAAGCTGTAAAGACTCACCAAAGCAAGGATGATACCTTGCATTCAAAAATCTGGCAAGAGTAACTAGCAGTATAAAGTTCCAGATGCCAAAGACTACCAGATTTTAAAAAAGAAAAGAAAAGAAAAACAAAACAAAACACAATACTGTAAGCTCAACTTGAAATACAGTGGCTACCAAACTGTATGTCCATCCATGCTTTTTGATGCTTAACATGCATATTACATTTTAGATATGCCATAAATAAACTTAGTTATTCAAACTTTTTTATTTTATTGAGACTGCACAACTGACATGAAGACAAACAAGATACATGTGACTGTGTGTCATTAATGTCCATCTCTATTAGTTAGGCTTACCCCATCCTAAATATAGACCTTGGTAGGAAATTGTTCATCAAAAGTACACAAACTTAAATGAAGGGTATTAATGACAACAACAGAGAGTACAACATCGACATTTGTGAGGATATTCTAAACTCTAATGATGCAACGTGTGAGTGAGAAACAACTTGGTTTGTTGGGCGTTAAATTGATTCTGCCATGGTCAGGGTGTCCTTTTATTCTGAAAGATAAAAAAAACAAAAAAAACAAATGTAAGTTTCAAATGATCAAATCCTGAAATTTGATATGCATACCACTGCAAGAAACAATGGTAGTATGATTAAAACACAGGCACACTAAAAATATTTACCTCTGACGGTCAGTTTGGTGGAGCACTCGGCTCTCCCCAAGGAGTTTTCTGCAACAATTTTGTACTCTCCGGTGTCTTTAGGTCCAACCCTCAATATGAGCAGAGAACAGACTCCACAGGTGTTGGAGATGAAGTAGTTAGTGTTGGTGTTCAGACTGATGTTGTCACGAAGCCATGTCACATGAGGTGTGGGATCCCCCTTTATGGCACAGCTCATGTAGCATTCATAGCCTTGAGGTGCAGCGTGCAATTTTAGTGGAACAAGAAACTTTGGGGGACATGTTAGATTACAGACCTTTGATTCTGGTATGTTCACTGTGAACTTTTCTGAAAAGAAAAAAGATATACAGTTTTTCATATTAGAATTCAGATAATTCAAAAAGAGAATATGTTTCAACTTGATGTTAGTACTGGTAGAGTGTGATTTAAAATACTGTATGTCAGTGATCCCTAAATGATGGCATGAAATGAAGACAAGGTCCAGCCAACCAGTGCTGGTTATCTGGACCAAAAGAACCCCTTTAATAATTCTACAAAAAAAAATTTTCAGATTTATTTTCGAGCTTTTTATGCCTCTATTTATAGAGGAGGACAGTGGATAGAAGTGGACATAGAGATGAGATAGCAGAGAGGCATGCAGGAAATGGTGCCACATGCTAGACTTAAACCTGGGCTGCCTTCATACTTGGGTGCGCCCTTAAACCACTAGGTCATCTGTGCCCCTCAAAATTAAACTTATCAGATTTTACACAAATACTAAAATAAGAAAATCTGAGTACTCTACCTATTTTGATTACCTTCTGCATGCACATCTTTTTAATGATTTTGCTTAATTTTTTGTCTTAACACATTGAAACAGGTTTTGAAAATTTTGAATTGCTATACTACTTCTGCTACTTATTATGGTTAAAGATGTTCCAAGGCATCTGTTTCCCCATTCAGATAAATGCCAATTTAAATTGTTTTGAACTGACTAGTCTAAAAAGGAGAAAACACATAGAAAACAGTCAAATTCCTTACAGGGTCACTGTGTTAGCATGTCTGATGTGACCCAGATATACTCTGTACATTATGGCTAACATTAGCAGCTAGCTCCGCCAGCCTTCGTTCCTCTTTACAGATTAATAGCGCCCTTTGATATTTGGCTTCTTTTCACTTCAGTTGAGTAGTTATACGTGAGTTCAACCCTCGACAGCCTACATACCACTTTATTTCCATTTACTACTTAAAAAACTGTCATACAGTGCTGTTCCTACTACACACTAACTACTAAGCCTCTCATGTTCATGTCCGATGAACTGCCGGGGGAAAGCTCAGACAGGAAAGCTGCAGCCGTTAACTGAGGCAACAGCGGCTTCTAGTGGCAGGAGGTTCATTACACTTTAAAGAGCCTTATAGACTGTATTTTAAAGCCCATGTATATATGAAATTATAGATTATTAGTTTAACTCATAACTCAACTCGTAAATCTCAAGCCAGCTATTTTGATGAATGAATTTCACAGTTTAACTGTTGGACCATATGCATCCTTTATTATGGTTCTAATAGTGATTTAATCAACAATAACATGTAAAAAATAATTGCAGTGTGGGACTTGAAAAAATTTTGAATGCTTTGGCCCTTGGTTTGATGATGTTGACCCAATTAGGCCTTTGTGCTGTACATTCTGCTACTGTTGAAGTACTGTATTTTTTCAGGATGATGCATGAGTGTTATAAAAATACTGCGTGTTTGACATTTAAAATTAATGGATTTTGCCATCCTGTAGGTGCAAGAGGAACAATTGAGTATGCATTAGTTACTGAGAGCAATAGAAAGAAGGCAAGCGAATGCTTTGAAGAGCATATGATAGCCCCTGACCAGTCAGTGAGTGACTAAGTTATGTCTGGTATCAAACAACCTGAAAACTAAAGGCTGTCCACGGAGTCTTAAAAAGTACTAAAGTCTAAAACGCAAGGCTATAAGGTATTAGCTGTTTTGCAATGAAAAACTTGTAAATGCATACCTCTAGATTGTGGTACAATGACTTAGGCCAATTAAGTAGATTTACACCTTCTAATTCTTGCTTCTTTACAGTATTACACCAGTACCTTTTTCTTTTAGTGCAATCTCTAAATGCTCCAAGAAAGCTTAATACTTCAATAAGAAATATTACCACTATTTTCTTTTCTATGTAGTCACATTTTTATATTACAATCAGCACAGAGAAAATATATGTGTACATATTTATATATATGTAAAAGATTTGGCAAATTTTTCATGGGCGCAACCCACATACTCAGCTCTGCTGCTCATCCCACAAATGCATGTTCCTTACAAATGTTGCACCATTTTAAAGGGAAATAAACAGGCTTTCCAACTGTATAAGATTAATTGCCAAGAGGCATCGTTACAACAAAGAAATAATCTACCAAACACAAATTTCCTTACTTTTTGTGTTAATATATATATAACAGCTTTTAATTTGATGGGTTTGACACTGAAGATGCAAAAGGGTTTTAAAATGTATGAAGAGGGTCTTAAAAACGGTTTTACAAAGTATCAAATATACTTCCAGATTTTACATATAAACCTTGGACTAAGACTTAGTATGAAAGACGATGAATAAAGGGGCCCAGGTGGCCTAGTGGTTCAAGGTGTGACCCACGTATGTGGGCGACCCGGGTTCAGGTCTAGCCTGTGGCTCCTTACCCACATGTCTCTTCCCCACTCTCCTGTCCCTGTTTCTGACACTATCCCTTCTCCCCCAAAATGTATCTTTAAGGAAAAAAGGATGAATAGACTATTAATTACTTAAATGCTAGTTCTTTTGTGCTGGAATGTATGCCAGATTAGTAGTTAAAGTACTCTATTTAACCTGCAAAAGTATTTCACAAGTAAAACTTGTTCATTCAAAGCTTATCAATATTGTCATTAATGTGATCTTATTAAAAAGATTTATGTACATGAGGAAGGCAGGCTAAGGTAGATTTATTTTACACGCTGTTACACAGAAGGATAGAAGATTTTTTATCTGCTTTACTTAAAAATAACTAGCTTATTAATCTATTACTAAATAATAGTAGTTGCTGTCCTAGTTATATCCTTACACACTTATTATGAAATATGATTATGTACTAAAGATTAAGGGTTACATGTCAAAACTTGGGCAAACCTTGATACTTGAAATCAGACTTCAACAGTTGTGTATTGCCCCAAAATAGTAACATGTATTTTTTTATGGAACTGCACAAATGGTTATTTTTTGGGTGGCAATACAACCATTGCATTGCTCAAAAAAAAAATTAATAAAATCTTACAAACTTAATTTCTGTCAACAGTACATTTGTTTACTACTCAAAAAAAAACAAAAAAAACAAAAAAAAAACGTACCTTTTTTAGCAGGTATGAGCCACTTTGGTGACTCAGATGGTTTGGATGAGCCCATATCATTTTTTGCATAGACTCTGAACTGATATTCTCTGCCTGGCATTATGTTGCAGGCTGTGAATTTATTGTTGAAGATATGATCTGCAACAGTGTGCCAGGTTCTTTTACATGAATCACGTTTCATCACCATGTAGTGCAGCCTGTCATCACGTTTCTCATCTGCAGATGCGGTCCATGAAACGGTTACTGTGCCAGGCACGTTTTCATCAATCTCCACAGGGCCCGGTGGCTTTGGCTCATCTAAATTTAAAGTAAAAGATACATCTCTTTCTTTCATGTGGCTGCAATAGGATGAAAAATTTTAGGTGCAAGAAGATGCAAATCTCACCAGTGACTCTAATTTCAATGCTGAATGTTTCTTGACCAACAATGTTCTTCACAACAATAGAGTAGACTCCAGTGTCTGAGCGTTCAGCTGAAGCAATTAGGAGTGAGGATGTGCCCTCAGCATTGCTGATGGTCACCTTTTTGGACACAGGCACTCCATCTTTCAACCAGGTGACCTCAGGCCATGGAGAGGCCTGCAAATAGGAAATTTAATAATGTCAGATCTTTCAGAGGACTGAATGAGATCACTATATATATTCACAATAGGAGAGTACATGCTTGTTTCTTTGATAATCACCTCAAAGTTAATATTGAATCGTGCAGAATTTCCTGCCCTCACCACCATGAAACTCTTCATTTTGGCATCTGTGAATCTGGGTCTCACTGGGTAAAAAGCAGGATAAAAATGTTGATTAATCATTAACTGCTTTGATGGGCAACATTTTCAAGCATATAGGGTAACCAAGACAAGTGATGAATTTACAGTAGTATTTAGATATTTTAAAATTTTAGTAATTACAACTTTGAGTTGGCTGTTAAAAGTTTAGAAAGCATGGAAAAATAACATCTTTTGAATATGTACATTCCTAACCTGTTTTTATAAACCAAATTTGATGTTGTAATAAATGCAGACATACTATAAAACATTACTTTGTGTGCTCCTCATCCATTACAGAAGATAGGGGAACATTCTGTTACACTGCTAAGTCATAAAAACTTGTCTCTATTACCAAGGTGGTATAGTGGAAGGTCTAATAATCTCTTAAATTCTGCCTCTATGCCAGGGTTGCCTAACAATGACATTGGCCCAAATGTGACTTGCAAAAAACATCCAAAAATCAAATGAAATGAAGCCCACATTAGAAAATAAAGCTTGTTCTTCACTGTGTTATATTCTTAGTTTTAACGCTAGGTGGTGCTGCCGTGTTAATTCTGTAAACAAACATCTTGACAAGAAGAATTCTACTTTTTTCATTAATATATTGAGACTAAAACATAGATAGTAAACAATCTGCGAACTAAATAATGATATCTCGGCTGATAACGCCCTGATGAATGCAGGTAAAAAGATAACATCAGCAAGTAAGAGCACAAAGGGCTTTTTTTTCTCCTGCCTGCTCAGGGTCTGATTTATAAGGCATAAGCTAGTCATCTTCAAACACAACTACTCCTATAAAACTTAGCATCTTTGTACAGTTAGTTCTTGTTTTGTGTCTAAATTTGGAGATGGGGCATCGGCATCTCCCCTCTCTCCTGCACCAAGCATCATTTTCATCATGATCGGGGGGGTGGAGTGTTAAACCAAAGCTTACATGAAATTGAACTGGCCATCCCTAACAATCATTTGCTATTTTTCCTTGTCAGCCATTACTGGAAAGTTTTGATGTAGGCTGTTTTTTTTCCTTTTAACTGAATTCAATTACTAAGCATATCGTAACCTATATTGGATTGGTTTTACAAACTTTAACATACAACACTGTTAATTTTGTCAACTGAAACTATGACTAAAAATGTTCGTTGACAGCCTTTTTTTCCATGACAAAAAATTGATTAAGACTAACAAAAAAAGATCTGTGATGACTAAAACTGACAGAAAGTAAGTTTAGTTTTCCTCAAGATGACTACAACTAGACTAGACCTGCAGAACCTAATTGCCTTTTTTCTGTATAGATGTAGAAATAAGAATTAACTGCATTTTAACTGCTGCAGCCATGCTGCAGTTATGTTTTCCTACAGAAATGTCTGTAGTCATTACAGACTTTACCTATCCTGCGTGAATGTACCACCCCAAACACTGACATCATAAAATATCAGAGGACCACAGGTAATACTAGTCCTAGTCTAAAGGTACTTTAGACATTTTATAATAAGATTATAAAAAGCTGTAATTTATCATTTAATAATAATTGTGCCATTGACTGAATACCCTCTAGTCTTGGATAACTGTGTGGTACAATTAACTGTAGAGCCATCTTCTTACCAGGAGGGGGCATAGCAAGGATGAAGTTATCCAGTTCCTGCGACTCTCCCTCTCCTCCATCATTAGTAGCAATAACTCTCACCCAGTACATGGCCATCGATTTCAAGCCTTTTACAGTGTAGAAATTCATGGTTATTGCATTGGCATTACAGCGATCCCATTCAGTGTTTTCTGCAGGTCTGATCTCTACAAAATATCCCTTGGCTTCATCCTCAACCCCCTCAATGTCCTTGGGTTTGGTCCAAGACAGGGACAGAGTTGTGTAGGTGGAATCTGTCACTTTGAAGTCTATGACTTTACCAGGAGGTTCTGAAACACATGAATCATAATAATTGCAGCGATTTTAAGGTGGTATGAGATATTGAGGGACCAATGACTATACACAACTGTTCACTTACTTTTTGGGTCTCTTGCGAACACAAATTCAGAAGGTGTACTGTATTCACCCGCTCCAGAGTTATTGATTGCTGCCACACGAAATTCATACTCCATGCCTTCAACCACATCTTTAACTCCAAACCCTTTTCCTGTTTGAAAATAGTAAATATACATTAAATAGAATACAGCAACTATAGGATCTCTCCTTTTTTCAAACAGTTTCAAACACTCAAGTGTGAAAAGCAACCTCTGATCATCTCTTCTGGTGGATTGACTTGGCCCCACAAATTGCTGCCTTTCTTGCGTTTCTCAAGGTTGTATCCCAGGATATTGGTTCCTCCAGTGTCTGCTGGAGGAGACCAAGAGAGGTTGATGCAGTCTTTGAAGGCAGTGACGACCTTTGGAGCTGATGGGGGTCCAGGGTATGCTGTGTACACATAGGAAAGGCATCAGAACATCATTTCTTTCTTTAAATGTCAACAGTTTAGTTTGAATGGATTATGCTGTAGGAATCCCAAACAATCTAAAAAATTAAGACCAATTTGGTTTTTATGGTTAGATTTTTTGATAAAGGCACCACTGCTTGGGCCAGTTGATGAACTGCTACATCTGAGGAGAAATGTTTGTATGGCAGGAAGTTTTGCCCATATTGTCAGCCCAATCCAAATTAAATTTGTTTTGAAATTCAACAGTTCAAATAACCCTTTAAACTGATATTCCTAAGATAACAGTGTGATTATATTGGCTTGTACCTTTTGTACCAGCTTGGATGTCCTCCGTTTCCATAAGCTCACTGGTGCCTATTTCAGTCTCCACTCTGATTCGATAGCAGTACCTCCTGCCATGGTCTACATTAGTGTCCTTGTAGGTAGACTCTGGACCAATTGGCCCCACCTTTTTCCAGGTGTTGCGGCCAACCTGTTGGCGTTCAAGAATATAGTTGTCTATCTTGCAGCCACCACTGTCTTTTGGAGGCCTCCACTTGAATTCAATGTTAGAGGAGGAGGCTTCAACAATTTCCAAAGGTCCCATCGGAGGAGTTGGTTTATCTGTTGATTAGTGTGATAAAAACATTTTACAAGAGGGTTAGGGATACAAACAGGCTGCAAACAGAATTACCACACATGAAATTTGTACAAAACTGTGTATACACACCAAGTACATTAAGCTGGCTGATGGCCTCAAGAGTGCCAAACTCATTTTTCAGTTTGATCTTGATTTCACCGCTGTCCTTGCGCTGAAGCTTGTTCAGAAGGAGACGGGTGCAACCATCTGAGTGCTCAAGTTTGATATTTGACTCGTCCGTAAGCTCTTCACCCTCCTTGTACCACTGTACTTTTATAGGTTCACGTCCAATGTAAGATAACTTGAATGTAGCTTTGTGTCCTTTTTTCACTGTCACAGGAGTTTTAAATGCTTCCAGTTCTTCAGCATCAAATCGTGGTGGATCTGAAATGGTTGATAAAGCCATACAATAAGTTGTATCATACTGTCAGGTTAAGTACTTTAGTGAAGCAAAGACCTGAGGGGCATCTCTAATTAATAAAGCAACCATTTATGCCTTTATGTTAATTCTGAAAAGGCAAATCTGAAAATATGTTTTACCTTCAACAACAATCAAGGCTTCTGTCTTCCTTCCATCTGCTTCAAACTTATATTTTCCGGCAAATTCCTCTGTGACTTTGTGAATTTTCAGCTTGTGGAAAGTTCCGTCTTTGGTAATGGTAATACCCTCTGATGATTTTATCTGTGAGAAAAAGATGTGTCATTGTAGAGCTAAAAGAAAAGTTTAATCTACACTGTGTTCCAAATTAATATTCATAGTAGTCTATGTACTTGGCAGTCAATAGGATTTTTTATTTCTTAAGAATGATACTGTAAGCTGAGTTTCAAAACACTTAATAGTTTCTAAAGGAGTGAAAACAGAAATCTGTAGTAATATTTTGCTTTAGGAGGTATTTTTTCTCAAATCAAAGCTATTTCAATCAAAATCATCTTTAAAGGTCAAGTTCCATATTAACATAGGAGCCCTTCTTTGATAGCACCTTAACAACTCTCTTGTCCATTAACCTTTTAAGACCATGTATAGTTTCTGCTTGTATTTCCTTTGAGGATGCCAGAATTGCCTCCAAGAGCTGCTGTTTTGAGGTAACCCTCATAGAGCTTCCTTTTAAGGACACTCCATAGATTCTCAGTTGGGTTTTCTCTCCATTTATGCCAATAGTAGCCAAGGCATCAGTGGTGTTTTTTGCAGCATGGGATGGTGTGTTGTTCTGCATAAAAATGATCTACTCTGGAAGGCACGGTTCTTCTTTTTATACCATGGCTTGAAATGGGCAGTTAGGGACTCCACATATTTTGCTGAGGTCATTTTGACACCTTCGGGCACCTTAAAGGCCTACCAACTCTCTTCCTATGATTCCAGCCCAAAACATCACTTCACCACCTCCTTGCTGGCATTGCAGCCTTGTTGGGACATGGTGGCTATCCGCCAACCATCTAGAACTCCATCCGTCTGGAACATCCAGTGTAGCATGTTATTCATCAGTGAATAAAACTGTTAGTCTTCATGTATTTCTGGGCCAAACGCAATCATGTCTCCTTGTGGGAATTGGTCAAGGGTGGTTGACAGCACAGCCTTTCTCTGGAGGATCCTGCATTGAGAGGTTCTTTGGACTCCAGAGGCACCAAACTTTCCTTAATACACCTTTATCTGAATGAACCCATCTGCGCTCTGAATCATACACAATTCTTTTCTCAGTACAATGATCTTTCTTAATTTTTTTGTGAAATATCTGTTTTCACACCTTTTGCAAGATATAGCACTATTTCATGCCTTTCATCTGCAGAACAACCCTTCTTTTTTCACATAGCTGATGAAACCTGTGCCTTGCTTAATAATGTGGAACAACCTCTTTAAGTGGTTCTTTTTAATTAGGCTCACCTTGCAAACTAATACCTAAACCTGTCTGAGATTGATGTCAGTGATGGAAACTTGCATGAAAAGCAGCACAAATGAAAACTTTAATTGAAAAACTGAAATTCAAATTTTTAATTGGAAATGTATTTGCATAATAATTTGGAACACAGTGTAAAGCTCCTCTGTACGTGCTCACATTTCCATCTCCAGTTAAGGAAATAAACTCAAGCATTTACTTGACACAATGATATTATTAAGAGCCTGGGTTACCTCTTCTCCATCTTTGTACCAGATTCCCACACAGTCTTCACGGCTCACTTTACACTCCATCTCTGCCGCTTCTCCAATGATGGCTTTGCAGTCAGAAAGTCCAGCATGAAAGTGAACTCCTGGGTCTGAGGATTTGTCAGCCAATAAGTTAGTGTGTACGCATAATCAACAGTTACAACTGTAAACGTAATTTTTAGTTGCATGTTTTTGTAATTGTGGACCTACAATTACAAATACTTTTACATCCATTGACAGATGTTTTCACACCTACCTTTACTTTAACAGTAACAAAATCATATCAAAAGACAACATCTGCTTTATTGTTTACCATGTATTTTATAATGTATTATTTTTTTGAATATAAAATACATGTTTGAATGCCGATTGAGATTTAAAAAAAAAAGACATTATGCTGTATAAGAACAGCAGAATTTGTATTCATTTGATCTTGATGAAGATGCCTTCTTGGTTAATGAGTCACAGGTTCTGGGGTCTCCTTTTTCAACTTGAGAGTTTGCAGAGTTGAAACATTGGCACGGTTCATAAAAATCATATCAACAAGGCTTTCTTTGCCAAGATTTATTCAGTTTTCCCCAAAAAGAAATAGGCACATTAAATCATGAAGCATCCCTTTTAAGACTGATAGTTCCTCCATCAGTGGAAGAGAAAAGCATTCTCTCTGTTGATCTGAATTTGGTCCTCATTGTGCAGAAAATACTTCAGAGCATGGTCATCCTCAGAAGTCCATTTCAGTGGTCTTCAGTCTTCAGATGCTCCATCGTAAGAGTGTGTTTACACACAAGTTGTTCAGTAGTTCAGTTAAGAGTTTGACCGTATGTCCAAACGGTCTAATAAATAATTAACCTCAATGCACCGATTCATCCTGAATTATCATTAATTGAGCAAGCAAGAAGGTAAACATTAAGCACAGCAAGCAAAGCAACCTTTTCTTATGCATACATCCATACACATTCACACACAGTCTGCACACACAATACATGAGACGGACGGAGACATCAAGTTTTAAGAAATAGAATAGCCTGCAGATATCCAGCCTAGAAATAAGAGGAGTTATAAATGATGTCCTGTTGTAGAAAAAGCAGAAGACTCGAGTTTGTTAACCATATTAATAATTACGATACCAATATACCTTGTGCTTAATGCAACAGCTATTAGTACATGAAATGCAAGTAGCTTTTCTTGAAGCAACTGTCGAGGTTAAATCCAATCTTTCTGTACTCTTCTAAAAAGCCACACAGGTTTAATGTTGACGTGTAAATCACTGGAAAAGTCATTGATACATCAGATGACTTTGGTCCATGAAAGTGCTTCCCATGCAGCAATTAAAGCAGCGCTAGTAATCTTACCACTAACTGTCTCCTCGATCAATGGGCCTTGCCTTGTACGGCCTGAACGCCTGCCAGCTGCTGCTGACTCACCGCCGTCTGCACCCTCACCATTTTCAGCTGTTGGCCCGGTGCCATTATCACCACTGGCACCACTCGCTTCTGTTTTTTTTATTTTTCAATTTTAGAGGATATCATCTTAATTACCATCAATCCAATTTTTCTCATTTGATGTTAGAAATGCCTGACAAACAACACTAATGAAAAAAGCAAAAAATAATAAGTCATCAAAAACATCAAAACAAGAAAAGCAGCACCAACATGAAGAACAGACAATAAAGACAATGCAGAAAAGTAGGCTGGTGGAAAAGGTGATATCCAGCATGATTCTGAATGGAATTTTAAAAAGGTGAGGTCATTTATCCAAAGACCTTTGGGATAGCAACTTATTTGCTGTCATGTGTCAGTATCAGGAGTAACGTCAGTGACAAACAGCAGAAAAGGATTTGAGGAAAAAAAACAGATTGACGTGTAACATAAAAATGTTCTACCACTTTCTGTTCCAAAGACGAACAAAACACACACAAAGACATTATCGCTGATCACTGAAGGTTGAAAGAGTAATACATTTTCAATGCATCAACCTTCAAACCTTGTGTGTGTTGTGGGCGACACTGTTTTAGAGCTATGTGGCTAAGCATAAATCTACAATCATGCTACGGTCTTACACTGTTTTGACAGTGTGAGTTCTTTTACTGTAATTTGGTAAGACCTGTTTGATTTTTTTGTGAATTTCACAAAAGAACTTGTGGAAATGATCTGGCACAGTGGAGCAGTGTAGAGCTTTGCAGTTTCAGTCAAGGGATCGGCGTTATACACACTTATTGTTAATACAGCTGCTTCTAGAATTTTCTACAGCTGTGGTGTCAAAGTCATTTATTTTGAAATGACTTGACCAGTCAGTATATCGCCTGCTGCATGCATCCTTTGACATCTCTTACCAACAACAGGTTCTTCAACCTCCACAATTTTCTTTTTGGCACGTTTTCCCTTTTTCCCAGATTTTTCACCTTGTTGCTTTGTGGTTCCCTCATCATTATCATCTCCTATTAGTGATAATGAATTGCAGTTTTACACAAAATGTAATGATTCATACTTCAATGTATTATTTCATTATCATACTTTCAAAGTGACAAAATATCTCTTATTGACATTATATATGTACTAACTTAAACCTGATTCCAAAATTCTTTAAAAAAGTTATACAGCTGTACTGTATAAAAATATAACAATAGAGCAATTGTAATTAATGCAATTTTAAGGTTGATTGAAAAAAGACATGGTAATTCAAATGTATTACAATAAACATCATGAGAATTGTAAATGGAGACAAACAAGACGGATAATAAAAATAAACACAAAACATAAACAACTAAACATAAAGCTTGGAATCCAAAGTTCAAGACTGGTTTATCAATGTTTACATTGTTTTACACCTAAATGAACATTCAGGATAACTAGGTACATTTAAGAGGTTTGTGTGTCACATGCATGCAGTACAATAGAAATGGTTTTCTTACCTATTACTGTGTCAGGAACGAGTGGACCATCCTTCCCACGTCTTCTGCGTTTTCCTCCTTTTCCACGTCCTTCTCCTCCTTCTCCTCCTTCTTCGCCTTCTTCACCCTCTCCACCCTCTCCACCCTCTCCTCCTGCTCCTCCTTTTCTTCCTTTTCTACCTTTTCCTCCTTCCCCTCCTTCTCCTCCTTCTCCATCTTCTCCCTCAAAGTCTATATCAGAATCTTCAAATGAATCGTAATCATCTTCCTCAAAATCATCTCCTTCCCCAGCCCCAGCTATGCCCCCAGCTCCACCTCCTACCCCACCTTCACCACCTGCACCGATGCCTTGGCCAGTTCCATCCCCCCCTGCAACTCCTGCACCCCCTGCACCACCGGCCCCTCCAACTCCTCCAGCTCCTCCAGCTCCTCCAGCTCCACCAACCCCACCAGCCGCACCAGCCCTGCCAGCCGCACCAGCTCCACCGGCCACACCAGCCACACCAGCTCCACCGGCCACACCAGCCACACCAGCTCCACCGGCCACACCGGCCACACCGGCCCTGCCGGCCCCAGCGGCCCCTCCAGCCCCTCCAGCCCCTCCGACCCCACCGGCCCCACCAGCTCCACCAGCCACACCGGCACCTTCAGCGCCTCCTGCACCTCCTGCACCTCCTGCACCACCTGCACCACCTGCACCACCTGCTGCTGAGCCTGCACCAGCTGCAGCCTTCTTTTTTCTAGCAGCTGCATCTTTGGCAGCTGCTGCTCTCTTTGCCTTTGCTGCAGCCTTAGCAGCAGCCTTAGCTTCAGCTTTGGCTTCTTCCTCTGCCTTTTTAGCAGCTTCTGCTTCTGCTTTTGCAGCTGCCTCTGCAGCTTCTCTCTCAGCTTGCGCCTTCTTGGCCTTTTCCATTTTAACTTCCATTTCTTTCTCATATCTTTCCTGCTGTTCTTTAGCTATTCTTGCGAGCTCTTCTTCCCCCATGGCCCCAGCCCCAGCCATGGTAGTTTTGCGAGCTGCTTTCTTGCCCTTGTTAGCAGGATCTTTGTCAGCTACAAAATAAGAATATGATGCATTTATAAGTTATCAAAATTGAAAATAATGTATTAACATAGTGCCATATTGGAGAAACGTATCAATAGATGCAGTTAGAACTGGTTCCAATAAATGGAAAAAGAGCAGAGGAATTTTCTAACCTTCAACGATAAGCCAGGCATTACAGGATTTGATTCCTGCCACAGCAGCGTAGATACCGCCATCTAAAGGCATACAGTCTCGCACAATCAACTTGTGGATCAGCTTATCTTCAGACACAATGATTTCATGTTTCTCAGAATTTGACAGCGGGGCACTTTTGCCAAACCATTTGATCTCGTTTATTGGTGCAGTAAGGACACATTGGAAGAGGGCATCCTCTCGTTCTTCTGCTTTCACCTCTTGTATTTTTACTGCAAAATCAACTTCAGGTACTGTAGGGAAAGGAAAATGAAAATGAACCAATATCATATTGCCTAATGGCACCATCTACCCAGTATTTTTTCTCCTTGCCTAATTTACCTAGGTTTCTGTTGGCTTGATGTGTGCTATTCCATGCATTTAATAACTAATATGACTCTTGGAAGACTGTAGGACATACCTTTAAAATCTGTTGAGAACACATTGACACCCCCAACATCCACTGAGTACAGTCCAGCATCATTTGCACCCAGCTTTTTAATCTGAAAGACATATTTCTTGCCAACTTGTTTCAAAGAGTGCTTCTCGTTGTCTGCATCTTCTTTGCTGAATGGAACCATGACACCATCCTGCAGAATTTTAGAATTAGTTGTTAAGATTGATGACAAATACGGATAAATAGCATGCGTCACAAGTTACGTCCTTACCTTGTACAAGTAGATTTTGCTGGAAGGATCCTTGAGGTCCATGTCTATTTCAATTGTTGCACAGTCATCGTCATTCACCTCAATATGCTTCAGTGTACTGATATGTGTGACAAACTAACCACAAAGAGAGAGAAAACCCACGAATACAAAAAATATTGATGATTCTGCTCATAGAATAGACACCAAAAATTGTATTTAAAACTGAAAGTAGCATAAAGATGTTAAACTGTTTTATTGAACAACTTTAGGATGTAATCAAAAACCCCTTACCTCCGCGATTTCTTCCTCTCTCTCCCTCTTCATTTCATTCAGTTTCTTTAGCATACCACGGAAGTCTGTGATACCATATTCAATACAAATGTGCTCATAGTCTTTCTTATCAGCGCTAAGGAGGATTTCCCAGACCTTCTCCTCCAGCTCCATTGGCTTTTCCTCTCGTGTTCCATCAGGATTACTGTAAAGAGATGGTTTTCATTCAACTGCCAAACACCAACACATTCTAAACTATTCTGTAACATTTGCAAAGGCAAACATTTGTAGCAGTCCCAATCAAAATTCCACTCACCGTTTCTTCAGCTTTTTTCTTAAATCTGCTACATCTGGGGAAACAAATCAAAAACAGTAGTCCATCATTCAGTATCATGCTTTGTATGTTTGGTGACCAGAACAATTTTTACTGTAACTTAAATACTAAAAACCAAAAAAGATAGACTAGTTCTATCTTTTTCAATGACACAAACATTTTTTGCCAATATTAGCACTGCTTGGCGATGGTGTTTTGACAGAAACGTTCTTCTTAACATTATTGTTTAATGTTGTGGAGAAAATGTTGTATGTTTACTTTATTTTTGCTATTCTTTTGATTAACACTCCAATAAGAGTTATTTTCTTCTTTATAAAAACTAAAAATTGTTTCAATGACATGCTTACAATGCAAACTGTTCAACCCTGTCTGATTAGCAGTAAAAGTTGACATGGGAGAGGATTTCCATCACCATCCTCTTCCTGTTCCTGAACTGAAGAAGCCTTTTGGAGAAGAGGTGAAACGTCTTGAAGAACTTGGGACCAGTCCAGCTGCCACTTGATCAGCGTTGGATAACCATGACCTGGATGACTGAGAACCTACACAGACTTCCATCACCATCCCATCCCATCCCACTCCTACAGAAAAAATCCCATTCTGTCCCAATCCCAAACCAGAGTAAACCCACCGCTTTTTCTTTTAACTCCAATCCAACTTTTCCATTGTTACAATCCCAGCAGTACTCTTTGGTCCTCCAATCAGGGTCTGTATGTTGTTCCCTTCAGACTGAAAATCAAAGGAGACTGTGCGTGTAAGGTTGTGTACTGACATGTCTACAGTCGCCATGTAATGGCTACGTCACGTGTTTTGTTGCTCTGATTGGCCCGTAAAGATATGACAGAAAGAACGTTCATCCAATCACCCTCCAAGTGCTTTTTCAAAGGCTCTGCCCTTTCCCAAATGTCGTCTGGTGAAGGTTAACCAGATGGATGTGGGAAACAAATCCATTTGGCATGTCAGGTTAATCTGACATGGAAGGGACAGTGTTGAGGGTCTAAGTATTTTAAAACTCACCTTCCCCTTGGGTCTTTTGAAGTTCCTTGCTCTTTGAAAATCCAACTGTTGACAAGAAATAGTTATTGTAATTCACATCAGCCTTGTTTCACAAGTCAACACTAATTCAACAACTGAGCAAGTTTGAATGTCGGACTGCTATCCTTGAACATACATTTAAGACACAATAATTCAAAGAATAATGAGAATCCTACCTTCAATTACATTCAGGACAACAGTGCAGACGGCTCTTCCATATTCATTAGTCGCAAAGCACTTGTAGGTGTCAGCATCGTCTGGAGCAACCTTAGGAAACTATTGAAATGCAAACACAATTAATGACAATATTATTGTCACTGAAAGCAGCTGTAGTTAATTTTAAGTGTGAAGACATTTCCTTTGTTTAGATTTTAGCACTCCTTGTTATTAATACTGTAGAAATTCAACAAGAAAGCAATCTGAACATATCATGTGCTTCATGTAAAGCTTACCTCAATGGTATGTTCATGAGATGCCTCATCATACTTCTGCTGGCATACGTCTGGATGATAATGTATTTCTCCATTTGCTCTGCTCCATGTTACAGTAGGTGTTGGGGTGCCCACAACAATGGCTTTAAAGACTGCATATTTACCTGGAATGCAGTGAGTAAAGGCATTTTTCAGATGGTTCCTCATCCCTTATGATTTCATGTTGCCTTGTGCCATTTGATATTAAGATCAAGATTCTCATTATCTGTCCAATGCATGAGAGACAATGACACTTACCCTCTTGAATAGTCAGAGCAATAGGTTTGCGTGTGAAATCTGGGGTTGTCATTCCCTCTGGAAGCTCCTCAATAAATTGTGTAATCATCACACCGGGTACCTTCGACTTCTTCCTGATACCTGGTTAAATTCAAAGAAAATATGAAGTTAAGAATACAGAGAACTCAATGAAAAGCCACAGCGTGTACAATATGTTGACTGAAACGTGAAAATGTTAATGATTATGAGAAGTGATTTTTACTAAATCAGAGACACAATTTTGTTTGAATTTGATATTACCTTAAACCCAGAAAAAAAGAATAAAAGGAAAAACTGGCAGTGTTAACATCCTGGTAAGAACATTGAAATGTGTTTAAAATTGAGGACTGTGGCATGTGTTCTACTTGTTCAGAGCTGATCAAACTTTTTTAAAAACTTAATGGACTGAAAAGTTAATAAACAATTCAACAGAAAACCTTACTGAATATGTTCTTTGAGAAGTTATAGCATCTAGCATATTGGATTTAAAAACATCCAAATCACATTTGACCCTGTCACATTTTATTTTAATTTATTTTGTCTAAACTTTTTCAAATGAGTCAGTTTATATCACCTCTATTTTGGCTTGGCTATTTAATTTCACCATCAAAGTACACTCCTGATCAAAATTATAAGACCAGTTTAAAAATTTGCAAGAATTTACATTTTGCACTGTTGGATCTTAAGAAGGTTGTAAGTAGAGCTTCAAAATGCAAAAGAAGAAATGGGAGTGAAACAAAAATATTTGAGTAAGCACTTTATTGAAAACAACGATTAAACTGAAATAAGCTGTTCATCAGCTGATCAAAAGTTTAAGACCACAGCCTTTAAAAGCCAAAACCTGCACAAAAATGTTGATACAGTGTCATTTTCTGTCGGGTAGTCACACTGTCATGACCTCCTGATGGCAAAGGGAAAAAATCTTTCTGTCTTTGAACGCGGTCGGATTGTTGAGCTGCATAAGCAAGGCCTCTCGCAATGTGCCATCACTGTTAAGGTTGGACCCAGTAAGACAGTCATTTTGAATTTCTTAAAAGATCCTGAGGGTTATGAAACAAAAAAGTCAAGTGGTAGACCCAAAAAAATTTCACCAGCGCTGAGCCGGAGGATCTGATTGGCTGTCTGTCAAGACACGGGCCGATCCTCGACCCAGTTACTGGTGCAGACTGCAGCCCAGTAACCATCAGAGGACATCTGCGAGGGAAGGGCTTAAAAAAAAAAAAAAAACGTCTTGAAAGACCTCTTCTCCTTCATCGCCACAAAATTTCCTGCTTGGACTTTGCAAGGGAGCACCAAACATGGGACATTGAAAGGTGGAAGAAAGTTTTATTCCCTGATGAGAAAAAAATTAACCTTGACGGTCCTGATGGCTTCCGACATTACTGGCATGACAAGGAGATTCCACTTGAGATGTTTTGTACGCAGCACAGTGGAGGGGGCGCCATCATGGTCTGGGGTGCTTTTTCCTTCAATGGAACAATGGAGCTTCAGGTTGTGTCGGGGCATCAAATGGCGGCTGGCTATGTGGAGATGTTGCAGTGGGCATCCCTCATGACTGAGGGCCCTCGTCTGTGTGGCAATGACTAGGTTTTTCAACAGGACCATGCTGCAGTTCACAGTGTCCGCCTGACAAAGGACTTCTTCCAGGAGAATAACGTCACTCTTTTGGACCATCTTGCGTGTTCTGCTGATCTAAATCCAATTGAGAACATTTGGGGATGGATGGAAAGGGAAGTTTACAAAAACGGACATCAGTTGCAGACCGTGGATGCCCTTTGTGAAGCCATCTTCATCACTTGGAGCAACATTCCCACCAGCCTCCTGGAAACACTCACATCAAACGTGCCGAAATGAATTTTTGAAGTGATCAACAAGAACGGTGGAGCTACTCATTACTGAGTCCTTTTTTGAAACTTTTGTCTCTGTTTTGAGGGGGTTGGTTTTTTTCTTTTTTTTTTTTTGAGTTATGGTCTTAAACTTTTGATCAGCTGATGAACAGCCTATTTCACTTTTCTTGTTGTTTTCAATAAACTGCATACTCTTTTTTTTTTTTTTTTTTTTTTTTGCCTCACTCCCATTTCTTCTTTTTGCATTTTGAAGCTCTACTTAGAACCTTCTTAAGATCCAGTGCAGAATTTAAATTCTTGCAATTTTTCAACTGGTCTTATAATTTTGATCAGAAGTGAGTATGAAAATTAGAAAGTACATACTGTAATAAAATCAGAAGAATCAAAAATCCACTTTAATAGGTATTACTGTATGTAGTTTATGCATTTAGATTAATGTTTAATAGTGAAACACATTTTAACCAGATTTTAAAAGATAATTTAAAGCAAGTTTTTATTTTCTATTAGTAGTGAGTGTTCAATCCTGAAATAAACATGCACCTGCAAGTGACTTTATAAATGTCAGTGGGAAACAGTGAAAAGTCCAGGTTTTAATAAAATCAGAATCACTGCCATAAACGTTGATGTTTATGTCATAATGAAAATGTGAGTAGTTAATATCATCAAGAATCTTTGACGATTGATGTTTTAAGAGGTCCTTTCATGCTTATTTTAGGACTGTGGTTTTATTCTGGGACTTTGTTAACAGAGTGCTGGGCATGATCATGGTTCAACCAGTTCTTTTGCTTAAACTGTTAGATTCTTTGTGGGCTGATTTTTTTGTTAATTTATTCATTCATAGTCGTTGAATACTACCAACAAATATTTGCCGTTCTAGTATGTATCAAAACAATTTCCTTATGCAGTGAGACATAATGTCATATTAGGCATCATACAGCTCAGCTCACAGCTTGTTTTTAGTGTTCTCCTGCGAAAATGTCTAGACTTACATAATCAGAGCTAAATTTTATGACCATTAAGGGACTACACATATTGTTACTTAAAGTTCAGTTGTAAAATACGCTTATATAGCTAACTGATGTGTTTTTGCAGAACCCAAAACCCCTGAGACAACCAATATGGACTAACCAAAAGCAATCTCGAGTGGGGCTTCACTGAATGCTGATCACGGGGGTTCATCTGGTCCAGGGATCCCTGTTCTTTTATTTTTACCTCGTGGCATGAAAAACCTGTAACAGGCAGAATATTCACTAAAAGATACGTAGACTAAGTAAGTAGAGATGAGCATGGTGCCCCAGCATTTTGCAGTCTGAAGCACGTTAGAGATGAAATGCTTGCAACTGGTGCTACACAAACGTATGTCCTGTACCCTGGAGAGTGCTGATAATATTAGATGAGTTTTGCTGTGGACATTGTTAAAAGCCAGATGTTTGCATGGAAATATGGATCAGCCTATTAATGTAGAACAGCAATTAAAGCTGCGTGTTTAAGCCAGACATTGATTTCATGGGTCAGTCAGCAAAAAGTGTCTGATGAAGTATGATTGGCATAAATTTGGTACAGAAAGATTTTCAGGGTCCTGCTATGACTTTTAAAATGCTAAACTGTATTTTAAACCTTACCAGAAGTCTTGATCTTACTTCTCAGGAGGTCTTGGAAGGGCTTCTGTGATTTAAAACTTGAATGTAATTCATTCTGTCCAGCTTTAAGTAACCAATGCTACTGTCTGCACTGGAGAACTTCTTGTTCTCTGTTTTGAGTACTAAAAAGTTATATTAATTAAACCTACTTTCTTTTCCAATGATTTGGTTTCCAAAGTCATCCACTGTATTATTTTCATTTCTATTACATTTTTTAATGTCTGTTTGGCCCATAAAGATCAGAACTCAGGAAGACTTTGTCAGGAGTAGCAACAGTAATGGGCTTCTTCATGACAATGAATTCTTTTTAAATAAATGAAATCCTTAAAAAGTATGCATTGAATAGTATTTCTGCATCGCAGAACCAAAAGGTAACTCAGAGCTATTTCAATATGTATAACTGCTTTCCAACTCTTCCCACTTTTGCGACTGAATACTAAAAGTATGGTCACACAGACTTAACTATACTTGTATCTATTCAAGTAAGATATGTTGTGCAAAATACAGTCAATTGCTGTTTTCTCTATGGGGCGGTCAATTATTCTCTTTTTTTGTCTAAGAACAGAAAAACTGAGGTGTGCTGCCCTTTGATGTACTTGTTTCTCTGGAAGAACTACATGCTTCACAATCAAGGCTGCTTCTTTTATCAAAAACTTGCTATGACTGCAGAGAATATCACGATCATTTTACAGTCTTTTTATTTGGCCGTGTCTCAGGTATTTGCCTATCTTTATTTGAGTCTGGTATATCGCTGAAGGGATGCAGTGGAGCAGGCAGAGGCTGCAGATCTTTGTGCACATTGCATGAGGATGCCAATAAACAATGATGACATGGTTATGTGAGCAACCGAACTCAGGCTTCTTCTACCAATGACAAATTATCTCAATGAATTTATGTTAAGGCCATTACACATTAAGGGAAATGTGAATAAACGGCACAAAATTGCAACTATTTTAGAGGTGTATTTTGTCGTGCAATTTTTTGTTGCGACGTGGTTTGCGACTAAATTTTGCATATTCTAAAAACCTTTGCACTGTGAAAGTCTACGGTGTGTTTTCTCCTGTCCTCTGATAAACAGTGATACATTGGAGTGGGGGATAAAATGAGGTTTCTTCCTCTCCTCCGGTCCATGTGTAAAGGCACCGCCAGCAGGTCAGTGCAGTTTTGTTTCACCGTTTCATTCACTGCACCGGCAAAGTTTGCCAAGAGGGGGGGAACCGACTTTTCATTCATTATGTGTTAAATATTATTAATAATAATATTAAGGGCATAGTTGAGGTTTCAAATCCATTTGCTTACCTGTTTGTGGCAGGTTGGAGGTGTGTTTCAGTGAGCTGATTGATCTGTTAATTAGCTGTCATTAATTAGCTGTCTTAGGTCAGAGTAGACTGTATTATTAAATGTTAAACCATACATTTACAACCCTAACCCTAACCCTCTCTTGCCAGGCTATGTAAGTCAAAAACAACAAGCACTGGCTACAGGCAGATATGAAAAGAGGACAAACATACTGTGGTGTTGGAGAGGAGGATGTCTTTGCTCCTTTCTTTGTCTACCTTAAAACTCTGCATCAACAAGTGTTTTGATTGGTCGGATGTATGCTCCTGGGGAGCAACACTTTAAAAAAACTGACCAGGTTTATATCAGCTGCATTTTCCCTTGGTGAAATTAAGTTGCTGGTGTGGAAGCTTGCATTGACTCACTATAGGCTTGAAAAAAAAAAATCTTTTGTGAGATTTACTTGTGCGTAGGGGCCTCTATTATCAATAGTTATAAGACACCAATGAAAAGTTGCACAGATTCTGTTTACATATTAAAATCTTGCTCTTGATTGCAGCACTTTTATTTATTTATTTGGGTTTTTTTTAATTGTCATTTTTTACTTGTGCGCATCCTGTTTCATCTCCTTATGGGTTTTGAAGTGCTTGGAAATATATTCTTTCATTAAAACCTTAAAAGTAGAGCTGTTTTGCTCTACACTATGAATTGGAGAAGCATGATTGTTTGAATTGAGAGTATTCAGAAAAGTTTTCAAAGTCTGTTGATTCATCAACATGTCCCTGCTGTTCTCATTTGGGGTTGTGTGTGTTTTCAACACTGAAGCTTCTTAAACTGGAAGGAGTTTCCTGTAACTTTGCATTTCTTTTCTTGAGAGCTGTTCATGTTCAAGCTAGAGAGCAGATACTACTTTATGGATTTGAAGTGCAGTGCCTGAAAGAATTGCATACTGGTGTTGTCCCTAATGTCCTGCGATTGTCACAGGAATGTAAGAAATCAGAAGATATCAAGAGTTTGGAGAGGCTTCAGGGGTCGTGGGCGTTCTTCCAGCGGATTGCCTTGAGTCGTCAATATTCTGTGTTAACTTGGCTGTGCATTGCCTCTCTCTGAAGATGGGATCATAAAAATTGTATTTTTGTTTCTGTGACAATCCTGGTTGTCCCAGAGAAGCTAAGGAGAGCATGTGGGTCAGACATGAAAATCCTGAAAATCTCAAGGGTTTATAGAAAGGGAATCTTAAAGGTTCTGACTCAGTTTGAGTTGGTATACATTGTATAGAAATACCACCTGATTTATGATATACGTGTAATCTTTCAAATGATACCAAATTCATACTGTTTGTGGGAAACCAAAATCGCAGATGAACTGAAATGGCTAGTCAGATTAGCTCGATTTTAGTAGAGATGATGCCACTTCTATGGGATGTCCCTTTAGAGCAAGTTCATTCATTGAGTATGAACTGTGCCAACATTGTGTACATCCTTTATATTTCAAGATGAAGTAGACACATGGAAATCAACGGCAGCAATAGCCTTGAGCTAGACTTCATACTTTATGAAGTGTGTTTATAATGTCACAATGAAATGCATCTGTTGTGACACTGAAAGTTGAATCATCCCTTTGGGATGACACCTTTCGAGGGATGATGAAGACCACAACATACATGCAACTCACCCAACATGGAGTCATGCACTTACAGACGGTGAGTCGTTTGTTTAATTTGATTTTGTTTTTGCTCCCATACCTTTGTCTTCTGGGTGACTTCCCTCAGAACCGTCGACTTAACACATAACATGACAGCAGGAGAGGGAACAGGACAGGTAAATATTAATCCTGACAAAAGTACCATGGCATGTTGGAACTTCGACAGGATTATTGACACAATAAACATAAAACACCACAACGTACGAAATAACCCAGGAGTGGGAAGCACACAGACACACCTTAGGCAGACCATAATGTTCAAGGACATATCACACAACAAATAATGATTAGTAATAGACACAACATACAACAGTGTGTTAGTAAAATGTTGTTACAGCAGCTTGTAAATAGTTGTGCTGTGCAACCGCTGATTAGACTTAACTTCAAGCTGGCGTTGGCATTTTCTCATGGCTGACATCTCAGGATGATTCCTGCGCAGTGCTTGAGAAAAACTTAAGAGCAAATACTGTTGAAAATGTATTTAAAACGAACCTTCATTTCATCTTCTACCAAACATCAGCACCAATTCATTTTCAATTTTCCCTTTGACTGTAGCACCGGCTAGAGTTGGTCCTCTGTGATGACTCTGTTGATCATTCTTGCATTCACCAGCTGTTTGTTGGTACTGTTCTTCAGATATCCGCAGTTTGACATCTGTTCCATGCAGAGATTTTGTTTTCAGCAGGGTCTTGATCATTTGTAATAGCTTGTTTGCATTTCCGCTTTTGGCATCTGGAAGGCCTGTGATCATTCATTTGACAGGCATCTTCTTAATCTGCTCCTTTGGCAAGAGGAATCAGCGAATGATATTGCTGGCACCATATTCAAACTTGCAGCTTTTTTGCAGATTGGAACACAATCCATCATAAAGTAGAACACTTTATAACAAAAAGGACCTTTTCTGGATTTCCTTGACACCTTAAAGGAGATGCCGTGGTGCCATGATGATTATTTGGACAGCTTTAATTTCACAAAAGAGCCTGTAATTCTTCTCTTTGTTTTCTCTTGTGGAAACAGCCAACCATCCTCATAATACAGAATTCTTCAAACATCTTGGGTGTCCTACATCTTCTTGAAAATGCCATTTGTAGACATGGATCTTATGCAGTCTTGGTAGCGTGCTTTACAGATTCTTGCTTATGCAATCTTTTTCCTTAGATTTTCACAGGTCTTAATTTTCCTTCAAGATTGGTTGTATAACCCAGATGAATCCTGTTCACCTTCATCCTCAGACAAGACGAAATACGGGCTCAGATAAATGCAAGATAACAGATGAAAACCCTTCAACCAAACTAACCTGGGAGGCCGTAAAACAACCTGCACTTACCCGCCTGCCCAGCGGCAGTTTGATCGGTCACTTTTGACTTCTTCCACATCTTGGCTGTATCTTGAGCTCTGCTGATTCAGAAGTCTCTGAATATAAAAAAGAAAAAAGAAAATCATTAGCACTGCTTGTATAGATTCTTCAAAAGAAAACCAATGATACTGACTGAGAATCTTTTAGAGTATGATGTGCCAGTTTCTTTATCAACTTCTGAACAGGTCCTGGTCTTACTGATTCCTGTTTTCATGCCATTCAAAGGATGTTAGAAATATCAAAAGCTTTTGAAAGAAACTAATTTCCTGTATCTGCTCAGATTCACACTGCAGTTACTTGAGTCCGTCAGTGAGAGGCAGCAACCGATGTAATTTACTGTTGGCCTTAACATGGTATGGATATCTATCTCAGGAATCTGTGCAAGGCATGTGATAATTAAGTTAGGAACTTGTCAAAGCCTTAAATAATCAGGGAGAAGCTTTAAAACCCTGTACACATAGGCCTTGCTATAGCCTCCCAGTCATCATTAATTATTCATTCAATCAAGTTGTAAAGGCACTGAGATGAAATGACATGTAATTCCTTATTGTAGGGAACAAAGGGCAGAGGGATGCAGCATGCAGCGCTGGGCCAAAGTCTTTGCAGCACCTTTAGTTTTGCTTTTGCTTGACTCAAATGCACACGAACTCTATCAATGTACTGTGTCAAAGCATTTTCAGAGTCTGAACATCTGCTAGGGAATTTGTTTACCACAACACTGATAAGGTCAGGATCTTTGTTTTAAGATACTGAAGTAATTTCATATGAAAACACATGTTGCAATGTGACACTTAACAAGGATTACATCTGACTCACATTTTATATGAGTCATCTTCTTCTCTGTTGTGAAAGGTCACATGCATCACTTTAAGCCATAACTATTTTTTGTTCTTGTAAAATCTGACCTAATGACTCTCAACTCCAAAGGTCTTAACCTTCTGATTGGACAGGGATTTCAAGTAGGAGTGGTTGTATATGGGGGATTAATATTATTGTCGCTTTGCAGATGAACATGGATGTACATTTCCAGAGAATATTGACATGAAGAGGTGAGTACTGTTTTCTCTTTTTTTTATGATATGCTTTGTGTGAACAAAACAGCACCTACTTATGTGCTTGACTGGATAAACTCTTAATAAGAAAATATACATCGCTTCAGATTTTAATAATATTTGAACTGATATACTGATTATAGTTGAGTGCTACCAGAGTACTAACTGCACAGCTATACTCAGATTCTTGTTTTTATGCTTACAGCTCCCCCTGCATGTAAACATTTTACTCATTAATTGATTGCTTGCATGTTTGCAAAATGTATTTTAATACAGTTGCAATTAGGGATGCTTCGATACTTTTTTTTGTTCCAAAACAGGCACATTTAGGTCTTCACTAATACAGAGCACAAATGTGAACCCTTAATAATACCATTTTAAGAATTTCTTTCATACTCCGTTTCTCAGTTCTCCTTTTGATCATTTGACAGTGCATAGTTTGCAGTGTGCTCTACATTTGTCACTCTTGTTTCTGTTAAAATATCACCAAACTGTGAACACAGTAGCTCCAGCCTCGCCTTCCTGCTCAAAGGCTAAGATCATGCTACACAATTATATCAAAGGCACTGGTTTAGCTCACTTGGTAGAGCTGGCACCCATATTAAGAGACTACAGTCCTGGTACTGGATGTACTGGTTACAGGATCAAATCCTAATCCTGGTGCTATTTGGTGCATGTCTTCCCCCACTCTCCCTCCCTACATTGTCCATCTCTCTTCAGCTGTCCTGTCTAGTTAAAGGAAAAAGTCTAGAAACCAAACAAACAAACAACATCTATACTGATCACAGTATCAGCAGTATTTTATGAGTGACCTAAGTTTGAAAGTCTAGGCATCTTCATTGATGTATCCCTGCTTATGATGTAAATTTTATGTCTTAAAATGTTTTCTTGGGGTGGAAAAAGTACAAGACTATTGTACTCAAGTAAAAGTACTTCGGTTAAAATTTATGTAAAATGAAGTAAAACTACTGGTCTTAAATGTACTTATCTAATGGTCTGTAAAAGTAAAAATATATAATTTAAAGTTGACTTAAAGCACTGAGAAGTTGTTTAGCAAAATCTGATCTTTCCTTATTGGCAGTAACAACGTGAGAATATAGATCTTCGACCAGGTTGTTTAGATAAAGTCATGTCAATATACAGTATGTCTTAACAGTATTAAAAGTTGATAGATAAATGTAATGAAATTTAAGGCTTTTAAAAAGTATTAAAAAGTCTTAAATGCAAGACGATGAGGTCTTATATTGTAGTTTTTGATATTTTCATTTTCACAAAGGGTTATAACTTAGTTTTCTCTTTGTTTTTAAAATTGTATTTCGATTACATATAAGATTCTTTTGGAACCATGCCAGATCTAAAGGTGCTGAGCGGTCAGTGCGTCCTGAAAGCTCTGCCGTGTCTCTAGTTGGGGCTGAAGTGCAACATTTCTAAAAAAGTACTTCAAGACTGATATGGTAACTCTAGGTTGACAGACCCTGTGTTCTCAGCTACCTTGTTGTGTCAAAATGTGAACTTTTTCCTCATATTCTCAAAATTCTCCAAGAAAGCTCTATTTTTTACTACAATAAGAAACACTGCTGGTGTTTTCTCTTCTACACTGTTGCATTTTAATCCTACAATCAGCACAAAACATATACAAAACTGAAACAGGTAAGAGATTGAAGATGTGTAGTGTCTCTAAAGACATTAAAAGGGTCTTGAAATGGTCTTAAAAAGTATTAAATTTGATGTCAGATTTCCTGCATATACCCTGATGTAATCAAAGGTCATGTAACAGCTGTTTCCAGATGTGATGTGGAGTCACTCTCTATGTACCACGGTGTTGTCAAAGCCAAAAATCTGTCCAGTTTCATGTCATTGACAGAAAGCTAGAATCTTCTTTTGGCTTTGTTATTTTCTTACTCAGTCATTACATTTCATTTTAAATGTAATGAACAACAGTACTTCCCCAGAACATTATTTAGTAAGGCTAAAATGACCAAAATCAAAAGGTACTAAAAAAATACAAGTACATGCACAAAAAAATGACTCATTTACAGTCATTTAAGTAAACGTAATTAGCCACCTTCCTCTAAAATTTGCACTACACCTACTTTAACCTTTGCAACCTAAGTAGTCCTCTGAAAAACATCCATTTCATTTTCTGTTTTTCTAAATTGATTTAAAAAAAATTGAATTTTTGTTCTTACATTAGATCACTATTTGTTAAGTCACAGTAGAGTTTGTAAAAAGAAAAAGATTCTTAGTTGCTATATGTTGAGAAAAAAACAATCGTAAACCTGATAACCTGTGATCATCCTAGCTCCAACTGCTCATACATGGAAGTAGTTAAGGAGAAAGGACAAATAAACTCTCTACAAAAAGTGGCCTGGAAGAAAAAAAAGTCCATAAAACAGGACTCTTGCTTTGCTGACATGAAGACCTTTTTGCCTTTTATCGTGGTTTTACAAAAACTTACTCCTTAGTATTTCACCTTGAATTTTGAATATTTACAGTCTGTCCCACTTAAAGTCAATCCTGCGGTCTTGGAAAGTAAGTGTTTTATTTTTAGTAGTACACATGCTCCAGCATATGTTTGGGAAGGTTCTGTGCTCCAGCAGTAATCTTGGCTCTCGGTGCATCATGAAAATGAACTACACAACACATATGGTAATTGCAAAACAGCCTGCAACAGGAGACAGCTTGGCAGGAGTCCCTTTGCATTAAAGGAAACCCACTCCTCTTCCCTCCCACTAAATACTTCTGCCATTTTAGCTCATCACATTTATAGTTTAATGTTTGGCTGAGGCCCTCATGTGATTTAAATGAGTCCTGATGCATGGGGGAGGGGAGATGCAGACAAAAACTGTCAATAGAATCCAAGCATCTGTTATTGTTGCTGTCATTGAGGTTTAAATATTTATTAGCAGGCTACATTGCAGTTTACATTGCTGTAGCTTCAGAACATGCCTCATAATGTCATTACATATAAGCAGTATGTGGGCAGACTGACTTGCTGTCACTGCTGCAAAGTAACAAGTCACCAAGCTTAAAATTAGAGAGGCTATCTGAAATGTTGCACCGCAGCAGCATAGGGAAGATATATCTAGCTTTTACCCTCTGTCAACCCTCCAGGTTTGTACCAATAATCCCTTTCCCATGTCTTTCTTTTCTTTTCTACTGTTACCATGATTATTATTACTTCACCCTGTTATGATATCCACACTCAGGAAGAAAGAAAGAGAGCTGATATAAATATGAAGGTACACAAAAGCAGTCAAGGTGAATTATTTTTTTATAGCTAAGCTGGGTTAGCATTGTACTTTACTTGAGAATTTGTTTTTATTACAATTTTTTACTTTTGTCATCTTAATATATTTTTTTAACTTTATACTCCTTACATATTTAAAGTGTCCTTGATACTTTTCTTGTTAAGCATGCTGTATCAATTATAGATTTTATTAGTAGTACTATCCTTCCTGTCTGCCTTCCCAATCTTGACCATTTTTAAACTTACTGGTTGGGCTTATAAGACTTAAAAAAATTCTTTGATTGATGTTTACATCAGTGCATATCCTGCATGAAAGATGTACATGAAGAAATGTTGCAATAGACATTTAAAGATGGCATCAAGAGGGAGAACTACATAAGTCAAACATTTTCTAACTTGCTTGCACTTAATAGTTTAGTCAAGCCCTTTTCACACCGCCGTGCTGCAACTCGCCACCTCTAGTCATTTTAATGAGGGATGGGCGGCAGACGGGAAGCGGTTTTAACCACAGCGGTAGGACCCAGAAGCGGTTGCTGCCCACGTGAATGCGCACAGATTTTGCCCTGCTGCTTGGAGTTCGGCATGTTGAACTTTGTGCCGGCAGCTGCCTGGCCGCAGCTAAGGAGGGAGAGAACCCGGAAAAAGCAGGCTTCAGCAAACAATGGAGGAGCTCATAATACTGGTGTATCATGAATATCCTGAGCTCTACAACACGGTTACCATCGTACAAAGACAACTAGAAGAAAAATTGTGGAACCAATCATTGAAACGTATTTTCTAGGGGGAATTATTTTGATGACGGAACTGTATTTTTCCCTTCGTTTTATAGTACATTATACATGTTAATATACAGAGATTGTGAGGTACTCTATGTGTTTTTGGGTAGGGGTGTGTGATGGACTTGTAGGTGGGCTCTGCTGTGACGTTCACCAAAGCACCTCTACGTCATTGCTGCCTCGTACCGCGGCAGCAGCAGCCGTTTTAAAAAACGCTCTGCATTTCAGGGGACTCCTCCAGGAGGGAGGCGGTTTTCAGGGTAGTTACCATGCGGCAGTGTGAAAAGGGCTTCAGTGTTCATTATTTTCTGTCTTTTTTGTTAATATAGTCTCCAAAGTATGAAACTGAAGATCAGCAAGCTCTGCATGGCAAAATAGGGTAGAAATATCCTTTATAGCTACTTATATGTGATTGCGTGTTAAGAAACTGTCACAGCTGACAAATCAAGGTGGATTCAATAGAGGGAGCTTGACCTGGATGAAAGCAACCTAAGGCCAGTGTCGAAAGTCAAAATGTTTTAAGCAGAAATATTCTCCAAGTCTAATACCAAAGATCAGCAAACTCTTCATGGCAACAAAGCGTAGAACACCGTTTATAACTAATTCTTACTTTAATCTTTGATTAACTTTTACAAGGTTCCTGCATGTCCTTAAAAAGTCTTAAATTGGACTTCATGAGTTAAAGGCCATAGAAAATCTTAAAAAGTTTTATTCTTAGTACTGAGTCACCTTAAATTTTAGAAGGCATTTGACATGGATCACACCCTTTTTATCATATGGATCACACTACCTTTTGAAACCGGGTCCCATAGTGAACAAACCTCTAAACGCTTACCATTTTGTCTCCGTGAGGACAGCATAGCATTGCCCACTTCAGCCACATGTGCGAGTCAAACCAGAACAACAATGGCGGATTTACAGGGTTGTGTTTGTGCTGCAGAAGCTGTTGAGCTTATTGTGTCTTTTACAGCAAAATCTGATGCTCCTTCACCACCACAGAGCACAGCATACGCCATATGTTCCTAAATCCACCGTGTAGAACAACCAAAGGGCAACCAGGAGAAAGTTTGGGGCAGTTTTCCGTAATCTTCTTCTCTCTTTTGGTGCATTTCCATGGCAGCGTTACAGCGCCACTTACAGGCTTGGCATATATACTACAGCGTTTTCAGTCATTTTCAGTGGTTCCATGGTTACGCGGACATTTCCAGGAACGATCCTGTGTTTACGGAAAACCTTTTCAAAATGAAACAGAAACATATCGTTTTTGTCCCCATGTGGACTAGGCCTTAACCCCAGTTTGCTGACACTGCTTCATCAGTGTTGTGTAAATGTGCATGGATGCGTTTGAATGTGATTTACTCATACTAACAACCAGTTCTCCATAGCAACCTCTGGCGTCAGTGTATGAATGGTGTGAATGGGTAGGTATGACCTGTGGTGTAAAAGCACTTTGAGTAGTCAGACAACTAGAAAAGAGCTATACAAGCTCAAGTCCATTCACCATTGAAAAAGTCTATTCATTTTAGTCTTTACTTTTAGTCAAGGCATTTAGTTTCTTTAAACTAATTAAATCAGTCAAACCGTACAATTAATATAAATGTAAAACACTCATATTAATGCAATGCCAGTACTTAAATTGATATAAAATACACTGATGAAAATACTGGCATATCTTATATACACAGTGGATAATACTTTTTGAATGTCCAGTAGTTTGGCTTTAACACTTTAGTCTTGTTTTAGCCTCTTTGATGAAACTGAACTTATTTTTTTTTTGAGTTTTTATCACCAAAGATCTGTTTGAGGCGGTCTGTTCTCCCTCATGGAAAAAGGTAGTGGACAAACATTTTATCCATAGTTTTAGTCAACAACATTTACACTGCTATATACATAGTGATGAGCCTTTCCCCAACATAAACTAGGTTTCTTTATTTGGATTACAGTCGTCTTCCTCGGCTTGCTTAACTACTTATAACAACAGAAGGATATCTGCATCCTACATTCCTGGACATTATTCCAAGTTGACCTCATCTTGTATTTATGACCAACAGAAACTGCACAAGATACTGGCATTTGTATTCTGGTATAAATAAATAAATAAAAGGGGGTTCTTGGGATGGCACATAGCAGACAAATAAATAATGCCTTATGTGTCAGTAGTACGTGACATAGCCAGCCCCAGCCACCCACAGTAGATCACTGCACTACCGAGTACATTCTCCTGAAGTGGCATCTGGTTGCTTCTCAAATGTCTCTCTCTGCATTTCTCAATGCATCACTGGCTGTGGCTGAGTGTTAAAGGCAGAAAGTGGCTTCAGTTGTGTAACTCACAAAGAACTCGGCCTGGTGACAAGGCCCTTTGGTGTCAAATGAGTACTGGTGGTGCTATATACTCCCCAGGGGATTTGCTCATTTAAGGGCTGACAAGTTGACACATGTATGTTGTTCAGAACGGGTAATAAGGTTTAGCATGGTATGTGTGATTAATTTTTAGTCTTACATTCATGTTCTAGTTTTTACTTTTCAAGTTTATCAATGAAGTTTGGTTGTAATGTTTTTTTAAAGCTTTTTTCCCATAACACATTTTGCATGCTTGCTCATGAAAAAGGAAAAACAACCATCTGAACAGTATCCACCACACTCCTGTGTAGTCCTTTAATGTGAAAAAGAAGCTCTATTTTCTGCCAAACTACATCCCACACCCTCCATGGCTCTCAGGCTGCACATCGATTGGATTCCTCCATCTTAAGTTAGTCATCAGCACCCAACAACCCTACAGCTCTGACCTCAATGCTGTGATCCAGCTCTCAGATTTAAAACCGTGAAATTCAAACTGAGAAGCCTGCATGCCTTACTAAAGTGATTTCATGCACTCAACACCAATTTGTGTGTCCTCTATGTAACTAAATCCTTTACAGTGTTCAACATATATAATAAATTATTAACATGGTAATCTGAGCAACTGAAATTAGATAGCATATAAAAATCCTATTTACCATTAGTCACTACAGCGCTGTTTGAACACTACTGTTAAAGTAGAAACATGGCTTAATTAGAATATTAGAATAACACATTTTTTCATGCTCCTATTTTTGCACCTGCTCACAAATACTTATGGCCTTCTGATGTAAACCATGACAGAAGCCATTGTTTCTATCCTGATTATGTTTGCAGGGGCTGACTTACAAGAAAAAAAGCTGACTTAAATCCATTCTCTCCTCTTCCCAGAACATTTTCCCTACACAGCCTCCATTATGAGGGCCACCTACCTGCTCACAGTCCTCAGTGCTGTCAGCTCTGTTCCCTTTCAGGCAGCAGTCTGGTCACACTGTGCCTTCTCCTAATTTTTTCAATGTAATAGATCCTTCCAGCAGCGTGCAAGTAAGTCTGTGCTTGATGCTCCTCAACTGACTGGACCCAGTGACTGCCAAAAGCTGTTTAGGCTTTTTTGTATTTGTGGTGACTCCAAAGACATTGGAGGTTGGGTGGGCGGTGAAGCAGGGGGAGAAACAGTGACGGCTGGGTCAAAGAGTAGGTTAAATACCTCTTAAAGAATCATTTGTTACCATTAACCACACACAGAAAACAAAAGTAAAAAACTCTCAATTACAGGCTAGAATTAAGATAAATGTGAGTTTTCAGGTTTAAGATTTAATTATATGATTTGCTATGTTTACATGTGCTTTTGTTTACTTTCAGTGTTTTGATGTATTTATTTAACACTGAGTTGAATGTCCTGACTTGATAATAAAGAAGGCAAGATTCTGAATGAAAACAAGCCTTTGTTTGTATTATTTTAGAAACATTTTGAAAAATATGAAATTTTAAATGTATCTGATTATCATTGTTGGTTTCATTACAAATTCTTACACTTTGATTACAAACTAAACACTGCATAAAATGTAAAGAAAAGTTCTTATACATTAAGTCTATTTGTAGCCTACTAAATATTCCTTAGTTAAATCAACACATGTATCAGAACAGATGCTAAGATTATTTAATTCCAGTTATGATTTTTTTTTTTTTTAACTTAATTGTAAACAACAACAACTGGGGCTTATTTATATCCATTGTGTGAACTCTGACTCAAAAACAAATGAGGTGTAATGCCAATATTGGTCTTACAAACAATCATGGAAACTTCAAAGCCAAAGCATTAGGTTTTACATTGTTATAATATATTTTACAATAGGGTAGGATAGAAACTGATACACAGTACTGACTTACTGACTTAAAGAAAAGTCCACAGGTGGGTCTAGCTACTTCTAAATCAAGGTTCAAGGCCACAGACCTTGAATGCCTTCGTCCCTTGTCATTTATTACACTCACTGGTATTCTTGCTGCACGTCATGTCCAGAGTTGTTGTCTTATTTTAAGACACACTGTAAATGTTGCCAGCCAATCTCCGTGCATAAAGGTCTTATATAAAGAAATGATGTGTTGCTTTTGGAACATTGTCCCCTCCCATTGGGTGTCCTGCTAAACACTGGACAGCTGTTTGGAGTTTATGGTCCTGTAAACATCTGAAACTTGATCAAGAGTATCAACAAGTGTAGAGAACTCCAACAAAACCATTTTTACGTGACACGGAGCACATGATACAAGGGCATAAAAGCAGCTATTAAAATATCACAAATATAACATACAGCACACATAATCTTTTTCCCTGTTTATTTTTTGTTTCCACCTATTAATGGTTACAAAACAAGCCCAATATGTGATATAAAAATGACGACATAGAGAGACCTCCCTAGAATGAGTTTCTTGAGTCCCCTTGGCGGTCCAAACCTTTCTGCCCTGACAGTTAAACTTGTGAACTTTACCTTCAAGAAACATAAACAGCCATAAATCTGTCATAGTTAAAGGAATATGTATCCAGCTATCGTTTTCAAGCAGAGTCCAGACTGTAACCATGCACTGTTATATACACAACACTGCAAATGCCTTTTTTAACCTGTGAGAACAAGTACCAGTGTCTGAAATAATTCTAAAATTGTGTTTTTATTTTATAAATACATAACGTTTACTATTCTGTCATGTATTATTTATTTTATTATAAAACATCTATAATGGGTTTCTTGTTTCTGGATGTGATCCAGTCAAAAGTGCTTAGTGTTTCAGCATACATACATTTTCCTCAGCTGCTTAACAGACTCACTGGTTCACCTACATTGAAAGATGACTCCAGAGGCATGCTGTAGTTTATTGACAAGAGGTTTAGCCATGTCGTCTGGTCAGGTCGAGGTCTGGGAAAGGTTAGCAGAGAGTGTTAAAGTTGTCCCACGCTATATTTGGGTCACAGTGATGTTGTAAACCACAAATAATGCATAGTGGTGCCATTAGGAGTGAAGTGCTTTCATGAAAAGCAATCAAAATATCTACAAGTGAAAACAACTTGTGACTGATGTGTTTTGTTTGTACAATTCTGTATCATATTTGTGTAATTCAGAACAGTTTGTTACTTTAAAAATAACTTCATTTACCTTCCTTGTGTTTCTACAAGTCATTGAACATTTTTTTTTAATATTTTATTCATATCTTATCATTAAACAGCAATCTATTACAGTCATGGACAAAAGTATTGGCACCACTGGAATTTTTCCAGAAAATACACCATTTCTCCCAGAAATTGTTGCAATTACAAATATTTTTGGTATACACATATTTATTTCATTTATGTGCATTGGAACAACAACAAAAAAAAAAAAAAAAAAAAAAAAAAAAGAAGAAAAAAACCAAAATTGACCTAATTTTACACAAAACTCAAAAATGTGCTGAACAAAATTATTGGCACCCTTTTAAAACTAAATCATTTTATTTCAAGCATGTGATAATCATTTAAACTTACCTGTGGCAGTAACAGGTGCTGGCAATATAGAAATCACTCCTGAAGCCAGTTAGAATGTATAAAAGTTGACTCAAGCTTTGTGTTGTGTGCCTGTGTGTGTCACACCAAGCATAGAGAAGAGAAGGAAGAGCCCAGAATTGTCTGAGGACTTAAGAAGCAAAATTAAGGAAAACGATCTCAAGCTTACAAGACCATCTCCAAAGATCTTGAAATTCCTTAGTCCACTGAGCGTAATATAATCAAGAAGTTTATAACCCATGGAACTGTGGCAAAAGTGTCAGCTCGGACCATACGTCGTCATCTGAATGAGACGAAGCGCTATGGCAAGAGATCGAGGAGAACCCCACTGCTGACAAAGAGATATAAAAAAGCCAGACTGGAGTTTGCAAAAATGTACCTGAGTAAGCCTCAATCCTTCTGGGAGAACATTTTGTGGACAGATGAGACTAAGGTAAAGCTTTTTGGAAAAGCACGTCATTCTGCTGTTTACAGAAAACGGAATGAGGCCTACAAAGAAAAGAACACAGTACCTACAGTCAAACATGGTGGAGGTTCATAGATGTTTTGGGGTTATTTTGTTGCCTCTGGCACTGGGTGCTTTGACTGTATGCAAGGAATCATGGAATCTGGAGACTATCAAAAGATTTTGGGCTTTAATGTAGGGCCTACTTTCAGAAAGCTGGGTCTGTGTCAGAGGTCATGGGTGTTCCAGCAGGACAATGACCCGAAACATACATCAAAAAGCACCAAGAAATGGTTGGAGACAAAGCGCTGGAGAGTTCTGAAGTGACCAGCAATGAGTCCAGATCTAAATCCCATTGAACACCTGTGGAGAGGTCTCAAAATTGCTGTTGCAAGAAGCACCCTTCAAATCTGAGAGACCTGGAGCAGTTTGCAAAAGAAGAGTGGTCCAAAATTCCACTTGAGAGGTGTAAGAAGCTTGTTGATGGTTATAGGAAGCGATTGGTTTCAGTTATTTTTTCCCAAGGGTGTGCAACCAAATATTAAGTTGAGGGTGCCAACTATTTTGTCCCCCGTTTTTTGAGTTTTGTGTAAAATTATGTAAATTTTGGCTTTTTTCTTCTGCTTTTTTGTGTTGTTCCACATAATGGAAATAAACATGTGTATACCAAAACATTTGTATTTGCAACAATTTCTGGGAGAAATGGTGAATTTTCTGGAAAAATTCCAGTGGTGCCAATACTTTTGTCCATGACTGTAAATGAATGCCACTACAAATATTTAACATTTATTATGAGGCATGATGGATATTGTCTGTGTTAGACAACCACTGCATTAGTCTTTAGCAAGTCCCTAGGGAAAAGGTCTTTGAACACTTTTAAATTTAAACAACCTTATTAGCTGCTTAAAGTAGGGATGTCTTGGTTAGCATTTTTGGCCTGCAAACCCAATCTGTTTTTTTTAATGTTAAGTATCTACTGATTCTGAGTCCCAATTCAGTACTTATATCTGCCTAGATTAGAGTTAAAACTAAATTTAGTTCAGTGTTTGAATTAAATCAGATAAGAACCAAAAATCCACTCAAAGTGGTCCAAACAGCTGACAGACCTGTGCAGTCAAAAATGAATAAAAACAAGTGAATTCAAATAGCCTCAGTTTCACTTAAAAGTGGTGCAAACAGCTTCGGTCACAATAACAAATAAATTTGATAAATAATTTTGAAATATTACCTTCCACCTAGAAGTGGCATAATTAATTTGGCCATATTAAAGCGGCCTTACACCTATTCCTCCGATTTCAAAATCACAGACAAAATTCCAAAGTCAGAGTAAAATGGGAGTCTTGCTAAAGTCGCAGCTCGCTCCTGTTGTCTCAGTCATTACGTGTAAGGTGATAACTCGATTTTAGCCATTTTAAGGCGGTCTTTCTTCAGTCTTGGCATAATGATAAATAAAACATGTTTGATATTGTCCTAAGACTTTAGTCTGGACTTACACAAATTGTGTTTTTCAGTGATGCGACCGCCATCAACCAATGGGAGCCAGAGTTATGTGTAAGCACATTGAATTACTTCATTTTTTAAAACATGAACATGAGTGTAGCTCAATCTTGAGCCACTGAATGTCTGCTTATAACTCAAGAGATTGAACAACTTTTCTGTTCAGCTGGAGCCAGATCTCTGCACGACAGAGATTTTCAAAGTAAAAGCTCAATCATTTCTTTTTTGTGGTTAGACTTCTCACATTTTCATATGGTACACGTATGGTTTACTAGATGTAAATAATACCAATACCACAGACACCCCCAGTCGCTAGCTTCCAGCACTATATAACTTCAGTTGAAGGCCACGGTTCACTTCGAAAGAGTGTGTGTGGCTTTACACCACTATTGCAAAAAGCAGTTGTGACTTAAGCCATCAGCTGTGTGATACAACTACTGAAGCTAAGCGATAGAAGAAAACAGTGATGGATGAAGCTAAGAACAGAAATAAAGCCAAACTAGAGCAAACATTGGACTGATAACAAAATCTTACTCCAAACAAGTAGTCTATTTTTAGTCATCTTTAAATTAGCTTTATAAGAGTGTCACATTACCATCTAGCCGTAATAAACTTCTTTCCAATATAGCCATGAACTGAAGGCATCATAGCTGTTGAATATGCTGCAAATGATTAGCTGTAGAAATTAATGGAGTCACATTTTCTTGAAATCTGATAATGTTACTCCACATTGTCAGTCAATGTGGTTCTTTGCTTTCTCACATCTTTACTGGCTTGTCAACAAATGCACATTGTCTAAGAGAGAGAGAGAGAAAGAGAGAGAGAGAAAGAGGTGTCACCACTAAGTGTGTTTTATGACAGTGCAGTAGCTGAAACCTCTGGTGGGCACCAAAGTACACACATGCACTCACATTTCAAAACACACAGGGTTATCAGAGAGTTGCCTGTTTGACACCCCTGTTAATACAATTAGCTACGGTGTCTGTGCGAGACACTAAACATAATTTAGGTATGTTTAATTAACTGTACAGACAGCATATCAATTAATGAATGAAGAGCCCATTAATTACCTTGCTGCTTTTACGCTGTTTAGCACAAATTAATGATTTTTTTAGAAATGCCAGGAAAAAAAGAACACCATACCCACGAGGTGATACATTAGGGCTTTTATCTAGTTTGCAGAACTTAAAGAAACAACTTTCAAAGGTACCAAAAAGTACTTCAACAAGTCTTGCTTGCTGTTATAATTCATAACAAAGTTCAGACAGATAGCACTAAAATCAAAAAGTGCTGATTCTGTGAAAAAGATCATCCTGACAAGTTTCTTCTAAAGCCAGTTTGAAGCTGCAGCAGAGCGAGTGAGATGGGTTTCTTCCAAAGATGCAGTCCTTTATCGCCAAAAATCCTGTTTTTGATTCTTCCAGACAGCATTACCTTGCTTAACTGGGGTAGAGGGATTGTAACACAAAGAGGGAATTTGTATCAAAAAGACTGCTTGTCTTAGATAACACTCTTGTCCAACTTCTCCTGTCATGTGCAGTTACTTTCCTTTTCCTGCTTCCTGCTGAATAAAGCTTTCAGGTATACAGTGATGACTAAGTCTTCTCCAAATTCCTTGACCTACTTGGCAGCTTATTACTGTCTGTGTCTGTTCCTAATGGTCTTTGTCATCATTCACACTTAAACTCCTCTGGCTGCCTTTTACCTCTCCTCCCTTTGATTTACTCTCCATATGCACCTCTTCTGTAATATCCAGCTCTCTCCTTTGAGTGTCATCCCTCAAGCAGTAATATCACCTTTAATTTCGTCCACCTTGGTCAATGTATTATTTTATTGCCAGACATTGGTGTAGGTACCTGTACTTTCTATTCATCTCTGACACATTTAATGGTTTAACTTTTCACCATTTTCAAATTACACTGCTGTAAAAGTTGTCTGCAATGGAAAGTTCATAGCTCTCATAGTCCCAACTGAGTTTCTTGTCAAAAGCTGAATTTTCTTTTTTTTCTGGATGTGGCATTTGAACACATCATGACGTAAAAGATGCTAATTTACTGAGGTTACTTGAATGCATCATATATATATATATATACAGTTGTGTGCAAAAGTCAGGGCACCCCTTTAAAAATAGCATAATTTATATATTAAAAAATTAGTATTCATATTTATAGTCTCTCTGGTATATGGGGAAAAAAGACAATATTATAAGGAAACATTAATGCATAGTTACATTTTATTTTATAAATTGAACAAAATTCCAAAAACAAAAATCATTTTTTTGGCATGTGCAAAAGTCAGGGCACCCTACAGCGTCAGTACCTTCAGTACTTAGTAAGACCCCCTCTGGCAGATATCACAGCTTGTAAACGCCTTTTATAGCCAACTACGAGTGTCTGGATTCTATTATTTGGGATTTTCCCCCATTCCTCCTTGCAAAAGGCTTCCAGTTCTGCAATATTCTTGGGTTGTCTTGCATGCACAGCTCTTTTAAGATCTACCCACAGAATTTCATAGAGCAGGGAAGTCACAAGTACAGAAGGGCAACGATTTATGTATCTGTAAAAACAAATACTGACAACTAGCCGTCAAAGTGAGACACCTGGGTAGGTTTGTGATGAAGATATCAGTTAATTTACATAATGAGGGAGTGTTTTTAAAGGAGGCCTGGGATTTTTGTCTCTTTTATAATTACAACGTAAAAGACACATTAAAATGAACTTTTTCCCCTATTTTTTCTCAGTTTTAAAGGGCAAAAGAATGTTATGGGATTCCATGACAAAACTGAATTGAATCTCGGCTTGCTGTTTTAAAAACCAATGAATCAGCAGTGAATTGGATGGTAGCCTATGAATCAAGAGAGATTTACACCCCTATTTAAGCAAGATGACTTGGTTGGATTTTTTGTACTGATCTTTTTTTGGGGGATTAAAACCAGTGCTAACACACCTGTGTACATTAGTATTGTTTCTGTTTTATTGGGGAAAGTTAAAGTATGTTAAAGGTTTCTTTACACCCAGACCAACCAGACTGCAAAGGAAACATTTATGCAGGAAAAAGTATCAGGCCACCAACTTTCCTCCATGGATGCCTGTGGCTGTTCTGTTTCCTCTGGCTACTTTGATAGTATCAGAATCAGGGAGACTTTTTTTATCAACTGTGGATAATGTTTTGGGGCTTCAGGGAGTGCACCTCTGGATCAGGGAAGAGTAATGCCCTCGATCCTTGTTAGAGGGACTGATGAGGTCGCACCATGTGACTGATTACCGCTCTTCCAGCTTCGCTGTGCTGATGCAACCTGGTACAACCTGGACCTTTGGTCATGAAAAGAAATCCGGGGATGTTTTTGGTATGTTTGGCCGTAAAGTAGAGATCGAAAATCTCTTCATTTCCCAGCATTCATTTCTTCAGTTGACGCTACAGACAGAGTTCATAGCTCTACACTGACCTGCCAGGTTTTCTTCTCTCCAAGCGAAACAAACTCAGAATCGTTGCATTCTCTAATTTTGGAACACACAAATGTCAAAAAAGTGGCATGTGATTATTGCAGTAGTCACACAAGATTGCTTTTATGGTGTTGGGATTTGGCTTCTGCCTGACAGATGAACCAGAATGTTTGAATAAATAAAAACTCTTCAAAGCACACACATTCAACCAGCAAGGGTAGAGGAGGCAGCTTAACGTCTAACTATTCCTTTTAAGTAATTGAAATGCCTTCTCTTTACACTCCTCTGATTCTAAGGTGGCGTTTATCATGTCCCTGTGATGAACTCAACAGTGTGGAAAAATCACTTTTGACTAAATTGTACTTTCACAGGAACACTTTACCAAAATGCACCCAGAGATATTGACCAGAGTCATCCAGCATTGATGGAAATCAAGGGAGGCAAGTGTACTAAATTTGAGCTATTACCCTCACCTGGCTGAAGGTTAAACACAAATTCATAAAGCAAGATGAAGACATTTCAGTTGTCATTTCAAGACTACAACACTTAAGAGAACTAAGCCTTAGATGATATTTTATCACTGTGACCAGTGGTGCAGAGAGGAGCGTTACTTGTTAGTCCTTGGCAGGTTTTTATCGGGTGGACACAGATCTAAATATGTTCATAACTGGAAAAGAGACACACAACACAGAAGCATTCTCTCTGTTTTAAACTGAAGCAGATGCTTGTAAGTAGAAGTGATATCAGCTCAATGTAGAATAGAGGTTAGATTCTCTGCCTGAGTCAAAGACTGGCCTGGAGCTGGGTCAGGCCCAGATCTGCTCCTCTCCCCTCAGCCCAGACTCAAGGGGAGTCAAAGCCATTTAATCATCCTGTCAGACATAGCTAGATTTTACGCCAGATATTTGTTATTTTTCCTGTAATTACTTCAGAAAACTTATGATTGGTGAAGACAGGGGCCAGCTTCACAAATTAAATTCATTCAGAAATCTTCTGCCCAGCTCTGCTGCTCATAAGTCTGGAATAAAAAAGTCTTTTTTAATTAAAACTTCCCTCTCTGCTGTTTATTTACAAAGCATTAGATCAATGTTTTCTTTAAATGTATGCTTTTGACATAATGTGGGAGAAAAGCTGTCGCTGCAACTGTGTTTTAATTGCTTTTTTGCCTCTAAATTTCTTCTGTATTATACTCGAGAGAGAGAGCAACAACCAAAACTTGAGTTGATCATTTGTTGCTATGTAGCGCAGTACAAATGCATAGTGTGAACAACATTGCAGACTGTAGTCTCTGTTAACAGATTAATGCTCTTCAAAACAGCTCAACTGTGTTCAGTGTGCATTGATGTTTGTGCATCTGCTCATCATTCTCACTGCTCTGTTAACTATGAACTCTTCATACAGGCCACTTCTTGTGAACTTTAGGTGTGACTTTTGTTGTCTTTTAAATTGGAGCAAACACAAGATATTTTTTTACAGACGGACAGGCACTCAGGGAATAAGTCTCTAAAGCCACTTAAATCCTTACTGTATGCCTCAACAAGTCATGCAAGTTGTCAGCCGTCATGTTGATAAATGGGCAACAAGAAGCCAACATTTTACCAGGATTGTCAAGTCGGAACCCCCCTTCACCAGTGTTTTGTCCAGTTAGCCCCACGACACCTCCAGAGGGCGGAACAGTGATCTCCAGCATCCCAGAGTCACCCCTTTCGTGCTAGCTCTCACCACCCAACATGTCAACACAGAGACGTTCTCTTTCTTACCTACCTAACCACATGGCCAAAGAGAATTGCCACCTTCAACAGACCCAGGCTTAGCAAGAGGGTGGGAGAAGCAGAGCTAGGCTGAGGTGCCCTAACTAGGGCAAGCAATCACCCCTGCCCTGCTTACCCCTTCTATATACCCTAGCACGACTCCAACTGTAACAAGACTATCATCAACATGACACATGGAACTGCAAAAGCCACATAAGAGATATTGAGAAGATATTGCAAGAGGATGGGGGAGGCAGGACTAGGGGGAGATTCCTTGACCAAGGCTAGCACTCACCCAGGCCTGACTAGGCTGACGCTCTACATCCCCCTTCTACTTTCCCTAGCACAACTCATACAACTTCAACAGACCCAGGCTAAGCAAAAGGAGGGGGGGGGGCAGCACTAGGGTGAGGTGAACTGACTGGGGCTAGCACTCACTCTTGCTGGACTAGGCTGACAAATTTTTAATTGTTCTTAAGCTGATTTGAGCTGCCATCAAGTATTGATAATCCTAATAATTCAAATTAATCATCAAGTTAAGTTATTTTTGTGGTTTTGTTGCTTAACACATGCTGTTGTGTCACACTAATTTAGATCTCATCTGAGCCACTTTTTGTCTGTTGAACAACTCAGAAACACAGTTTAAAATATAATCTCTTGGCCATGGGTTCCCAAGATCTGGGTTGTGTTGCTAGAGATCAGTATTTATTGGGACTTATATGCCTGCAGTACACGTTACAGCTGCATGTAGGGACACCACCCATAACACTCACCCACTCCATCATAATAAAACACTAAACAAGACGCTATCAGCCATGGGATTACAAAAGAGCCAAAGTCACAGTCTTAGATGCTTAGCTAGCACTGGCTAGCTTGGATAATTAAATAATGATTGGTTGAGCCATCAGCTCAACCAATCAGCCAAGGACAGCGCAGAGGGCAATAAGCCAGGAAGACAAAGTTGTTGGGTCATGATGGCTTGCACTTCTTAAAATCGGGTCGCCAGAAAAATTGTTTGGACCACAAGCATCCGACACTTCCCAGCATTTTAAACATGTCATGTTCATCTGTTTAGAAGGTAATGTCTTATGAGTGGCAGTGTTACTTGTATCTTTAGTTGACACCGTAGTTAAAATTATTTTAATTCCATATAAGTACAGTTTTTACTTCTGAATTATGTGAGTCCAAAATGGAAATACTTAGCGTCTTAGTGAACGGTTGTCCTGTTGATAATACATCTGATTTCAATGCAGTTGTAAAAACAATTTTTGTTTCATACTTAGAACCCTCCATCATGCTAAAGTAGATGAAACTTGGACTCTAATAAGGAGACAAGTGTGTGCAGTGGAAGCTAAATTCTCTGGCTGTATGGCCCATAAGCAGCTCTGGCACGGTGCAGTTAACAGATGGTTGAACAGACGTGTGTACTACTATGATATGAGAGATGATACCATCGTCATACATGTTAATTGACAATTTAGCAGGAATTTGAATGGTCACATCTTGGCACTTTGCCATCCCAAGAGTGGGAGAGGGTGTCAACCTGTCAACACTGTACATTGAGCTAAATTGGTTTTCACAAGGCCCTCGGCTCGAGAAGAAGTTTAACATGGGCAAAATGAGGTATTAATAAGGTTAGTGTAAAACAAGGTTATGGTAATAAGATATTCCTTAAGAGAGCAGTCGCTATGTTGAGCTTGAAATCACTCACATGTGAGATGTAGATTGACTCTAAGCTATATAATGTGCTAAATCAGCCTTAACTTTGTTACGCCTTTTGAATGTTTAAAGATTGTTCACTACACCAGACAAGTGTTTTGAACTTGATATATTGACTTAACAGACAACCCTTTAAAAGGGTGTTTGGGTCAGCTTGACATGCAGGGTCAAGGGGGGAAATGACCTCTGCTGACTTGTGGGGCCACATACATTTGGGAGAGATTCATGTGCTAAATTTAAGCCTCAATCTCAGTTTATTATGTTTCTATACATGTATCTATTCAATAGTTCTTCTCTCAGCAAAGCTTCTTTGTTTTTTGTTGTCATTGCTGTTTCTTTGGAAGTGTAGGTGCAGGTTAAGCCCACAGAGTTTGATAAGAATTAGCTCTTTTTATTGAAGGTCACAAGATTTCAGAATCGTGATCAGATTCAGATTCTTTGAGTTATATCTATCTAGCTTGAGTCACGATCAGGTGCCCTTTTAGTTCAGAGAGACTCAGGAGGTCGAGGTTAGCGTGGCCTCTTTGGAATTCTCTGTTCATCATGTGGTTCGGCTGCTGAGGGAGCGTTTGGGATAACTGAGATGTCTCTATTTCCAGCTAAGGAGCGATCTGCCTCATTTCTCCCCACCATAATGGAAAACTAAGCGCACATAACCTCAGCACATCACCATCATCATGGGGATTCTTTTATCTCAGGCGCCATTTCCCCTCTTTTTTATTTCTCACACCTTGCTAAGTCGCAGTTTTACCGTCTCACCCACTGACATTCAACTCCTGTTCCCTCTCCTGTGGCCTGTCTGTCCCCTTGACTGTGGTGATAAACCCAAAGCAGGCGCTGTCATGCTACACTCAGAGCACTCATAAAGGCACCACCTGTTACTGGTGCATGCCGGGACGCTTAACTTGGAATACTGCAAACTTGGCACTACTCAGTCATTTACCCGCCCATCCCCCACCGCCCAGTATCCTTTTACTGGTGACATGTGTCCAATTAATGCTGCTCAATCCACCGCTCACAGAAGGTAGATATAATTCAGAAAAGCAGGGGGATGTTGAGTCACTGGTAGGAAGTTTAGGATCAACACAGTGTATGTCCTACTTGTTAATCTCCTACAGTATGCCGCCTTTGCACAACTGCTATACTGTGAGTTGTACCTACAGCTTATATAACATCACAGTTTCCACTGCATCATTTTACTCTTGTGTAACACTATCATTCCTCAAACAAAATCAGCTGTTAAATACATATTTAAATGCTTAGATTATTTGCCTTATAGTCTAGAAAGTATCATTTTTATCACCACATTTTTTTAAATTAAACTACAACTTCCTCCACTGAAACCTCCCTGGTCATACTATTGAGCATTATTTAGTCATCCAATGAAAAAAGTAGTGTTTTTGTTTGTTTAAAAGCCTAAAACAACCTATGTTTGCTTTTGCTGCACCAGGACCTCTAGCGGCTATATGAGTTATGACCAGGAACTGTCCGGAGCAAAGGTGGAAGCAGCTTGGGGTCATTTTTAGTAACGTTCAACATCACATTGACATGCTTAGGGTGGATGGATCAATCACCAAACCATACGAGTCTGCCATGGGGAATCCTTTTAGAGGAAGCAGAGGAATCTATACTCAGGGGGAAACACAGTTTTCCACTATTATTGAACATGCTGCACACACACGATGGCCAGCGACACACAAATAGGATCATGTAAAAATGAACTAACACCCACAGCAGTTGGGGGTTCAGTGTATTGCTCAATGATACCTCGGCAGTGCCCAGGAGGAAAACTGGCACTGCTCCAGCAACCTGTCCCAATATCTGTTTCCCATACTTTGATCCTTGTGGTGGCATAAACTGGCAACCCTGCTGTTCCCAGCACAAGCCACTACAGACTGAGCCACTGTCGCCCCATCTGTTTTCTACCAACAGGCAGCACTTTAGTTTGATCATGACCTTCATACCTGTCATCCATAACACAGAAATTTTTGTATCTAAACCCTCACTATAGGCAGCAAAAAGATGACAATGTTGTTCTGCAAATGAAAGATCTAAGATCTAAAAGACATTAGGCATAATCTGTTTTTTAACATAAGGATAGTGTGCCTTTTTATTTTGTCAGATGGGCTTGTGATGCAATTTTAACGTATCTGAAATTATACGAGACATTGCTACATGTGCAGTTTGTAGAAAGGATTGGGAAAAAAATGTCAAACCACAGCATCTGTCCATCTAACCTTAGGAGTCCATGGACAGGAAGTGGTGCATTGATGGATTGGTGAATGACACGCAATTAGTTGGCTAAACAATTAAAATCAGGTTCCTCCTCCTGATAGTTGACACTGGAATTTCTAGTCGATTAACTTAATTCGTAATGTTTTTAGTCATATCAGACCCACAGTTCTGGTCAAAAGCTCTCTTTAAAGTTTAACACAACTTCCTGCCAATAGTAGCCACTTCAGCTCTAGTTAACAGCTACTGCTGTGCTACCTGCCAGAATGCCTTTAAACCTGATATAATCAATGCTGAACTGATAACACCATAAGCATTTCATAGGAACAGTGTTATCTCGCACTATTTTGATCTAGAAAATGGGTTACCCTTTTTCAGTTACCCTTCAACCCAACCCTTGGGCCACTGTTCACTTTTAGTTATTTCAGAATGTCACAATTATTATGACTTTTGAAATAACGGCTGCTTGGAAGCAAGCTATGATATTAGAGGATTCCAGGTCTTGAGCTGTGGAATTTTATCCTTCAGAGTGTATTCTATTTAAGTTAAGCCCCTAGAAAATGCTGGCTCAGTTTGAATCTATATGTCTACTTGGTATATGTCTAACATACTTTAAGAAACTCAGTGTAGTGTTATGTCAACTAGTTAAGTCATCAAAAATGCATCAAATGCTTCATATGTTCAGCATGAATCAAGTTGGATTTTTTACAGTGTATCATAGATGCACATTCCATATTACAGAAATAATAGACGCTTGATTGAAATTGCCATTTTTGTGCATTTTTTAATGCATTATATCACATGTCTCATATTGTTTGCAAGCACCTCAATTTTGGATTATATCTCAGAGGAGGACCAGAAGAGGAGGGCAGAACTTTCTTCCAAGGAGGGAGGGCCGTCTAAAACTGTGGGCAGTGCTAACTCTCCATGTGACATTATGAGAGGAAAATCTGATTATTGCAGAGGATCATGTATAGGCCAGGGGCACATCTTTGTGTTAGAAAAGCCTTAAAAAGTGTATTTTACATAATATGTGACCTTTAAGCTATTTCAAATGACCTTCACACCTCCACAGTGTGCACCAAGTTGCAGGATTTTGTGCAACTGCTGCTACAGTGGCTCTCCTTTCAGCCTTTTGTGTGTGTCTCTGCTCTGTACTCCACCACAGACAACATTGGCTACTATTTACAGTATTAATCCACAGGCAAATCCATTTATTTCTATCCATGTAGCATCTCATTTAAAAAGAATGTTAACATTTTTGACTGTGGCATACACAAAGAGAGCAGAGGAGAGAGAGGCAGCAGTGTCACCTGGTCCCTAAAAGTTTTACTTTTAGTTTCAAGTGTCACATTGTTTCACAAACATAAAAAATAAAAAAAACATAAAATGTCCAAAATGAGAAATGATAGAGCAGAATCCCTGCAAATACTTATGTTATTATTTGCGTTTCAGTAGTATTGATAGTTTGTCTTATTTTGGTATATGTACCCTTCTAGTGTGCAATTTGGAGATCAAGAAGTAGCTCAATTAACATGTTTTTGATGTGTAGGAGGTCTTTTAGTAGTCAAAATTCTGTTTTTTGTTAAAACTCAGGTCCTGTTAATGACTAAAAGTGGATAAAATGAAATGAAAATGTAAATCAACCTGCACAAGAGATAATCACCTGCACTTTCAAGGGCCAAAATAAGATAATTTCAACATCTTAGATAAATAATTTCCCTAGTAATGTTGCTTTAACTATTTGACTCATAATTCCCTGATGCCTCTCATCTCCCCATTTAGTAAACTCACTCTCCATATTATAGCTCAGCTGCTCATACTTGGAGGCAGAGTTGATGAGGTTGTTATAAATTAGTGGTATAATGTTTTAATGCTCAGCAGGCTCAGTGAACTTTATGTGATGCACAAGATTAGATCCTGCTAAATTAGTTTGCCAAAGCTTACTGAAATGAGGGGAAACATGTTTTGGTGTTGAAATTGTGTTTCACAGCTGGTGAAATAATTATGATTACCTCAGGTTATTTCCCAAGGAGAGATGTGTTTACACATTAAAACAGATCTCAGATCCCTCCTGGCCTGTTTGTCTGACTTTTGCTGGCTTGCAGAGGACATGATGTCAAAGGCTAAAGTTTTATCACACATGAAATCTTAAATTGCAGATCTACAACCCCAGCCTCACATGAATTTAGCTCATTTGGCTGTTACAAAATGCCAAAGATCAGCTGACATTTGTAAGCCAGTATTCCAAGCCGTTCCATCAAAGAGCTCACATCCTTTTATTTTTTTATGCTCAATCTGGTTTTGTGTGTAAGACTGTGGTTGTGTTGTGGTTTTTCAACAGATTCACTGTCTAAATCAGAGTTTTCAAAACTTCAGTATGCTGTAGCCCATTTGAGAGCTGGAAATCTTTTAGGGGCCAACAAAACTTGTGCACTCATAAAATGACACTCAAATACTTAACTACTGTTTACAATATTTTTGTCTCAGAAACAGAGAATTTCAGTGCAAAGTCACTTAGACTTTTCATTTCTTATACTGATCTCTCTAATTCTTAAAATCGGGAAGTGAGCAACTTTGTAGAATGTTTAACAGAGTGTCACCAGATAATCCGATACCAGTTTAACTGTGACACTGGTTGTATACATCAGACAAAATAAATGATAGAAAGGTACTATGAGATAAGTTTTGATTATTTCTGTCATTTTTAACATACAAAACTCAGTTATACTGGTTGAATGGCAATAAATAGGCCATATTCACAGACCATATGTGGCGTGTAGGGCCTCATCATCTGTGGGGGCCTCACACCAGAGTCTGCTTAGGGCCTGACTTTGGCTAGAGGTAGCCCTGTCAATAAATTGACACACATTAAGTTAGTTATTTAAGCATTAAAACCAAACATGTGCTACAGTTCAGTCTGTCCTAGTGTGTTTTCATTAGAATATATTGCACTAACTACAAAAACATCTTAACATCATTCCCTTTCTTCCTTTAGACTTTCATCGTTCTCACACCTTATGATCTTTACTCACATCTGACATTCTTCATCTGTCATTGGAGTTTGCAGCAGATGTTTTATAAGTGAATATAGTAAAGGGGCTAATGACCTTTGGTGAAGAATCTTGGAAGAAAATATTGCTGAATTTTTTGTGAAAAAATGATATATTGGCTATTTGGAAAACATCCTCTGTCAATCATCCCTTTTTTAGAAGTCTGTGATGTGTCCGTATCTGCAGAGCAGAGATACACTAATGACCCGGCTATTAAAAAAACTAGACAGCCAGAAATCATTAGCAGAAATCAGACATGGGCACCTGGTCAACTTTGGATGTTGTATTTCAAACCTAGTCCTACTCATTCAGCATTTAATGATTATTATAGCATGACGTTCACTTTTGAAGAGCTTTCAGTATTTTTTATATCTACTTGAAGCTTAAATCCAAGAATAACATTTTTGTACTTTGAGTTCTTGGCTGATTTTTTCATTTTACTTGGCTAGGCCTCATTGGGACTTTGAAATCTTGCAGCTGAATTCAAGTACATTTATCCAACCATTATTTGCAAAACAGAAAATGTCCTCAAGCTACACACAGCATGCCTTGCCATAATTCCCAAACCTCTGGTGTTCAAGAATTTTTTTCATTAATATTCAGTTCAACTCAGACCTTTTTTACAGACTCAAGGCCTCATATCCGTATGTGCAGATATAAAAATTTTTGCCGGTATTTCCATCTGAAATTTGTCTGTGAATATCAGCATATCAACTGTAAATTTATGCCATATACTGATAAATTAGTGAAGTTTTAGGCCAGACCAGTAGACTAATGTCAGTTGAGGTCTTTTCTTTATTCATCCTCATTCTTTTAACTTTAAAGTGTGATATAAGGACAAAATTTCATTTCTTTGTGCATCCTCAAACCTTAAAATGTGTTCAAAGGACTGACGTTTTAGGTCTGAAAAACATATTTAAATATCGGTATTGGCTAAAATCAATTTGTAGATATTGACATCTCAGAAAAAATCCAATATCGTACATCCCTATAGAACTATATAGATATAGGTAGACTTTAAAGGGGCATCTGTACCCACGTCTCCATAAACGTGATATGTTTTAAAGAGTACTGTATCTGATAGGGCTAAGATGATTTTTTTTCTGAGATGTGAATTTGGCCATTTAATTTAAACACAACATATCTGAAGACAGCTTGTAGAGAATTTAATCCAGTGGTTACAAATACATCCTGCTCTCTTTAGTAATATCCTCAAAGCATCATTATAGACTACATGTAACTCCTGCATGTTTGATTCTTGTTTGTTCATAAGTTTTTAGTACACCGTTTTTAACAGAGACCACTTCACAGCATCTGAACACAAACTAAACCTGCAAGCAAGTATATTTTCTTGTGCATACATCCCGCAGCATTGCCTGTAGATACCATCATCATGCATCATTTTTCCATGATAAAATGTCCAAGTATTTGCCTTTATGACAGACTTCAAGATTACTGTCTGACAGTTTTAAAACAGGACAGTTCTGTGTCTGATCCTCTTTTGTGTGACAGATCATTACAGCACTCTTACTGGCATCATATTTGAAATAGAGCGTGTCACCATAAACACAGCAGACAGGCAGCAGTTGATGTAGACAAGAACAACTGAGACTAAAAACATCCAGGTCATCAAATGGTTTACTCGTCAGTCACCAATCATGCATCCAGTCTAACAGGCTTTCAGATGTTAGGATGAAATATTTATCTTGAAACACTGTAGTCATGCATATAGGTGCTATGGTTGCTTTTTATTTGCTCTCCATGTTGTTAAGACTGTCATGCATTTACTGGTCTCTATACTTCACATGAATTCTATCAGTAATGTAAAGCCAACCCTGTTTTATGGTTTCTTCCATAGAAACTGCTATCATACCAGCTTATTAAGATTAATTCATAAAACAATTGCAAAAGTATGACTTAAATTTATATTCATATTGAGAATAATAGCATTATAAATACTTAATATTTCTCATAATTTTTCCACTAGTCAGCCATAATGTTATGATTTGTCATCTTACTCTCTGACTCACATATTTTGTATAGTTTGTTATTCAGTGATTAATCTTTTTCCATCTTGATATTTCTTTATCATCTTCTGGATTAGTCTCAGTGTCACCAGTTTCCACCTCTTCCACTCTGCTCTGAAGTTGATGGATGATTTGCTGGACTAAAGCATCTGACCCGTCTCAACCTGACTCCTCTGCAACGGTAAACAGAGGCGCCTCCAGACATTTGAGCCACCAGCACATTCTTGCATTCCTACATGAACAACCTCCATTTATCTGTAGCTACAGCATGTCTTTAAGACACAGAAACAGTTTCCAGAAAGCCTCTGGGTTCAAGTGATAATCCGTAAGATTCTGCTCAAACATAAATTTACATTCCGCTGTTTCCATATGCTAAGTGACATCCCATCTGTGCTGAGTGCATGAAATGTTTTGCACTGCTTTACCTAACTGCCTCTACTTTTGCATTTCTGCAAGGATTTTCCACACATAAGTTAAATTTCCCCCATTGGAACCCCATTTTAAAATTGTTTAAGCAAGGCGGTAGTAACTTTGGTAGATGATCAAAGAAATCATAACCTATGCAGTCTCAAACTTCATCGACAGCAAAATAAACCACTTACAGCACCGTGAAAAAGTATTTGCGAAGAAGAGTGGGCCAAAATTCCTCCACAGTGACGCAAAAGATGATTTCATTTATTGCTGCCAAGGGTGGTACAACCAGTTATTTGGTTCAGGGGGCAATTACTTTTTTACATAGGGCCAGATAGGTTTGGATTTTTTCCCTTTAATACATAAAATCATAATTTAGAAACTGCATTTTGTATTTACTTGGGTTGTTTCTGTGAGATATTAAAATTGGTTTAATGATCTGAAACATTAAAGTGTGATAAATACGCAAAAAAGAAAGACAGGAATCAGAAAGGGGCAGATACTTTTTCACGGCACTGTATTTTAAAATGATATGTCAGGGCACAAAGTGAGATCATACCTCAGGTCTTTCATAATGTAAAGTCAATAATATGATAATTTTCTGGTAAGTTTGGAGGCGTTATGTTCTTTGGTAATAGAAATAACTCAATGTAGGACATTGTGAGAAATAGCTGTTTCAGTCCTCTGTCAAAAAAATAGGATTGCTGTTATATTTTTCTTTCCCCCCTGCCCCTCCACGAGCCTACGTGAAAAGCATCAAACAGGAACAGCACACATTCCTGCCTGTCCTGTGCCTACAAGGAAAACCTGATTCAGGGAGAGAAGAAGCAAAAAAACCCAGAGCAGAGCAGTCATCAGTGACAACAGAATGACACTGATTAAGTTAGAAGCAGAATAGCTGGGATGGAGGAGGGTTTGCAGAGGGAGGAGCACAGCTTAGCCAGGATGAAGCAGCTTAGATGTGGCAGCATGAGTATGGTTAGCCAATAGATGCTCAGAGCAAATCAACTGACCATCAGCTGATCTCAATTACACGGCAGCACTTGACTCCATGGCCTGCCTGAACCAACTAACTGAAAGCTATATGCTCGAGTTTTGATTTCCCAAAGTATGAATTCAATTTTGGTATATAGATATATTGATAATGTTTAAAGGTTGTTATAGAAAATCAGCAGAGTTGAAAGGTGGATAAGTACAGGGGCAAACTTAGCAAAACTGTTAAAGAAAAATACGTACTGTTGTTTTGAAAGAACACCCTAGGTTTCATTTTCTTCCCCATTATATTGAATGTTTTTCTGGCATCTTTATATCAGTCATTAGTTGTTCATTTAAACATTGAATAAGTGTGACAGTGTGACTGAACTTTATTCTTGTATTCAAAATGAAAGTGATCTGGTTCTTGATGTGGGTCAGAAGGTATCTGTGGTTTCTTTGGGAACTTAGATGACCTTTTATGATATGACAGAATTAATTGGAGCATGTAATGAACTTTCATCTGTGTTTGCCTTCATCCATCACACACTTTTGAAAAACCAAGATCAAGGGTGTTCTCTGTGGTGGTTTGTTTGTTTGGTTTAAGTATTTCCTTCTTTACTTTACATCATACATATTCCATTATGGTAACTTGCTTTTTTATTGCTTTCATTGTGAACACACTGGTTAATGTCAAACTGCAGAGCTGTAGTCTTTCAGCACCAGTCGAGAGCTCAAGACATATTCCGGTGTCGCTGGCCTGTGTGTGGCCAGCAGTGTTTAAAATAGCTCCTGGGAAACTGATCACCAGTGCTGAGCTGCAGTGAAATCACATAGATCAGATTTCTGCTTCATACTAGAGTAAGGACAAGATATAAAAGGCCCTGTCAGCATTATGAAACAAATTTGTTGATGACCTGTTGAATCTAGGTCAGCTGGACATGATGCATTTCTTTTACCTCTGATCACTTTAGGCTTGACTCGATTTCTTTAGATGAAGTGCTCAGTGTTATTGTGCCTGGTGCTGCCACTAGATGGCATTGTTACACTTTACTGTATTGCACTGCCCTCTGAGGACAGACCTCCCGAAAACAAGGGGATAAACCTAATGAATTTAAAAAATATATGAAATTGTGGAGTCATCTGGAGAACAATGGTCAGAATTTAAAGATCCCGGATTACATTGTGGTTTTGTGGCTAGGCTCTCATTGTGTTGATGCAGTTTTTGTGACCATGAAGTATTGATTGCATTATGAACTTCACTTAGATGATAAGTGGTGTCTTGGAATATGTATATTCATAAACTGAAAGACCTCCATTTCTTAATGGCTATCCATTTCTTAGCAGATGTACAGCAGAGTGTTGAAGGGAGAGGTAAAATTGAATTGCACTGCCAAGGGGAAACCAATTTTTTTCCCTGCTGTTTCAAGCTCTCATTGAGGGCAAACCAACACAATTGCTTTGTTTTTCCATATCACGTTAACTATTTCTCATGTGGATATCACACTGAAGGCATCATTGAATGAGAATCCGTGAATTAAGTTAGTATGAAATGAAAATATGGAGGTTACAGGCTGCCACAGACCATGCCTTTCCATTATAATGTAAAAAAGATAAACTCAACATCACAGGACTAGACCTTTAACTTCTAAAAACTCAAATCAGTGATGCAAGAGTGTAGTAATTGTAAAATGATCTTCTAGCAAATTGTATGATATAAACATCCTTTTTAAGTGTGCTAGGGTCTTAAGAAAATGTGGATGAAAGGATTTCTTTCACCTTTTTAGGGGGATTCTTGAGGCAGCGTTTTGAAGCACAACGCTTCAAAGAAAGGGTCATCTAGGGAAATGATAGTGCGGGTAAAGATGCTGTTTGAAAGTACTCCAGTGAAGTAATGCATTCACTGTAATGTGTGATCAAACAATAGGATGATTCACGGCCACATCACGAATTACCTCACAGCACACTTTTAGGAAGATTAGTGTAGTCAGAAAGATGATTTTATGCTCCAAACTCCCAAATCACTTCCTTTTAGCAGCAAGTGTTGAATAGAGAGAGAGCCAGGATGTGCTCCTTCTCTTCTGAGACAGAAGTATTGTTCTTCTGTACTGTTCCCTTAAATGGAAAACGGTAATTGGCCAGCACTTACATGGTGCCTTTCTCGTCTTCCAACCTCAATGTGCTTTACGCTACATGTCAAAATTAACCCATTCACAAGCAGATTCATACACTGATGGCAGAGGCTACCAAGCAAGCTGCCCTGGGCATCAGGATGGAATTTAATTACATTTACACTCTTAAACAGTCATGGTGATGCCTTCAGGAGCAGGTCAGGGTTCAGGATTTCTGCCAAATTCAAGCTGCAGGCCATCCGTCTTTTCATGAGTGGTGCCACAGCTGCTCAAAATCAATACATTAATGTTTTTTAATGAGGTTATCCATGTCCATATCCATGACTTGTTTGGTCTTCTTCTTCTGCAGTGGTTTAAAGATACAATATGTGGAACTTTGCACAGAAATTTTGCACATGATTTTGCACATATATATAATAAATGACCCCTCCTGTGGTAGTCAGACAGTTTTCAATGGGAAAATTCAGAATTTTTATTATTGTAATGGGCTGTGTCTTGTTACAGTGCTATGATGGAGCCACCATGACAGATAAAACTGGTTTATTGTTGTCATAGAAATTTTGGATGTTAGATGAAAGAATGCTACATAATGAAGTGGTAGCTCCTACTTGAAGATGCCTCTCATTCATGTTTTTAGGGTTGCATACTGGATGGACTATGATCATGTCATCGGTTGCGAGCTCTTTTAACCAAGACTACCTCTGTAAATACAAGGCATTTCAGGTCAATTAAAGACTAGGCCTGCCACACAGTAAAGCCACCTCCATGCATCCTCCTTGTTTTGAATTAATAACTCTTTCCATTAAAGTTGCAGTCAGTGTGGTGCATTAACCAAGCCATTTAGGTTTCATCCATGAATTTATCCTAAAGCTGTTAAAAGTGACCTTACTGGATTGCGCTGCAAGCGATCTCTGAATGCTGTGAAAGTACCTCAGAGTGTGAACCAGGAAGGGCAATCTTTATAGCTTTTCTTCCACATTTTGTGAAATCCACTAATGAAACCAGAACACTAGTTTATTGTTTGGGAAATAGAACTTATGAAGAGCAGTTTCTGTTAAACAAGGTCCTCAATTCAAAACAAGAAGGATAAAGTAGAGCTAGGCAGAGCTGAGAAGCAGTGGTCATCATATTGTGTTATTGATTTGATTGAGAGCATTCTGACATACTGTGCATTTAAAGGCACACAACTGGTGAGTGAGCTTCACCAGTTATAAATCTGTGTAGTTCACAGACAAAAATGTTTTCCTCTCTTTGTATTGTTCATCAGTGTAGGATACTTTACATATTTGTAAGCCTAGTTCTTTGTATGATCTGTACAAACAAAGTCACTGATTTAGTGTTGGCTAAGTAAATGACACTGTAATAGATACCAACATAACCTCACTTTACTGCATGTTTATTTGTCAGTACCATAAAATCTGGTATTTAAGACATGCTACAGTCATCTACTGAAGCTCTGACTGAAAATGTTCACCCATCACCTTTTTTCCCATGAAGAAGACATGACTAAGACCGGTCAGTAAAAACTGGAGTGTTGATTTCTCAGTGTTGTCGATTTAAGTCCCAAATTGTGATTTTAACTCAATTCTGATTTAAATAGTCTTCATTGTTATTTTCCAGTATTAATCCATTTAGTGTCAATCCAACTCTGTAGAGCAGCGGTGTCAAGCTCAAGGCCCAGGGGCCAAATCTGGCCCGTGGTACAGTTACACCCAGTCCGCAAGATCATATCATATTCTTATTATAACTGGCCCTTAAACATGAGGTCTGCAGATTTCCTCCAGTATAAAAAAGAAAACTTTACCTTGATGATATCAAATATCCTTACATCATAAAAATGTGAAAAAAAAAGTAAAAACAAATAAAAGTATGGGGAAGTAAATTCATATGTGTTTTCATTTCATATTTTAAAATTTTCATTGCACAGTTAGGCTATGACTTTGATCTATTATTTGGACATTTATTTCAGATTTTGACCTTTTAAACTTATAATTTTGACTCTAATATTTTGACTTTTTCAATTTATAATTTTGACTTTTTGTCTCATATTTTGACTGTCAATTTATTATTTTCACTTATTATTCAATATTTTGACCTTTTCAATTCATTACTTTGACCATTATCTCATAATTTTACCTTTTAGCAGACTACTTTAAATTTAAAGTCATTTTTTCCCCTTAAAAACACAATTGTGTCTTTCTTTTTTATATATTTGCCTTTTTAATACATTATTCTAACATCTAATTTTATGCTTTGGCCTCTTGCACTAATAATTTTGATTTTTATCTCATATTCTGACCTTTTCAATTTATTATTTGGACTTTTATCTCATATATTTACCTTTTAGGTTCACAGTTTTAAATTCTGAGTTATATTTTTGTTTTAAAAACATGATTGTGACTTTCTTTTTTATATATATTTGTCCTTTAAAAGCATTATTTTAACATCTAATTTTATGTTTTGACCTTTTGAACTAATAAGTTTGACTTTTTACGTCCGATTTTGAGCCTTTAGGCTTATCGTTTTGACATTTTAAATCTCAAAATCATCTGTCATCAGTGCTATTTTTCCCCCCATAATTTATCACTGGCAAAAATGAGGTTGACATATTGGTTAAATGTGGACCCTGTTAGACCCTCAGGTTAGACCCCTTCTGTGATTGAGTTTGACACCCCTGCTGTAGACAGTCAATGATCAAAGCTCCGCCTAAATCTGCATAATTTTCCCATGATGCCCTCAGGCAGATTGTTTATATGTGTTTTAGATGTTTTATTGTGTTTAGGTGATGCCTGCTGATGGTAATCATTGCTGGAATTCCTCTGCTCATATTTCCGGTGGATTATTGTAGTTTTTTAAGTTTTGAAACTTTTGCACCGTGAGTGAAATAGTTTACTGAGTTAGTGACATCCTGCCTGTTTAGCACAGGCATGTTTCGAAACCTTAGACCATAAGTCTCAATCATCCATATGACTTGTGAAATTACTAAAATGTTATGCTCAAGTGATTGATTTTGTTTTTAGATAAACAAATGCTTCAAAGCATCTCCAGACAGACTGATCCTAATTCAGTATTAAAAATGCACGTTAATGTGTCACAAAGTAACATCCAGAGTGTTACAACAACAGAGTAACAGTCAGAGAACAATATGAACTTGTTAAAAGTGTTAATTTTAACACTGTGAGAGTTGAATTTACATGGACTTCGAGTTGATTTGTTATAACAGGACAATAAATTATCAACACAACTGAGAGTCATTTTTGCACTCTTTAGAGTTGATTAACCTGTTACATTTAACACTCTACAGTGAAAACAAGTGTTAAAATCTTACTTAATTTAGAATTAATTTAACTCTAAAATTTTCATACTAGGGAAAGAGCACCAATGGGGGGGGGGACTATAAACACTCAGATACAGTATTAAATTGAACTCTTAAACTTGAACTAAAAGTAAGTTTAGTTTTTTGTCACAGAGATTAAAGTAAGACTAAAATGTAAGAGGTGGACTGTTGGACATTGAAAATCCATGATATTTCACAGCTGAGTATATTTGGTCCGTCAGTATCTTAATCAATATGATTTACAGTAAATAAGTTAGTGTTTATTTGTTTATTTAATTTGGATCCCCATTAGCTGTACCCTGGAACACAGCTAGCCTCCCTGGCTAAAAAGAAACGTATTTACAGGCATATCAAATATACATTTAAAAATACAAGAAAGCACCACAGTCTGTGCAAACCATTGCATTTTGGAAAAAGAATTAAAACCATACTTTTCACAAATCAAGAAACTTACAATATTCATTGAACTTTACAATAATATCAGTCAAAAATAAATGTCACCCACAAAACATTGATACAAAGGTTAGGATAAGAAAACTACAAACACTTATTATGTGCATAGTGTCCTACAAATATGACTAAGGTGTTTTTTAAAATTATTTTTAAAAACATTTTTTGTGTTCTTTTGGTCAATTACAGAGGTAAGGAATTCCATGCCTTCATTTCTCTGTTCTCTGCTGTACGTTTTAAGAAATTGGTGTTTGCTTTGGGTAGTGAGAGCTGTCCATTTTTGCCTGTCTAGTGTTATATCTATCATCTATACTCTAAATTCATTTATGATTATAATTTATATAATGCGTGTTTTTGAATTTATAATACATTAAAAGTTTGGTTTATTAGATTAGTTTGAAGAAAATGAATGCCTAAAGTCTAAAGAGTAAGGACTTTTTAGTGAGTAAATTTGAGCTAAAATGTTTTTGGCTGTTTGTCGACTAAAACTAGAGTAAATGACTAAAATGTGACGAAAGGTATTGTAATCTAAAGACCAAAACTAAGACTTAATTCAAAATAGCTGTCAAAACTAACAATGCACACTACACAAGACCTGAAGCAGTGTAAAATTCACTTTTGTTACAGCCATTTCACTGCATACATAGCATGCACACCACACCAGTGGGGGTTGGAACAACTTTTTACCTTTTTTTCCAGCTATGCGCTCCTGGAAAGTCAAAGCTTGCTGCTGCACTAACCCAGAGAGCATCTTTTGAGCAGAGCCTTACCCACCTAGTAAAACTGTGTATGCATTTTGCAGTAAAATGTTTAAATGTATGTCGAGAGTGTTCCTTACAGAAGTAAAAAACCTTGTGGAGTGCTAGTTTGATTGAACAAGGCCCCCAGAGCACATATCCTATGAGAGATAGGGATAAATGAGAGGATATCAAGATAGAGGACACGTTCTCCGTTAAAGCCAAAAATAATCTGAAGATTATTGTCAGTTTTTCCTCAACCTACTTACCCCTCTCTCTTTGCTTTTTGGCCTGTCTGATTTCTAACTACCCTGACAGACTACCTTAAACCACCTCCATATCGGGCCACAGCTTTTTGGTATATATCACAGCCAACCCTAAGTACCAACAAATAAGCCCAGGCAAAGCAGTAATTCATCACAAGATGCTTGGCTGTAATATATCTCTCTGTCTTGGTCTCCATAACTCTTCCTCATAGTAGCCGTTCGAACACTGCAGTGTTACCAGGGACAGGAGCGATAACTCTGCTGTAATAATGGACCTCTGCACACCCATGTTGATAGACGAGCCCCCCTTGTAGGAATAAATTCTAAGTAACACACACCTTTTAATAACGGGCCTATCTGTTAGAAGTCTCAGGTGGGAGAAAACTCAAGAGACTGAAATTCCCACATGCATGCTATGAATGCCTGGGCCGCCCAAGGTTGTCACCATAGAGAGCCATTCTATGTCTCAAAGCACTGAAAGAACTGATGAATGTGTTTAGTTTAGCAGTTTTATGCACATCTGAGGCTCACGGTGCTGGAGGTCATCTTTATGAAGTGGAGCACCTTATTTAGAAGTGCTAGCAGGGTCCATGATTTGGTGACGCCTCCAGTTCATTTGATATTCCGCCCCCTTTTTTAAGGCTTTATATATTTCAGACAATATGAATTTGATTAACATTTTGTTCAGACATTCATCATCCAAAGAAGACCAATTGAACTGACTTTGCTGTTACACTCAAGTTTCATCTAGTGCCACCAAAGAATCTCTCACAATCTATAAAATAGACTCACTTAGTGGACTGAAACAAATTTAAAGCAGTTTTTTGTTTCTGTAGGCTTTATGGTATTAACTTAAAAAGTCTTTACATGCTTTCACATTTTGTCAATATTTAGTTTTATCAACAGTATTTTAAAATGCATTCCCAAAGTCTCAGCTGTCATTAATTTAGAGTTATGAACTGCTGTCAGGGTGCGGAAACATTATGAAGGATGGTAAACACGGGATAATACAGAGCATGGAGGCTGTACTATCAGAGACAGAACCTGACAGAGTGGTCAGTGTTCATTTCATTCATGATAAATATGACAGAATATTTCCATTAATGACCTTCCTTCTGTGAGGAAATTGATCCATGATGACAAAAACTCTGATAGTTGCAGAATGAGACAAGACTAAAATGTTACTGCTGGACTGCTGGACATTCAAACCCATAATATTTTTCCACTTAGTGTATCGTCTGTCAAATAAAAGCACAGAGGGAGCAGGAGTGAGTATGTCTGTGTCTTTGTGTAGGCAAGGTTAAATCTGCTGCTCTTCTGTGTATGCCACAGGCAGTATTTGCATCAAATTTAAAAAAGCTCACGCTGCCAGAAGCATCCATGCACATGTTAGCTACTGCAATAAAATCTTGTCCCTCATTCTACCTCTTTTTTCTTCTGTTAACTTTCTGATGTCAAATGATTAGGCCACATTGGGTTGGTTTATATGATTGGCCATAACAATGTCTGCCATTGTCTTTAAGAATGATCTCACAACTTTAGGTGCTGAGTATTCTATGTTGAGTAAAATAGATGAGTAAGTATTGAGAATTAAACATAGACAGGATCTCACTGATGTCACCCATTGTCTTATGATGAGCCATTTTGAAGCCTTATGATGGCAAATGCCATGTTGGAAGAGCTATCTCTACTAGGGGTGGGAATCACAGGATACCTCACAATACGATACAATACGATACACAATACATGGCCCACGATACAGCGATTCTGCAATAATCAATATAATAACAAGTTAAACAAAATATGTCTAACTAGAGAATACATTATAGTCGTAAAACAGTCAAGTGCAGGTCAATTTATTTACTGCAATTTAGTGTTAGTTTCACAGCATTTGACAGCATTTGATGAAAAACTGAACATTAAGTGCATGAAGTCTTAGCACATACATTTGGTTTATATATACGTATAGTATATATATAGACAGTATGTATAGCCTAACTACTATGTAATTTTAAGTTAACATGGAATACAACAAAACAGAATTAAGCTTTTAAAAATATCTTGTCCTGCATCATCTAGAATTTAACTATCTTTGTGCAATCTGAAGATGAAGATTTTCCTCATTTGCTGCACTAAATTAACATGCTGTCAGGATTTTTTTTCCCTTTTTTAAGAAAAGGGGCATAAATCAACATAGAGTAAATGTACTTCAGACTTTTCTATTTCATGATATATCTGTTTTTATTTCATCACTTAACAACAAGGTGTTTGTGAAGGGAGACTATGGGAAACAAGCTGATCCTCATGACCAGCTTTAAGGGGGGGGGGTCAAATGTCTGCTGCCAACTAGCAGTCAGGGGATGAAATTACACCACAAACTACCACACCAACAAAGTAAATTATATTAATAAACTATTGATACTGCATTTCAAAATATCAATACAGTATTTTGCCACGAAATATCGTGATATTTTAGTGTGTCAATGTTTTGTCCCACCTCTAATTTCTACCTGACTTTGAGTCAATCAACAGGCAAAGAAGTGGTAATGAGGCAGGCTTTAAGCCTCTTGGTGAGGAGCTACATTGCTCCTACAAGTTAGTCTCAACCACCCCTAGTTTGTGCAAAAATTAGTCTAAATCTTAGCCTCAGTTTAATCAAATGGATGAGTAATAAAAAAAAATAGAATTCTGCAGACATTTTTTTGTGAATTAAGAGATGAGCTACCGGCTGTAGTGCTTTACTTTTCTATAACATAAACTCTTTCTAACAGACCTTTTCATTACACTATTTTCAAGTGCATGTATTCTCAAAATGTTATAAAAAGATGTGTATCAAACTCCTCACCAGCCATTTTCCTTTGCTACTTTTGGTTTTATTTCTGCATCTGCCCTACCAAACAAATTTATCCTCTGCAGAGGGAAATCGTGGTCATCATTTCGGATAATATCTTCAGGTCCCCATCTCAGCCTTTGCTTACGCTGAATGCCATCCATCCGTCTGTGGCTGATGAGCTGTCTGATAAGCCTCATTGTAATGGCCCTGTGAGATACTTCCACATCTCTGCTCTGTGGATCAGCTGGAGAAAAGGGCTATTTGAATCTGAATTAGAAATCAGATGGCCTTTTCTTACTTGACCTGTGAACTAAATTGGGCAGTGGAGGTATGTGATTCATCTTAAAGAGCACAAGCCACACTGCAATCATATTTCTGCAATGCCTAAAAAAAACATAAAATACAGCAGCTTAGGCTGAAAATTTACCCGCCAAATAAAAGCAAATAACCTGAGAATATTTGGTTTTTAAAACTTTGTCTCTGTCTTGTTAGACTCCTGCAAAGTAAAATATTTTTTTTCTGAAGTGTTGTCATTATTCTCCTCAAGTCGAATGGAATAATAAAGGTTTTGTGGAAGGTACGAGAGAGGCAGAAAAAGGCACATGAACAAGTTAAGTTTTATATGTGATGTCGGATTGCTTATTTAGTGATTTCTGCTGCCTGTATTGTTTCTGACCTTGAAAAGAGCATGAGCGTGTTTGTGCAGTCTGTCATCTTTCATTTGAACAATCCTCCAGTGTGCACAATCCACCAAACTTCCCCCAATGGATCTTAAAAAAAACAATAAGTACCTGAAAATACATGAATATATAAAATCAGAGTATAGAAGAGAATTTTATTAGCTCAAATCTTGTTGAGCACTTAAACTTCCTGAACATTTAGACATATTTTACATCAAAGTCTGTTCATTGCAAACACAGTATTAAGGTGAAAAGTGTTCCCCTGAGGTCGGAGGGTAAGAGGCTTCGATATTGCGTTATTGTAGACAGCTATGGAGAAGTAATCTCTCCAGGCTCTCCACTTGTCACACTGTGTGAACAGCAGTGCTCTACTTATTTTTAGCTCCTCCAGGTAAAAAGAGAAAGAATCGAAAGTGAACATAAATAACAAAACTCCCCTAAAATCAATGATTCCAAATGGATGGTCCCCCCTCAAGAAGTGACTTTGAGTCATAAGATGTCTATGATACCGGTCATAAAGCTAAGACTGATAACTCTGTATATAGAAGCTAGCGGTAGAGCATGGACTCTTCCTTATCCCTCATATTTCCTCTGCTTTATCTTGTTATCTATGTGATGGTGTCATGTTACAAGTCTGCAGCACATGCACTTACCATGAGTGTTTGATAGTTTTTATGTTCTCTGAACCTCGATATTACGCTCAGATACATTTACAGTGGAGCATGATGTCAGAAAATCAGACAGTTGCTGTCAATTCTAATGTTCTTTTGGAGGTTTTGAGCCTCAGAATAGCTTAAGAAACTTGTTCAATACTGTTTTATTCAGCTTGATAGTTGACATCTCCTGTCATGGTAATATCTGCCAAAAACATGATCTTTTGTCTTTTTGCCAATCTGTCTGTCAGATTAAATTGATTTAAATTGAATTTTTACAGCTTTGGCACAGTTAGGCTAGACTTTGTTGGCCCCTAATAATCTGTGATGGTGATAATTTTTGGCTGTTGAAGAGAGAATGTTGTCCTGAAGTCTTGTTTCTGCAGTTATGTCCTAACCTTAACACTAACCTTTTACCACTAAACAGGAACTTATCACCTCCTTGTTAGCAGTGAGTAACTACTTTTCTTAAATATTGATTTCAGTGAATTATTCCTTTAGTTGTTAGGACAGCAGAAGAGGGACAGGATATATGTGAAAAGAATGGGGGGGGGGGGGGCATGGCCTTAACCAGTACTACAAGATAATCATGCCTATTTGGGTCACGTTGCCCTTTCCGTTCAAAGTCAGCAAAGGCCCAAGACTGGATCTCCCCTCTCCAATCTGCTTGGAACACTATTGGAGCTACTCTGACATGAGACAGGAAATATTAAACATGTTAAATTTTATGATCAGAAATCCTGTTGTGTTGGGGGAACACCAAGGTTATGTAGACAGGAACTATAGCCAATCTCCAAGCAAGCTGACTGAAGGAGGAAGCACAACAAACACAGTCAAGGCAACGATAGAAAACCTGAAACATAAAGTTAGATGGACATCAGGCATGGAGGAGCAACTTCTTGATTTTTGGCTGTAAAAGGTACCACAATCAAACCGACAAGAAGAGGAGTAGGATCAAAAGTCACTGCAGCGGATGTAGCAAGTAGCTAAGATTTGAGACTCTGCTTGTAGGTGAGTGAGGCTGTTGGTGAGTGGTTTGCTGTTTTGTCATTTCACACTGTAAGAATAAACTGTTCAAATCTGTCAGCATCTCCTGACTAGCTGTCTGAGTCTGCCGGCTTCTACAGAGACAAGAAACCAATGGTGATACCATGATGGGATCTCCACTGTGTTATCGTGGATGCACTGCATCTAGCATCAAAAAGTTCTCCAGCTTTTCTGCAGACATAAACACGATGATGCTGACTGAAGAGTTCAAACTTGGACTCAGCAGTCCAGAAAACCTTCTTTCAGTTATCAACAGTCCAGTGTTTGTGCTCCCTGGTAAATCTGAGGCATTTCTGGATTTTTACAGGCCTCAATCATGGCTTCTTATAAGCTATTCTTTCTTTAAGCCTTGTTCCGTCAGTCTTCTGCTTAGGTCAATCCGGAGACTTTCTCAGACTGTCCTCTCTAGAGACTCTCCTTCTGTCTCTAGTACTTAAAATCTTGAGGGGTCTGACATCTGCTTCTGTTAACATTTGTTTCCTGCCTCTTCCAAGGTCTTTTACCAACTCTCTCATTCCTGTTTTCAACTCTATCCTCTGTTCTCTATTGGTAAAAATAAACCTTAAAAAAGAATCTAAACAGTCACATTACATGTTTGCATAAATACTATATTCACAATCTTATCGTCCTCACTGTGGTCTTGTTTCTTTTATGCATGCACTTAAACAGAGACACTTGTCAGTCAAACTCATGATCAGGTTTGAATCTACTTATCGTTATATTTGTTAATGTTGCCCCTTTCTAGTTAATTTTTACCCTCATCCATAAAAATGAAGAGAAACATCTTTTTTGATATGCATTGCTTGTTTCCCTAAACAAAAAGACAGTAAAGGGCTAAGAAGGTTTAAATATTCAGGAGTTAGCACTAGTTGTGTATTAATTCAGCTTTGTTTTGCTGATTCAGTTCACACACAATATTTTGTTTTTTATCAAAATTGTCATCAGTGATTATTTAGCAGCACATTTTTAAACAAAGAAATTCCCTTTGCTGTACAGCAGTAATTACCACTGCATTGTTATTAATGAGATATGCATGTTTTATTTTTAAACAAGCTTCTTGATTATTTTTTTAACACTGAGCTATGAAATCACCTGAGGGATTCTGCTGCTTTGTACTACGGCCTCCCTGCAGAATAAAAACACCTCTCCCTTCATCAAGGGCAATTTGACAATAATTTCTAAGGAAAGGGACAGAATTACTCATCTGCCTCACCCACCTATGTCCTTAGATAATGAATCATCACTGCATGTGATGACGCTCTTTCATTTCACTGTATATGCAAAACGAAGGTGCACGGTCCTCTTGTGCTGTTTGTTTCCTTGTCAGTGTCTCCAGTCATTAGCGCTGGATGAAAGCAGTTTGTCAGCTTCAAGGACTCGTGATTGTACTAAAACAAAAGCAACGGGGACGCTCTCCAAAGAACTGACAAGTAATGTGGTGAATTACCGGAGCACCTGCAGGCTGTTAAAGTGATATACTCCGCCCCAAAACTCCAGCCTCTTTGTGGAGGAAACCTTTGTAGGCTTGAGACATCGCTTTTTCATTGAGAACACAGACTGCAGTCAGCTCAAAAGTTTTCAGAGTATCAAAACTTCTAATAACTGTCACCTGCAGTATCATGTACCTCTGTCCATTCTGTCCAGAGCCTAAAATTTTCATCCAAACATGTTTTAATAATATGCCTGAATTTCAATCAGCTAACAAACCTCTGTTGATCTTTGAAACAGGCAAGTGTGCATGGTTTAACAAACCCTCCATCCTCAGCGCAGGGCAGAAAGGAGCTGTGAATCCCCTTTACCATGCCTCCAAGCCTCTGTGAAATGTGTGTTTAACCCAGTAACCTTCAAGTACATCTCATGAGTAAAGCACGCTGGATAATATGTATGTTGATTCATTTTATTTTATCCAAGACACCAACATGTTTTTGAATATTTTAAGTACTTATCTCCCTTTGTTTGAGTTGTGGTTCTTCTGTTATCTTAAATCTATTTGGGATTGTGCAGTGTGCAAAAGAAATGCATATCCCAAAACTTAATGACTCTGAGTTTTGCTTTCTAATAGGGTCATAAAATTAGGAAATATCTCTGTAATGGATCCAAAGATTGAATTTCTTATCTTGCAATTAAAATATCAGTAATAATAAGATTTTTTCTTCATAGATACAAGATAAAATATCATAATTATGAATTTTACAACTCAGAGATAGAGATCTCAAACCACCGGAAAATTCATAATTACATGATCCTGAGCAAGCATGGATGCTTTTTAAAATCACATGTATTTTTTAGAAAATATCTTGTATTAACAAGACTAAGCTTTCATAATTGAAATAAGGAATCTTTCTTTGACCATAGATTGGTCAATTTGTGTTCAAAACCCTCTAACCTGACACGCCATATGGATTGTTTCACACATCCATCTGGAAAACCTTTCATAGACAGTGTTTGGGAAAGGGCAGAGCCTTTGAAAAGAACTCGGAGAGTGATTGGATGAACGTGCTGTCTGTCACATCTTTACAGCTCAATCAGAGCAACAAAACACTTGACGTAGCCGCTACTGAGGAGTAAACTCCATATAGAACAGCATAACGCGAACCATGGCGACTGTAGACATGTCAGTAAATGACTTTTGTCGTTTTTGAAACGAAAACAACTCAATGCTGTTCTTTGTTCTTTTTAGTGAAGAAATGCCATCAATTTCTTATAAAACTGGCGCTTTAGCAGCATCCACACAATGTCTTCTGCCATAATTGCACCAGTCTCTTGTTGCTGCTTACATCACGACTCTGCCGTGCCTGAAAGTACTGCCCTTCCACACTGATCGGTCCTGTCACTCTCTAACCGGGCCAAAACGGTTCAGACAGGAGCTTTGCAAGATGGATTCGCCAGTGGGAAACAAGGAAACAGACATATCCATCTGCTTTGCAAGGTTAAAAACTGTCACCTATTGTCATGAATTTGTCCAAAAGAGATTGCAAGGTTAGCGCTTCTGTAAGTAAGGGCATAACAGTTGGAGTGATAGACGTACAATGACAAAATCTGACATTTATGTTGATCTTAAATCAGTCATTATTGAATAGTGTTAGATCACAAAAAAAGTTAAATCATGACTGTTAACATTCAGAGCAGATCTGTGCTGTATTCATACTTCTATTTACAGTGAACTGTTATAAATCTGTAATGGGGAAGAACTTGGAATATATGAAAAGTGAAAAGTTGCTTTGAAGATGCAGAGGCCTTGAGCAGAACAGAATGTCCACTCTGATTCAAGGATAAACTGATTGGAATACTGAGGTCAAAGGTCAAGGTCATTGGGCCTCTCGTTCTTTCCTCGTTTATAAGATTACAACAAAGGACACCACCACAGAAAGCACCGCCCCTCTTCCTGACCCACCATTGTACTTTAGTATCCAGCAATATTATACCTCAGGGAGGCATACAACCTCCAGGCGGTGGCTCTAGTTTCAGTAATGTAATGCATACATGCAAGCATACATGCTCATGTGGTGCATAAAAAGAACCTTCATACTGTATCTTTAGGACAGGTTTAGATATTCAGGCAGTAGCAGTATTGATTCACTAATCTGTGTACAGACAGAGCTGGTTTCAGTGTGTATAGTGAGCTGTAATCTGTAACCTTTAATTGGACAGTGACGATTTTCCAGAGTCAGTATAATCTTTTTTCCTATCAGCAATATGCATTCATGTGGTGGTAGGTGTTGACAAACACTTTATCGACAGTCCTTCAATTACTGTATCAGTCAGTAGGCCAGACGTGTCAGATCCCAGAAGATCGTGAGTATATTGTTGAGGCAGATGGACAGAAGGGAAGGGAGTGCCTCTAGAAAACATGAACAGCAGTCATTTATTTTCTTTTACCTCAGAACAGACACTTCTGACAAGCATTTCCTCTACCACCTTTTAAGGAGGTCTTAAGGACTTAATATCTAGTGGCAGCATGACTTTCAGACTCAAACCAGATAGATAAAATGCCTGGAAAACATGTGTATGCTGTCGCACCAAATAAGAGCCAGTGGTGTGAGCTGTATTGATTTCCTATGCTGTCTAAACTTTCACACACATGCAGAACAGGTCCCTGGACTCATTTCCTTGAGTGCTCTTAACAATTCTGTAAGATTTGTTTGGCTTCTGGAGTGCTTGCTTTGAATCGAGTCCACATTCAGCTCATTTGCACTGCTTAAGAATTTTGCTTAAAATCTTTTGAAGTGCTAAAGATGTGCACTGATCACAGTGTAAGGCTTATGTGAAGCTTGGCATGCATGGAACTGTTTCTTAAATTGTGAATACACATGATAATACATGCATTATTTTTTCGTGAGATTTTTTTAATGATTTTGCATCTTTATGACACCAGCCTAAGCAGTATCTGAGCCTTTCACCACTTTTTTGCAGAAATAACATGAGAGGATCAACACCAGCCTCATATCTATGTCTTAGTGGGTAGTTAGAGCCAAGTGTGTTAGGCTTTGCTTGGCATGAAGGCTGGAAGCAGAAGGAAACAGCAAGCCTGGCTCTGTTTCTTTGTTTGAAGACAAGCACATAAAATCACCGATCAATATAATGCTTTATTATTTTTATTAATTCTTCTCCCCGTGCTAAAAAGAAAAAGTAAATGACAAAAAGTGTTTTCTGTTTCTTCACGGCTAACAACAGGGCACAGTAATTACCTGGAGTGTTGTCGTCGTAAAGTTTCAAGGTAAACACCTGAGAGGATGCAGATGAGCCACCAATGGAGGTTTAAACTATTTGTTAAAGCAAGTAAGGAAAAATATGTTTCTGTATTTGTTTTTTTCTTTTTTGAACAGAGGTAACATGGGAAATTCAAACGAAACACTGACAAGGACAAAGAGTTTAAAAGAAATAGACCTATTTAGGCCTGATGCTATGTTTACATCTACCTTTTGCAGCATCTGTGTGTTTTGGGTTTTGCAGACATGTTAAAGGCAGATGGGATACATATTTTTATGTTAGCTGACACGTAAGAAAGTTAATGGATCAAAGTGTTTTTTTAAACTTTAGCAGTGATCCAAACGTTGGCTGACAACCCGAGCAAGGAGTGTGGCATAGAGAGCAACTATAACAGTATTTGATATACAAGTGCTTCCTAAAGTGGAGATGGGCCCCAGAGGTGATGTAGGTGGGCTGTGAGAGGTAATTTATAATAACTGAAAATAATAGAAACTACAAAAACAATTTAATAATGTTTTAAATGAGCATATTTCTTGATTGCATGATTTTAATTTGAGTCTCAGGATTACATGGTAAATCTGAAGTCGGATTATTTGATGACACTTCCTCAAACATTCTACTATGCTGGTCACCTCCCAAATTAAAAAATTTATCAGTGTTTTTGAAGACATACATGCTACTTGGGAAGAGTTTGCTAGGCCACAAGGTATGTTTCTATAAATAAATATTGAAAAAGAGATTTAAGTGATTTTGCAGACGCCTGATAAAAATAAAATAACAGTGGCTCATTAATTTTACTTTGTTAGTCCACAAAATCTGTCACTGTAATGATGATGTAACTGAAAGCCAAGCATTTGCATTGTTAATGAAACAAAAACATGATAAATTAAAGGTAAATATTTGAGTCTCATGTTTTGGTAGCACAAAGGTTTTGATGGGCCACAGAAGATTTTCAGTTCTCAGATTGGGCCGCAGCATAAAGAAGTTTGGGAAAGGCTGTTTTAGATGACAACAATAAATTTAAATGGACTGAAAAACACTTTGACAGTGATCCAAATTATGATGTAAATAAGGACATGTAAAAAAGCAAAAAAGTTTAGAAAGGGGGGGGAGAGTGCTGATCATTTTTAACCTGACACGCCAGATGGATGTGCATCACACATCCATCTGGAAAACCACTGATAGACAGCGTTTGGGGAAGGGCAGAGCCTTTGAAAAAAAAACTCGGAGAGTGATTAGATAAATGTTCCGTCTTTTACATCTTTACAGGCCAATCAGAGCAACAGAACACGAGACGTCATAGCCGCTACCAAGGTGCATGTGCACAGCTACCAACGAGTAAATTCTAGAACAGCATAACGCGAACCATGGTGACTATAGACATGTTAGTACACGACTTTTGTCGTTTTTGAAAAGAAAACAACTCACTGCTGTTCTTTGTTCTTCTTTTTAAGAAATGTCATCAAGTTCTAATAAAAATGGCACTTTATCCAAGCTAATGTGTTCCGCCATAATTGCACTGGCCTCTTGTTGCTGCTTGCTTACGTCACAACTTCACTGCACCCAAAAGTATGGCCCCTCATTGCTGATTGGTCCTGTCACTTTCTAGTCAGCCCAAACTGTTCAGATGTGAGCTTTTCAAGATGGATTCGCCAGTGAGAAACACAGAAACAGGCGTATCCATCTGCTTTGCAAGGTTAGATCATTTTGATTTGGTTGATTAATAATTAAAAAGATATTAAAGGGATATTTTGGTATTTTTGAAGTTGGGTCATAGTGGTACTTGGCAGTAGTTGTGCCCCAAGAGATTTCAGTATGCACTGCCCCTTTAAGAAGTGTGCTGGCAGTAACGCCAGGGAAGGTAGGCTATGCAGCATAGCAGATGTGTACAGTTTGGGGAGTTTCAGGTAAAAATGGGCCAAGAACCCATGCTGGTTCACATAAATGCTGTATCAAAAAAATGTAAAGCGTTTTTTTTTTTTCATTTGGAATCCCTCTGTATTTGGTACTATTTTACAACACAACATTCGCCTATGTGTCCTTCCGTGACAGCGTATCAGCTGTTTGGGTCTGTTTGGGTCTGAGGGCTTTAAGAAGAGACAACTGCAGCTAACTAAACTAGAAGTTTAGGAAAAATACACTGATTTACAGGTACACCAAGGAATAAAGCTTTCAAATGTTTTTTTTTCATAGAGATTTCAAATAATCTGAAATTCTGTGCATTTTTTCAGAAAATCCCCCAGTTTTTGGGGTAATAAAAATCCTCCAAAGCCTTCCAGTTTTGGGGGTTGTTTTAAGACAACCACCAAAATAATTTGCTTTTAGACCACTGGTTCCAAACCTGCATTGCAGGATCCCCTAGAGGAGGGCCAAAGATTTCAGGGTGGGCCAGACTTGTCTGCTTTGAGGTCATTAAAGGTAGATTTTAACATTATTAGCAATATCATGCCAAAACACCCATGGAAAACTTTACACAATTGACTTTTGGTTAAATTTTCTTATAATTTTATCAACCAATATCATGTGATCATAACTGTAACTTACAATGCCCTGGGGGCATATACTCAGGTGAGATAAGGTCAGCAACTCTGCCAATGACCCTCCAAGCTTTATTTCTAGCCCTGACTCCACTCACTTTTGGAACTGAATAAGTTTTTTGAAGGAGAGGCAAACATCTTCAAGAACCTTAACCAAGTCCATTTACCCCCTTTGGATCAAGCTTTGAAACCCTTTGGGGACAATTTAATTCAAGCACTTGCTGTAAATTAGACACTTCCCGCCCATTACATGGTACCATGCCAATCCCTTTTAGTACAGTCTTATTAATGCAGAAACTAAAAATATCCAGCCCCCCTCGTACTAGCCCAAAATATCTTATTGGTTTTTCACTTTCCAAAGTTTGTTTGTTGGGGCTCATTGTCTTGGATTCCCCAAACAAATCATCATAATCCCTCAGACACTATGCAGATGGTGCTTGATAATTAGGAGGGTGAAATATGTCACTTTTATGAGCATTGTGTTTGGCTCTGCTGCAGAAGTGTTGCACTCAGTGCAGCAGCCAGACTGCACCCTCCTGTTCTTCGCTCTTAATTGACACATCAGTGAGGACTAGTGTGGTTAAGATGTTGATGAAATATACAGTGTGGTTACTGTGTGTGTGCCCATTACCTCTGCAGTAGATCTCTCATTTTGTCTCAGCCTACAGCGTAATCAGCGGTTTTTGGGGGGCTTTTGAATATCTGGTTTTATGACCCATTATCCTTCATCAAGCATCCTTGTGATTTCGTTAAGTATGTCTTCACATGAAATAAAGAGTTTTTGTCTTCTCGTTTTTGTACAATTTTGTTGTAGAGACAGCAAGAGCTCAGTGTGAGGCCTTGAGGCCACAAAATAAGAGAGCAGGAAAGAGGGATCAAGGGGTTTCTGTTCATCAAGTTTAAAACTCACTGCAAATGAAGTTATGTAAGAATTGATGAAGGCCTTTTCAGACAAACCCTCTACTTCAGCAGGGGCTTCGTGAGTAATAGTATGTGTCACAGGTTTTGAACAAACGTTTGTTTTTTTTTGCATTTGGACACTTTGTATGGATCTAGTGGTGAATTTGAAATTGGCCTTTAGGCAAATAGCTTGAGAATATTTTTTTCTTACAGCACTGGTGAAAAAATCAGATTATAAATTGTTATTCCCAACAGCTATTTTAGCAGTAAGTCTGGCAAGTCTGAATAATGTAATCACAGAAAAATAAAGTGAATGCTTTGGTTGATAAAACTGAAACCATGTCTTCAAAAGGGTTGCTCCTTTTTCAAACGAGGTGTGAGAGGAACTTTTCTCCTTTATTGTCTGCATTAGATGATGGCTACTCAGTGGGAAAAAACATACAGAGAGCTAAAACTAAGCTAACTGAGAGCCTGCATGTGTAGCAAAAGATAAGTTGCTCTTTCAAGAGGTGGTGTGTCAAAGGAAAAGCTATCTAAGGTGATATGGTCAGAATATTCTAGTTATTGAAGTGACTCACAATCTGAATTCCAAAATAGTTGGGACACTGTTTAAAGTGTTTAAAAAGTGTTTAAAAAGAGAATGCAGTGATTTGCAGATCTCAAAGTCCCTTCTTCACAATAGAACATAATCAGCTGTTGGAACTACCATTTCGTGAAAATATTAGCTCATTTTAATTGTGATGAAAGCCACATATCTCAAAATAGTAGGGATGGACTAACAATAGGCTACAAAAATAAGCAGTACAAATGAAAAACAGCTGAAGGAAAATTTGCAACTAGTTAGATTTATTGGCAGCAGTTTAGTGACGTGACTGGGTATAAAAGGAGCATTTCAGAGAGGCAGAGTCTCTAAAACGTAAAGATGGGCAGAGGTCACCAGTCTGCAAAAAAAATACATCTAAGAATTGTGGAATAATATAAGAAAAATGTTCCTTAATGTAAAATAAAATTCTGTGGACTTTGAATATCCCATCATCTTCAGTCCATAATATCATCAAAAGTTTCAGAGTATTTGGAGAAATCTCTCTACAAGGGACAAGGCCAAAGATCAGTGTTTTATACTGGGGATCTTTGGGCCCGCTGCATTTAAAACAGGCATGATTCTGGACTGGAAATCACTGCCTGGCTTAGGAGCACTTTCAGAAATCTTTTCTGTCAATACAGTTGGCTGCTCCATCCACAAATGAAAGTTAAAGCAGTCTCATGCAAAGAGGAAGCCATGGGTGAACACAACCCAGAAATGCTGCTGTCTTCCGTGGTCGTCGGGTGAAAATTAATTTAGAATGGACTGAGGGGAAATGGAAAACTGTTCTGTGGTCAAATAAATCAAAATTGGGAATTCCTTTGAAAACAACTGACGTTGTATCCTGCGAAATTAAGAGGAGAGGGATCATCCAGCTTGTTATCATAGCACAGTTCAAAAGCCTGCATCTCTGATGCTATAAGATTGCATTAGTGCCAATGGCATGGGCAGCTTACACATCTAGACAGGCACTATCAATGCTGAAAAGGATACAGAGGTTTTAGAGCAACATATGCTCCCATCCAGATGATGTCTCTTCCAGGGAAGGTCTTGCATATTTCACCAAAGTAATGCTAACCAGCACAGCACATCCATCACATTAGTATGACTTTGCAGCCAGGTGCTGAACTTAGCTGCCTGCAGTCCAGACCTTTCACCAATAGAAAAAACAATTGGCACATCATAAAATGAAAGAATTTGGCAAAGGAGACCTAGGACTGTTGAGTGGCTAGAACCCTACATCAGACAAGAATGGGACAACAATCCTCTCCTAAAACTCCAGAAAGAGATCTCTTCTCTTCACATTTGTTTACAGACTGTTGTTAAAAGAAGAGGGGATGCTACACAATGGTAAACATGGCCCTGTCCCTACTTTTTGAGATATGTTGCTGTCTTCAAATTTAAAATGAGCTGATATCTTTAATGAAACAGTAAAATGACTCAGTTTCAACATCCAGTATGTTTATGTTTTATTGTTATAAGTCTGAGATTTTAAATCATTGCATTCTGTTTGTATTTATATTTTACACAGCAGTCTAAGTTTTTTAGGAATTTAGCTTGCAAACTGATAATAGGTTCTTCAAGGTGGGTCTGTATGAAGTTGCTTAAAGCTTAGCTTCTACTGAATATATACAGAATATATAGCTTAGACTGCACTCTTCTGTGCTTACAGTTTTTAAGAATATCCCGATCAGCTGCAAAACAGCCCAGACTTTCCCTTTCAGATGAGTTTATGAACCAGAAGTCCTTGTTGCATTTTCAAGGGTTGATTGTTCCTGGTAAATCCACACATAAGTCATTAAACCTTAAGCTTATTAAGATTTCTTTTAATGCTGACAGTTTTGAAAAAGATAAAAAAAAAACAGTGTTTTGAGATGTCTTCATGATAGCATAATGTTTCAGACACTAATTTAAAAGAGTAAAGATCTGAAGTCAACCTCAATTTGAGGCTCAACTCAAGAAGCAGCCAGCCACTACAGAGGGCACGTCCTTGATATTTATTTCTTATGAATCTTTGTGTTTTGGCGAGCTGCATTTATTTAACAAACCAAGTTGAATTAAAACAAATTTAATCATGTAATCCAATGTCTTGTTGGATATTTTTTACAACTTCCTCAGTAAATTTAAATACTGCTCAGAAGTGGTGGATAGTCATGAAATACACTTGAGTGCTGTGCTTAAAGGGGACATATTATGCAAAAATCACTTTTTCAGGCTTTTCTAACAAAAATATGTGCTCCTGGCCTGTCCACAATCCCCTCAAGCACCAGAAAAATCCATTCCCTTCGCCCCTCTCTTTCTCCACATTTCAGAAAATGTGTGCTGAAACAAGCTGTTCTCAGATTTTCCCCTCATGACCTCATGTGGGAAGTTAGCACCGCCCCTAGGTTTGGTTGCCCCCCCCCCCAAAGACAATTTTGCCCCCCTCTCCTGATCTTCCTCTCAGTTGCCATCTTAGGTGCTGGGTAGCTCAGTGGGTTACCCTTCTGACTTTGGTTTAGGAGTTTGATGGTTCAAATCCCATTCAGTAGCCTGTTGCACCAGCTATGCGTAAGTTCTACACTAAGTTATGGTGTAAAGTCTACACTAAACCCTACGTCGAAACTAGTTAAGTTTTATCTTAAGTTGTGTCAGTGTTCAGTTGTACCACAGAGACGTAAGGTTGATCTTAGCTAGTAGAGATCTACATCCAAATTATAGAATATTATTTCTGAGGGATAGCTTCTTACTTTTACTAAGTTACTTCTACATTTAAAAAATAAATGTACTTTTGACTCCTTTTCACCCCTCTATGAATGTTCTCATCTGTCACTTTGAAGTCAACTGATAATTTTCTTTTCTTAAATTCAACTTAAAGAAAACAAACCATGCTAAGTCGTTCTTTGTAAGTTTTGTCTAACTTGTGCTGGTGTACACCTGTAAAACAGACATTAATACAAGCCCAAGAAAAGAGGAAATCATGTTTTAGGATGCAGAATATTCATCTCTACATATGAATGAGCCACACACTCACAAAAAAATAATCATGCACACTTTTTAGTGAGGGGAAAGCATTTTAGAAGGAGTTGTATTTATGGGTAGATCGGTCTTATGGTCCAAGAAATGTGGGGATTAAATATTTATCTCAGCCGAAGGTTTAATAGCCTATAGATTGTCAGGTGAAATTATAGTTTCCATTGTAAAAGAAGTGAATCTGTTAAAGATTAATATGTGCTTGTGGCTTATATCTCTTCAGGATGGAAAGATTGTATCCCAAAATCAAGACAAGTGTACCTCATATTAGACCATATTCAAATGTGAGTGTTGTAGGAGGGCTGAATGGAAACTTGGACTACATTACAAAATAGGAAGCAATTTCCTCCTCTAGATCTTGTGATAACTGTGCAGATATATTACTGTATAAGCTTCTTTCCAGTCTGTGAACAGACCCCATCCCTGCTTATAAAAGAAGAGTGTTTTTTTAAACCTATGCATCACATTTACCAACAATGTCATATGTAGTGTTGCCGTGGTGAGGGGAGGTTGAATAGCTCGCTATAAATCATGATGTTAAACAGCTTCAGGGATTGAGCTCACCTCTATCTAGACTTGACCCACTTCTTTACAAAGTCCACACAAAGTAAGTTGTAAAGTCCCATGTGGTAAAAGACAAATGTGGATGTTCCCTTAATACTTGTTATCCATTTTGTCATCTCATTTGTTATACACACCGTAGAATCACTGCTCCAACCCACAGTATGCTTGGCCACTCTGTTTGTCCTGAAAAACTGTGGATTGCAAATATAACCTAAACACAAAATACTTTGTCTGATTAATTACAAGATATTAAGGTAACTTGAGGCAAAGTGAAGTTCATGTGAGTGATAATACTTGGAAATAACTGCAAAACACCACAAAGCCCCCTCTCACATCAAAGTCTTAGCAGATGGTTTTTCAACATGAGTCTGGTTCTGTTCGACATTTCTGCCTGTTAAAAAGAGCTTATCCTCAGTGCTGCTATGCTACTGATTGTTGCTGGTGCTGTAAAAATACAACAGTTTACTCTTTACCTGCTTTTTTTGGGAAGTGTCATTTATATCAAAGACTCATTTATTGAAAACATTTCAGTATGGGGCTACAGCTTCCACTGGGAACTGCTGTCTGTAGACCTTTTGCAGAAACATGACTATTATGATGTCACAAACTATAGTGGAAGTGCCTTGATGACATTCGTCTACTACTTTTTTGGTTGATAATTGCACTTAAGGTGTATTTGGGGGCCATAAAAGTAAGAGAAAGTCACAAAAATTGCGTTCGTCTACTTGACATAAATGTCAGTGGCTCCTTCTGAAGAGGTGAGTCACCTTGAAGGCACTCACAATCACAGAAATTGACTGAAATTGGACTTTCGCATACAAAGACAGTGATCTTTAATCATAAAAGCCATGTCATCTTTATGGCTGTCCACACGAATCCCTCTAGGTCAGGGGTTCTCAACTTCTGGGGGCTAGGGACCCCTTACAGAGCAGAACATTTTCCAAGGACCCCCACATAACCCTCACACTATGTTAACTGCCATTTGTACTCCTAGATGCTGTATTTTAAACCCTTCAACATAAATACAAGCTCTTGTCCAGTTGAGTGTGGCTTCTTACTTTCTGTGATCCTTTGAGCAGCCAAATAAGAAGCCCTCTTTTCTGAGATCGTGGTCAGGTTCACCATTTATGTTTTCTGGAAGATGAATTCCTCACCCTTTTGTCAGAAAAAATCTTTTGTTTTGACCTTAAACTCTGCATGCTTTGTTTTCAGATGCTTTATCTTGGCGGGCTCCATTGCTTCACATGAAGACATACAACACATTTTGGTCTTTGGCCTTTGTCTTGCTCTCTGGTCTGGGCCTAGCATCAATTGATGGAGTGGATGCGCTTAAATATTTATCAATTGTTGCCAGCTGGACCTGCACACCAAATGCATCCTTAGCAAAGTTACAGATGCGTGACAAGTAATAGATCTACGTGATATGTCATGATCATATCTGAGTTTTATCGGCCCAAAGCTGGCTTATGTGGGAGTCATTGGTTTAGTATGGTTGGTTTATGGCGCTGTGGTCTCTGTATGTATTTATTTAATTTTGAATAGTAATGATTTATTTTAAATTATTTTGTGGACCCCCAAGCTGTGACTTGTGGACCCCCAGGGGTCCCCGGACTCCAGTTTGAGAACGACTGCTCTAGGTATCTATTATCTATTATATATTATATCTATTAGGTATATATTAAACTGGAATATTGACTTTTGCTAGCATTAGCCCGTTCATCATCGTTTTTGTTGCAAATGATATGCAGGTATCAAAAGCTGACATTTCAAGGTTTCTAAACTTTCCTTGTACAGAATGTGCACTACACAGATTACCATAGGGAAACTGTGGACAGGGGTATTTATCTGTTACAAGCCTTCAGTGATTAACATGCACCTTTTACCTTACAAGCTGAGATGGGGCCAGACAAAACAGACTGTGTGACCTCTGATGCAAAAGGCCTATAGCAGTAGCTCCTAACTGGTCTAGCCTCAGGACCCACCAGCACCCTTAAAGTCCCAGTAAAGACATATCCAATTTTTTTTGTCGTAACACACTAGATATGTTGGAATAAGATGGCTGTAAACATGTGAAAAACCTGAGATCTACTGTATGTGTGACTAAATTCTGGATTTAGACCATAAGAAGTTGTTCACCTTTTTCCTGGCTTGGTTTGATTTGGGTAAGTCAAATATAGGCACCCATGATGCCACTGGTTGCTATGGGGAATTACCCCACCAGTTGTTAGCTGATGTTACTGCCTTTACTGAAAAATGACAACTAGCTACATACTGTGTTTTTCTTCATTGTGATGTACATTTGCCAAATCTTTCAGCCACAGGGGCCTACCAGTCATTAAAAGTATCATAATGCAGAGATTCGTGCCAGAAAACAGTAAATTAAATCCACAACTTCTGTAGGCAGGAACAAACACGTTATCTGCTGAAAGTGTATTTTAATCCATATTTCAGTCCTGAATGATTAAAAGAAGCAGGATGGGGTTGTCGCTCTCCAAGCAGCCACAGTTCAATTCCTCATGTCTGTTAGCTTTGAGATGCTGAAGTTTAGTAAAGTATCCGATGATAGACATGTTCTATTACTGCCAAGTCTGTCACAACAAAACCCTCCAATGCTAATCATCATTGAAGACTTTTATTTTGAAGAACTATACCAGAGCAGTGTTTTTTTTAGCAGCAAATTAAATGGGAGAGAGACAAAACTTCCCGTAACTCAGAAAATGACATTGAAGGTGTACTTCTAGAATTAAATACAGAATGAGAAATTGAATCTGAGTCTTCTTAGCTCTAAACTGTCAGTCTGCCATGACATAAAATGTGATTGTTTTTCTGGTGGCATAAAAAAGAGAGTTGTGACATAGCAGATGATGACTCCTCCATTCAGGTTGTAGCATTTTTTTTTTTTTTTTAGTGAGAGGACTGTATTTCTTTTGAGTGGGTGTGGCTTCTGGTCATTCAGCCGACACCATCCTAGATCAGATTTTACTAATTTGAAGCTTAATTTGATAAACTTAGAAATGTTTATCATGACTGAAATTTGGCCTGGTGCTTCATAACACAGTGGCCTGTCATGCAAAAAACCTAATATACAGATCTTGTTTTTATCACTTTACAGGGACTTTAATGAGAAATAAATACCATAATTTCAGATAAATTTCAACAACTTGCATTCAGTTCATGAAAATTTTGCATTGACTACAATTGACTAAACAAGGAGAAAGGAAAAAAATCAAAAAGCACATAACTACACATGTACAAGGAGGACATGTCTTCATACAGTTTTTTTTTTAAATCAGTTGCCTATGTTAACATGAGCATTTTGCTTATTTTCTAAAGATATTGAGAAATTACCACTTACCATGGAAAAGACAGCTTTGATACCTGAATATAACAAGATAAATAGTTGAGATGTTGATGAAACAACCAGATTTTTCCTCATTATCACAGAAAAACAGAGTAAAATGAAATATATGGCATATGTTCAATTAGGGATTCTGTGTGGCCACTTTGTGCCAGAACATTTGTGACCCTCTGAAAACAGCTTGATGACCCACGTTTGTTTCCCAACCCCCCAGAGACAATAACTGGTCTTCAGTCTTCTCAGTCATGTATTTATTTAAGAACTGCTGTGGTTGATAGAGTTCATAAGGGCTTTAAATATGTGAAGTATGTGTAATTTTAGGGTCTTAGTTCAGTGTATTTTTGGTTCATTTTGGGGAAAAAAACAACCACAAAAAAGCAAATCTCCACATCTGCAAGGCTGTAACATGAACATTTTGAACAATTTTTCTTGTTGAATTATTTTCACTGTATCAAAACACTATGTCTGCCAACCTATGTGACCCCCAAAGGGCATTCAATAACCTACATAAGTTATCCCTTTTACCCAGGGCTGTAGTGGGTATACATTTTATCAGGTATAGCCATGTAGACCCTGCACTACACTGTGTGTGCCCAGTTTCAATTGAAACATGGATGAAAAAACAAAATCTGTCTGACTCTGATTCTAATTTTATATCTCCAGGTCACCTGCAAAAACTTTCAGGCACCATGCAGTTTGCCAAGAATTTCAGGTGTTCAGAAAAGCAGTTCATTTCAACAGTAATTAAAGCATCAAAAGTGAATCTCAAGCAGCCATGGGGTATTAATAATGCTTTGCAGTGCAAAATTATTCTGATTTTTCATTGATACCAATACTTGGACATTTGCTTAACCTGGATTTTGCAGTTTCTGTTTGTTCCTCTGAAAATGTTTCCTTGACTGAAATATTCTGTTATGTTCCCATGTTCAGTGAAGAAGAGGAATGATGAGAGGTTTCCCTCCGGATTTTTCAAAAAAAATCCAGCCAGGCAATGCTATAACAGCACAGAGCTGATTGGTTACATGGTGATACTGTGCGCTAATCTATTTTTATATTAATGCTTCTTTTGGGGCTCATATGTGGTTTTCTAATCACTTATTTGCAGAAAAGCCTTCATCTTTGTGTCAGTTACATAATGCTGTAATGATAAAGTAGAAATAAAGTAGTTATTTCTGCAGCTGGTGAGAAAACAATGCCAGAAAGTGTTGTTTAGGATTCAGAAGTACAGTCTTAACTTTTTGGAAGGAACAGAGATTTGTATGATTTTACAGCTGTTTTACCAACAACAGCAATTTGTGCTTTTTCCTCCATTTACTTCTTTTTGTGTAGTGCATTGTTAGAGGAACATTTGCACCAACAAACTCCGACACCGTCTTCTTTGAGCGTGTTTTCAATTTTACTACTGGGAACACTACATACTACACTATAATCCTATTTAGAATAAGTATGCAATATGGATTTGGAAGAGCAGATTAGGATTAGGATAGTTTGGATTACACAGTTTTAGAGGCTACAGTCTCTGACTGTACTGAGCCTTGCAATGCTGGGACCTAAATGCTAACATCAGCATGCTAGCATGACCACAGTGACAGTGCCACAATCTCATGCTTCACTGGTATAATACAGGTATGATGTTGAACATGCTAGTTCTTTAGTGTGGTGGCATGCTAACAGTTGCAAATTATGGTAGGGGTATTTCTGTGTGTTTTGTAAGCAAACACCATTAACTAATTAAAAATCTATATTTTTCTTATACTTTTCAAGTGTGGATGCATGCTGATGAGATGGTATTCCAAAAGAAAGAGAGCAGGATAGGAAAGAGGGAAAGAAGTCCACCTCCTTAACAAATGTCCAGTCCTTGACAGACTTCAGGACCTTCAAGGCCTCTAACACAGCCCTTTACAGAAAGACTGTCCAAAAAAGAACAGGACAAGAGGAGCCTTTCTTCCATGTGAGTACAAAAAGGTAATACCTATAACATTTCTGCAGAGACAGGGGAGTGGAGGGCTTCCTGATCCCCCCTGAAATGATCATAGACCTTTACAGATTCATTACATTCTGGCTCACAGCTGAATTTACTGTAAATGTGCCACCAGGCCCAAAGTGTGCATTTAATAGTCACTGCCATTATGCATAGGGATGCTCAGCTGCAGACTAAAAGAAAGTTCATACACACTGGCCAAATAGATGAGTATAGTACAACTACTACTATACAAATCACATCAGATACAACCAAAGTTATTATTGTGACTCTTTATGTAGAATTTATTTTAATATCATACTTTATAATGTCATTTGAAATACAATAAAAGTCAAATTCTAAGACCTCAGCTTTTCCTTACTGCTGGTGTTTAGATTGGCAGTAGTTGGCAGATGATCAAGCATTGACTGAGTCAATAACATCGATTGGTGGTTGGGGGGCCCCAACACAAACTTTGCCCAGGGCCCCATGTGAGCTTGGGCCAGTCCTGGTAATATAAAATAAACAAAGTTGTAGGTGTTTGTGAGTGTGTGTCTGTATATGGATTTGAAAAAAGGATGAACGAAAGGTTGGCAAATACACTTGGGTGGCAGATATACAGTTGGCCGGCCCAAGTATGATCCATGTGTGGGAAACACTGAGAGTTAAAAGCAGGTCTTATACATTAGATTATACTGTAAGTAGGTGGGATTTATTTATATATTATATAAATATGTGTGTATTATTTATATAATATTATTTTTATATATTTATTTTATTTAATTATTCTAGTTTATTCTAGTTTGGGCTAGTGTAGAACCAGAGAGATTTAATCTTCAGCTTGACCCTGACATCAAATAAAAAAGCTGAATCGCCATAGTAACAATAATTAAATCTCAAGGGTGCATCAACAACTTTTTCAGTCCAACTTCTGCTAGAGTAATTACTGAAAGCCACAAATGTCAGCCCTAATGTCCACAGTCAGTATGATTCATACTTTGGTACCCCTTAAATGTCTTTCAAAATTTATTCCATGCAATGCTGTTGAAAATCTCATTCTGAGATAAAGTGAAGGACCAAGCAGCATAGCTATAACCATAAAAAAGCCCAGAGTGCTGATGCATTGTTGTCTCATAGCTATCAGAATATCAGCAGCATCTTTGATCCAAAAGAGTAAATACAGCATACATGCAGGTGCGCAGAGGGAGAGGTGGCAGTTCTAAAATTGAAATTCAGTTGTGATGTATTATGAATATATTAAAGCATTAAACATTAACAAAAATGAATAAATTATTGACTGAAAGAATAACATGTCAGTGCTGACGTGTAGTAATCTATCGTTGAATCTGTGCTGACACACACATTTCTTTTTCATGATGGAAAAACAAAAAACAAGGTCTAGATTTGAAGCGAAGCAGCCTCTGACAGAATATGTAAGGAAATATATTTACCATACCACATGCTAATGCATCTGATGTCAGTGGAGCTTAAAGCAGAGGGTGAAATGGTGCATAGCAAATGAAAGCATTATTGGCAGCGAGTATGTGAGACCCAGGCTGTGGTATATGAGGCTCTGTATTCTACTGTCACAGTCTTTCCCAGTCCTTGTTAGGATGGCCTAGTTTCATTGTAAAGGCTTTACCCACCTCCTCACACTTGTGTTTTTTCCTCCCAGAGGGAGATGTGGCACCCAAGTGTGTCTCTAACCTGGGAATCTCAACATACAGCGCTCGTCTGGTTCCTCACCTTCCCTCGGGCTCAATTAGAAACATCGTTGAGTGGACTCCACAGACGAAATGATCAGTGACTGCATGTTCCAGACAGACTAGAGTGTGTTCTTTTTAAAGAAACAACCTCAGAGAATACATGACACAAACATCTTTATCTGCAAGATCACAGCTACATTATTCCCTATAATGAAAACAGCAGACAACAGCTTTATCACAGAACACTTAATTAAATAAATCAAGCTGAATCATCTTTGTCAGTGAAGAGACAGTAGAAACTAATTAATATCACTCACTGGCAACAAAGAAAGTGTCAACAAAAGCTTACATAAGGAATGATCAAGTCTAGTCTACAGGAATAACAAAGAATACCCTTTCACCTACAAAAAAGAGTCTCAATTACACTTAATTTATTTCATATTGGTCCCAAAATCATGCTACTTCGTATAAAAGAGTGTATGCTGAAAAGCATGCCTTAAATCTGATGTATAACGCACACTTTTTTTTACAAGTCTCATTTATAAACTCTCAGTATTGTGGTCTCATCAGTGAGTATTTGTAAAGTTATTTCTAACTATCTTCTGTCTCTTTAAAAGCTCTCATTTTCACACTCCAAGGGCCCATTTCATCTGAGCATCATGGTAGATGTTGAAGTAGGAGGAGGGTCATTGTTTGCATCTCATAAATACTAAAACACGCATAGTAGGTTGCAAAATCAACCCCGTTGTCCACACGGAGCATAAACAAATGTTGACCCCAGTGGTTGCCATGGTTGTCTCTTCATTGTCCTGTGGATTTTCAAACCAACTACATCCATACAGCTA